>NC_135775.1:26029344-26387918 GCF_028453695.1 Augochlora pura | reverse complement strand
GGATGGATATAAACGACAAATTAATTGGTTCGCGCCGGTTAACGATGACCGGGCCAGTTGAGCTTCGCAAAGACGAACGATTCGGGAAGCGAACCGACGAAATTGCATCTCGCCAGAGTGAAATAAAAAAGGAACCGACCGGTTTGGCAATCAAAGTTAACGAAGCCCGGGTAACGAGGTCACGGGAACAACGGCGGCGCGACGTCTGTTCTATCGCTTAATGATTTTATTAAGTCTCGTCGCGAGAGACCCGGAGAAATCCTCGATTGCGATTGGACCGCCGTTTTTATTTTTCTTTCGGCGATCGTCGCGAATCAGAGAACGATGGGAGAAGGAAATCGTGACGCGGTAACACAAGTCGACGCGTCGCGATCGTCAACGAAATTGCGCAACTCTGTCACGGCTTCTTCTCGAACAGATCTTTGAGAAACACGTTCGTCTAGGACTCGAATCTGTGAATTTCGATGGAACAATGTGTAAGCGATCTCTGAGATGGTCGCCGGTCAGGCGGCGCACTATTTACGTTTCCAAGATAAGGAGGTCTCTGTTTAGGTGACGAGATGGATCATCGAGGGAAGGAGACCCCCCTTTTTCCGAAGAGAAAGGCCAGTCGAATAAAGATCTTTGAGAAAGAAGCAGCCCACCTAATTCCTCACCTTGTGTCATCTACAAATGTATCTCCGAACAGCAAATACGTAATTTAGCACTAAACGTACCAAGAGGGGTCAAATGACCCCTTCTGAAAATTTACTTTTCCAATTCTTACATTTATCGTTATTTCTGTCGGTCATTTGACTTTCTGTAAATTCTTATATCATCCGATTATTCAATTTCCCACTTTCCGTTTTTCTCGTAGCTTATTTTTCACCGACAAAAATTCTACGGTAAGATTAGGTATAGAAAGGTACGTTTAGTGTTAGACAAGGTTCGCGGTAGCCGACAAACTTCGAGTCTAATTCACCGAGATTGATTTACCGGAAGCCACCGATAAATTCGTGGGTCTACGAAATCGAAAATACGAGCGCCTCGAGGTGTCGGGGAAGGAATGCCGACCAAAACGAACGGATTAGAAATCTTGAGAAAAGAAAAAAAAGAAAAAGAGAATCCGCCGTTGGCAGTGTCCCAAGTCCTTACAAAATCGAACGCCGGGCACGAGTTTACGGAATAACAGAGCTAAATCAGCGGCCGGATAGGTGTTTACGTAAAAGAAATCGAAAAGAGAGAGGACCGGTTCCCGTTGAAAATACAAGTCGGAGAGAGAGAGGTCCCCTTTTTGATGCATCGTTCCCAAGAGAGAGAGAGAGAGAGAGAGACGTAATTATGGAGAAAACGCGTCCCGTCGGTCCTCGGCGCCCAATAATTCCGACTTGTCGTCGAAGAGGGTCAGAGGAATCGACCGGTCATATATTACGGAAGCGTCGAGAACGGATTTCAATAAATCCTGGCTTCGCTCTCTCCTCTCTCCTCTGCCAGGGTAGATGGCTCTCGCCGAGGGAGCTCGACGTTTTCGCTAGTTTTTCGCCGGCAGCGTCGCGGAAGGAATCTCTCCGGCTCGAAATGGAGCAGAAAAAGCCCGCGATTCCTCGCGGTCGCGTTACGTTACGTATCAATCCCGGGTGGTTCCGTTCCTCTTGCGCGTTCCAACGCTGATTGCGGCCACCGTGATCTTTCACCCGTGCGAATCGGCCACGCGCGGCACGTTCCCGCTTGGGAAAAACACCCGTTGTTCTCGATCCTCGTTCGTTCGACGAGAAAATCCGGAAATCTCGTTCGCGCCTTTGCACCGCGATTACCTCGATTCGCGGGCGCAGTGTCGCGTCTACCCCCCCTCTACGCCCGACATTAACGCGTGCCCCTCCGCTTGTTTCGATTTTCTAGATTACAGATATTTTCTAGATGACAAACGTATTTCAGAGCCGCTGCATTCTCTCCGGCGCTCGACAACGGCCACGATATTCTACGGAGAGCAGCGTCTGTTTTTTCGCAGAATATTCCGAAAGCGGGAACGTTGGCGGAAGTATAGAGAACAACGTGTATTTTTTTGTTTTTTTTTCTTAGAGGTTTCACGTCGCATCAGCTGCAAGGCTATTAGCGACCTTCTATTTAAATAGACCTTATATTTCGTTTATTAAGCCTGTGTCTCTCAGAAATTTTAATAGGTCCTTGATTTTGTTGCTGTTTATGTTATCCTTGAATAGTGGTTTTAGTTTATGTTTGGCGCGCATATAATTGTATTTTCGGCAGTTTAAGGTTAGGTGGTCCGTTGTCATTTGGGTGTTGCAGATACGAGTTTCTGTATCTGGAATGGCCAATTCGGATACGGGTAATCGCTGCTTGGTCCCTCCTGGGTAGTGTACTGGTCATTTGATAGTTATTGAAAAATAACTATCAAATAACTATCATTTTTCTGTAATGTTAGTTATATGGAGTGGTGCTGATTGTTTCCATGTAGTTTCCCATTGAACAACGTGTATTCTTTCCTCGATTTTCGAGAAACGGCATTCGCGTATATATTATACCCTCGACTTTCCGTGTCTGTGGATGCTCGAATCGTATGATCATCGAATCGTGTGCTTTTATAAAATATCAAAACGTTCGATCGGACAAAAAGTGACCGCTTCTTGTCAACGAGAAAATATAATATATTTTACGGGACGGTCGACGTTCGCCGCACAACCGGCCACACACGGATCCCGGCGCTTTATTTTCGGAAGCTGTAACAGCATCCGACCGATATCGGAGAAGAACCGCAAAAAGTGACACGGACCGAGGATCGACGGCGATTAATTGCGTTCGACTGTTTTCGACAGTGCCATCGATTTGTCTGGTTCGCGGGCCAACGGATCGGTGTCCACGATCTGTATGCGAACCAATATATTACGATGGAACCGCAGCGCGCGCTCGTAGGTTAATATGCAACGGGCCGAGGATGCGGCGAGCTTCGCGACAATGCGTGTTACGCTTCCTCGAACCGGACGACCGTATGCCGGGGGATCGATTATTGATTCGCGCACCAAGGATTATTACCAGGAAACTCGGCGTGTTTACCGACCGGGCAAACCTCGTTAAGAACGTCCCGTATATGCTATATATATATTAAGACCGAGGATTCATTAAACAGATTCATTAACAGGGAAGCTCTCTGTGCCCCACGAAAATAGAATGCGCGATTAGAATTCGGAGTTCTCTCTTACTAAGACCGCGCGCGCGCGACGGAAACGGAACCGTCTCCACAAAGCGACGGATTATTTCATTTCCCCGTATCCGACCTCGACGTCTCACGCTACTAACACCGTGCCGTGATCGATTAGAACTCCGACGCGCTCGGCCAATTAGAGAACGATCTCACCGATACAACGTCCAATCGACCGATTCTACCGAACGTCAACGCTATAAATAAAAATTGAAGCGGAGAAATGGAATCGATTTTTATATAAGACATTTCAGAGTAAATAAATTTTTCGTTTATTTTGTAATAAATTAGATACGTTTTAATTGATAATTGTAAGAGAACCATGCGTCTATCGGTTACGTCAACGCTATAAATAAAAATTGAAGCTGAGAAATGGAATCGATTTTTCTATAAGACATTTCAGAATAAATTTTTCGTTTGTTTTGTCATAAATTAGATACGTTTTAATTGATAATTGTAAGAAAACCATGCGTCTGTCGGTTCTTTCAACACGTTGAATGCCACGGGGGTCAACGGTGACCGGCACTGAACTTGGCAGTGACGCCATGGAGGCCACCGGTGACCGGCACGCTCAGATCGATGAAAATATCTATAATTTAAACAAATGACAATACTTATAATTTCTTTTATTATTATCATCGTTGATGTAGCGGTGCGAGGAAATGAATGCCTTATAAAACATCTGAAAATAGTTATTAAAAGTTATTAAAATCAAGTTATTAAAATTCTATTTATACATGAAATATAGTTTTATTATGCGACATTATATGTATCGCGTAATAGAAAATTCATCGTGGCGCCACGGACGATTCCTGTAAAATGGGCGTGGCATTCAACGCGTTAAAAATACTTCGACAACGCGCGAAACAATTTGCGCCGACCCTTGCACCAAACGAGGAAAGACATCGCAGCAGGTCCGACCGGCGAACGACGTCGGACGTTAAACCGACGTAGTCCGGTTCATCGCGTATTCCACGGTGGGAACGGCGACAGCTTTTTTCGTATTCACAGAGAGCAACGAAAAGTTAAACGATCACCCGGAGCTTTCAATTAACGGACCGATGAAATTTCCCAGTCCGCTCGAGGGGAGATCGCGATCGGCGAACGATCGGATCGGCGACGCAATAATTTTCCGGCCTAATTGCCCCGCGTAAATCTGG
Source organism: Augochlora pura (assembly GCF_028453695.1). Taxonomy (NCBI): domain Eukaryota; kingdom Metazoa; phylum Arthropoda; class Insecta; order Hymenoptera; family Halictidae; genus Augochlora; species Augochlora pura. The sequence goes on along the minus strand of NC_135775.1, from coordinate 26,383,565 downwards.
TTTAAGCAGTTATGCAACGGTCCGCGGGGGTCCGCCGAATCGATAATTAACGGTACGCCGTAGGAGCACGTATCCCCGGAGCTACAGGTAGCACGGTAACCATTTTCAATCTAATGCATTTTTCTTGTTCCCTGTCGAGGGTACTCCTACTCGATGATCCACGATCCACTGATCCCACGTGAATACGTTCCGTATGATAATACGACTCGCCCCCACCGCCGTATATCAATGGAATATTTATGTCTGCGATTGTAAAATAAATCACGATTTTCCCTGTATCTAAAAAAAAACCGAGAAGAGCGAATCGATGCGCCTCGACGTAGCATCGAAATTAATCAATCGAACGAAAGGAAATTATTTCTAGAATTTTTTAGAATTTCAATCATTGTAGCATCGAAATTAATAAATCGAACGAAAGGAAATTATTTCTAGAATTTTTAGAATTTCAATCATTTCGGCACAAGGAATGGTCGAGTTTCGTGTCTTCGTTTCACGAAAGAAAAATGTCAACGCGTTTACGAGCGCCCGTAAAAAAATCCTTCGTAAGGACGAGGACGCCGCGGAGATTGAGAAGTATAAATTCCAACTGTGTCCGCCGGTCCGAATGAACATTTCCTAAATAAAGGGCAGGCTGCGTTTTTCTTCGCGGATGCCGCGAGATGCCGACATGAATATGCAGCTCCAATTAACGAGCGGTTCCGTCTCCTACCTTCTTACGAGTCGAGAGAGAGAGAGAGCAGCGTGAAAGAGCTTCGCGATTCCTAATAAACGGTTGAATGGATGGGAAAGAAAGCGCTTGTTAAGAAGTACCGAGGCAATACAATTTTTTAATTTTTTCATCGAGCACGGACCACCGGGTCATTAGAATTCACCGACGACGATTGCCATCGCGATCCCGGAGCGATTTCCTCGAAGCGCATGCGCGACACGCTTCGCCGCGATATCGCACGCGAACGGTGTTTCTGACAAGATACCTGACAAGATAGACGTTTGATCTTATCGATCCCATAATTATCGTGTAAAAATTAATTTAAAAATTAATTTAAAAATTAATAAAAATTAATATAATTATCGCGCGTCGTCCGTATAATTAAACGAGACATATCTGCTCGAATTATCGCGCGGCCAACGCTACGATTACTGTCAATAACAATAAAATGACTTGATAATGACTTGATAATGTATCTGTATAGCCTTGCCGGCCGCTCTTGGGAAGAGGATCGTCCGCGTTTCCGTCAACGATTCCGCATTCGCAGTTATTAGTTTTATACCGTGTGATAAATCAGTACAAACTGCGAAGTACGGACGAATAAATTGCGGCTTCGTTGATTGGATGAGAATTTTTCGGCAGAGACTATTTCGAGCCAAAGAACGGCCTATTTGGACAATAACATATAGCGTATAATCTGTATATATAAAAATAAGTCGGGTTTTCCTTCCTGACGCTATAACTCCAGAACACACGAACCGATTTCCACGGTTTTGCATTCGTTGGAAAGGTCTCGGGCTCCGTGAGGTTTATAGCAACGAAAATTCTGGAAAAATGTCAACAGAAAAGCAGGAAAACAGGGAAAATCATTTTTCACATACAGCGCCATCTCTGATACATAGCATGCACTACAAACCAATATGGTTTATAAAACAAAAAAAATAACTTTTCATCTTTTAATCCCCAAACGAAATGTTACAAAAAACGAAGCCATCCGGTGGCGAAACGGAGTTCGCCGGGTTTGCTAGTACACTATAATAACAACTTAACAGAGCACAAAATAATCTTCGCGCGCGATTTAACTCGCGTCCCTATTTCCGCCAGTCGACAGTCTACAAAGTGGTATGCTAATAATTGTACTCGTTGCCGTTATCTCGCGCCCATATGCAAGGGTCAGGTGATTCGCTCGCGCGTGTTGCTTCTCTGGAGTACATAATCTCCCGCGCGTGAATTCCGCAATTAGAAAGACCGGTTGTAAATCACGAAGTCGAGAAACCGACGGATCGCGAAGAAGGAACAAGGAAAGCGACGAAGAAAGAACGCTTGACGGACTTCGTCGAAGAGCGCGCGTCTCGATAAGAAACACGAGGGAACCGTCGGCGAGCAGCCTCCTCGAATATCTACGTCGTAGATTCCGCGACGTACAATTAGGCGAACGACAGATGACGCGAGACAAGAGGCGTTCGAAAGCTCGCGCGCGCGCCAAAGCTTCCTTCTCTCGTGTCCGCTCCGTCGTTCGTACAAGTTGGAAAGGCTGTTCCATTCGCGAAAGACGAATTCTCGTTAGCGTGCTCCCCGGGGCTAAATTTAGATCGTGTCATCGCGACCGTTCCGTCGTCGCAGAAAAACCGTTAACCGTCCGCGACTAACCGAGCTCGCGTTACACGCTTTTGTTTCGCGGCTTGTTAACGCGTCCACTTGCCGGCTGAACCTCTGCCGCCATGGCTCCAGCTATGTATTTCGTCGTGCTAGAAGCCTTCTGCTTCGACGACCGAAATACAGCGCACGCCCTCGAAGCTGCTTACAATTAGTTAAGGAAATTTGAACCCGGAAAGTTGAAAGCTTCTGCAAGCCCTGGCCTTATTACGGCTTCGGGGACGGATTCGTGAGGAAAATTTGACTTCGAAATTTGGAACGAGGTCTGCCGTATGGAAAGTGTACGACTTGAATTTATATTTTTATATATAAAACTATATATTAAAATTTTTATATATCAATCGACTTGTAACCAGCCGATTAGAGACGAAGATAGTATAGAAGACACGGTGCGGTGACTGGTAGAAAAATTGAGCAGACAGCACGCGCCGCGCGGCTGACAAATTGCTAAATAAATGAATCGGAACAAAAGATTGGTCCACGATAGGTCAGAGGTATCGCCGACACTCTGCCCAATGAACTGTTGAAATATTCAGAACGGCCAGCGGACGCCTCGCTCTCAAAATACACGGGCTATTCGAAGTAGAAGAAAACACGGGAATCAAAGTATCCATTGCACGTAAAGATGTCAATTCTATTTATCCCCCGTCGCCTAATAAATTGTTGCGAGCTTCGCGCGGTACGGCGGATATTTTTGAAGAACACAATCGACGCTGTTCGAGCTCGACGGATCTTCGCGCGACCGTCGCCGTATCCTCTGTCCGTAATTCCTGATCGCGATACGCGGGGCGTGCGAAAAGTCCTCGACGCGTAAAATCGCGCGTAAATCAACGGACGATAAACGCGATCCTCGCCGAGGCGGCGGCGAACGCAAACAACGCGACCGCCTGGCAAAAAGCGAACGTCGTCGCGGTACAAGCGAGGAGAGAAGATCTCGCGAAGCCGTCGACCGAAAGGAAAATGTTGAGGGGTTGTGTGGAATAGAACACTCTCGTGTAGTATAAAACCAGAGTAAATAATTATATATTTAAAAATTAATATAATGGTACGGTGGAAGGACAGGCGCACGATGTGAATGCTACGGACTATACAGAAGAATGGACTATACGCTGTGCCTAGCGTACTTGAAGGTATACCTGAACCCTCATAAAAGTTCGGTACCTGGGATGTAGAAGTTTTCCTAAAGTACAGACATACGTCGTTCTGCTTAACAGAAAACAGTCTGCCGACGACGGTGAATCGTCTCGCGGCGGGATTGGCGGGCGACACCGGCGAACAATTTTCGGACGGATCCCGGTCGCCGGATCCGTGAATCCTGCGGAGGCAGCCCGAAGGAAGAAATCCCGTCCGCCCGTAGCGGCGTGATCGATAATCGGGCTAAGTTCGAAATAGCTCGCTCCGAAAATAGGCGCGAATCCGGATAATTGAAGATCGGAGTAGTCTCATCGGGGGAGAGAAACTTCGGGCCGCAATTAAGACGGCATTAACGAAAATCACGCGGTAGTTAAACTGCGCAAACTTTTGCCCCCACCTCCCCACTCCTTCGACCGCGACACGATCTTCCGTGAAATTACCGCGGATTCAGCTCGGCTCCGGGAATTACCGAAATCGCGCGAATTCCGTCCGGAAGCCGTGTTTTTTAATCACCGCCGCTGTCCGGCGAAACAGCGAAACAGCGAAACAGAGAAATAGCGAGCGACCGTTTCCGGCGGAAGGACCAAAGTTTCACGATCGAACGTTCCGCGTCGTTCGCGAAACACGGTCTCTCGATAAAATCGGCTCGGGATATTATTTTTTTTCTTACGCCATCGTCGGTAAATCTGTCCGAAAATATGCTTCCGTCGATCGCGAGGGCAACCGCGCGGGCTCGCTGCCAACTACCACCTCCTCCCGCTTTCCGGTCGACGAAACACGAATTCTCGATGACAAGAGTCGATCGGTGTAACGACGACTTGACGGCACAAACGCGCCCGTCGACGTTCCGCGAACCACGGCGCCCCGGCCACGCTTGAATAATTCAGCCGGGACATCGAACAGCTCTCCTTCCGCGACGTTATCTGGGCCCCGGTAGACTAATTATTCTGGAAAATTTCGTTTGAACCATCATTTGTTCCCGTCGCTGATAAGAAATCGTTACGCAATGTCGCGGAGCCGGGTCTCTCGATTCTCTGACTCGACGTTGCCTCTCCGTACCTTCGCCACGCGATACGAAAGACTCCAGCCTTCGAAAGGCTGCGCCACAGAAACTGTTCCACGATTGATAAGCTCCGATTTCCAGTGGGTCTAATTGAAAATTGGTGTTCATTTCTGTAACACTTCATTCAAAGCGGTCCACTAGAAGTTACGACCGCGATACAATAAACTGCGGAATGTCCTCCGGAAACTGTGAATGCTCTACCTTCCTCACGGTCATCGAAATTCCCGCGCATTTATGGCTCGTAAAGGCACAGGAAAAAAGAAACCGGGTGGAATATAAAGTTTAATGCGGTTTAATACACGTTCCCTTTTTATCTGTCGCAGCGGTAACGCGGTCCGCACGGTAAATGAATCTTCAGCGCGCCTCCTCGAAGTCCGTCCGCAAACAATATACGAGCGGCAGAGTTCATTTGCATAAACGCCTGCGGTCTGGCGATCAAACGTTACCCGGAGTCTACTCGTACTTTCTACGGCGCGTTGACGCAAACACGTTTCCAGGGCGTCCAGAAAAAAAAAGGTAATCTACCAGCTCAATTAAGAGGAGCACAACAGGCAGTGTGCGCGCGGCGTGCTTCAGAGATGCAGACTGTGCGGAGCCTGCGAGTGGAGAGAGGCTCTCTGCGCGAGAACTATGGCACGGTTGGCCGATCGGAACATGGAGCAAGTGCGATAACGGGCGCGGAATTTATGCAGCTAAACAGGCGCCACGTGTTCGCAATAAAACTAGTATTTATAGGAAAGGTCGGGATCGAGTCCCCACCGGCACACCATGCAGACGATGCCAAACCCTGCACGCGAGAATTTTTGCAGGCGTCGCGCGTCGTAACGAGCCTGCTCTTCGTCAAACTATCTAATTTCGATCGCGATTGTGTTTCAGAGGCCGCGCGTGTTTCGTAAAGCGACAACGAGACGAGAGACGCGATGCCCGTAGGAAATGAAATTTGTCCGAGGCGGTCGTCGTTCGATTATCCGGCCGGTGAAATAAACGGTCGAGTTTCCATGGGGAAGGAAAAATGAAAAAAGAACGACGAGGATAGAGCAGCGAGATTACGAGATTATTGGTAATGGGTGTTTAAATACATTTAAACTAATGTGTAGTTTTAAATAAAAGAAACTTTATTTTACGGTGCGTGAGGAAGCTCTTTTCTATGCAGATGCTTTTGCACGACTGGCCGTGGCCTTTCCGGAACCCCGAAAAAAAAACTCGGGTCCCCTCGTAATTCGATACTGTTATGCTTGTGCCTCACAAGGCCAAGCACTTATACGAGGTGTATATTTTCCTATCTTAATTTCCATCGCTTCTAAGAACATTGATTTGTTTTTGTCCATGCACAAATATCGTATTGTAGGTAATACGTAATATTCCAATAGAGATAAACGGGGGGGGGGGGGGGGGGGCTCGATTTTGGCCTGGTTTCGATGTTTTCCTAAAAGCCGGTCGTACAATGCCCGGTCGCGGACGTTTCTCTGATTTACTCGTATCCCCGGGCCACGTTTTCGATGCAAAACGACGTGGCGGAGCGAGAGGCGAGCCGAGGCGATTCTATTTATGAGCGGCGGACACGTGCGATCGCCCCCTTACCTGAGCGGGTGGTGGTCGCAGTTTCCTGGCACCCGGCGATGACCAGAGAAAAAGAACGCCGTAAAGAGAGAGAGAGAGAGAGATCGACGCGGCCGGCGTGGCGAGAAAAAGAGCTATGCATCTTTCATGAGAACCAATCCGCGACTCTTTCACAATTATTCGAGCGTCGCGCGGCACGGCGAGACGCTCCTTTATCTTCCCGCCGCGGCGAACAGTTGAAAAACGCGTTTATCTGCGAATCAGTCGACCGACCGTGACACGAATTTCTTTCGTTTACCTCGTACTATTTTTCTCGGCCCGAAAATGTGCATTCCGCCCATGGAGAGCGCGCGATCCTCCCAGCGAACTGCGCCGTTTATGAATTTTATGAATTTGAAATATTATAACCCTAATTTTTAAATAAAATTCATTAATTCATGCATTTAAGGGTTAAGATGGAAACGGGAGACCGTCGTTCAACGGTCACAGCGAACGAAGAATGCGCGTCAAAAGCGAGTCGAGCGACAATTTCCAAGAGTTCTTTACCAACGACTGTTTACAACGAGAGAAACCGAGCTCCGCGAAACTACAACGAACGGCACGATTCTTCGTGGAAGACAATTGTCTGATCGCGAGGCCGCTCGTTCTCATGTAAATCGGCTAATTAGAATCTCGAGCGGGGAGCAATTGAATCAAAGGATCGAGGGATCGACGCTGCAACTCTGCTGGAAGGAGAGGAAAGTTCCAGTTTCCCTGCACCGGTGAAACAAGAATCTGGGAAAGTTGAACCTTCTTCCCTATCGATCGCAATCGAACAAAATTAATCAAAATTGATTGCAATACTTGGCGAACTTCGCTGCTTCGCGAACGCGATGAACGCTCCGGTTTGCAATAAGTAGAAAGACAAGTGGTTCCTAGAGAGTTGCCAATGTTTAGTAGCGGTTAATTGCCGAGAGATCCGATTCGGGCGACGAACGAGATCCGTGGAATGTCCATCTGGTACAAATTATTGCGCCTATTGTGCGCGGTCGGTCGGAAGGAACACAGCTCCGATAGGTTCGCGTCGATAACGAGAGGAATGGCAGAGGATTTGTATGGCATTCGCGGACAGAATTCCAGATTGCGGTGAAAACGACCCAGTGATTCATTCGCGACCGGAGAAAGAGGCAACAGCTCGCCGCCAGCATTATTTTCCGATCCGACGATTCCGTACGAACAAAGAGCCTCTGCGCGAACAAAAAAAAAACCCACGATTCGAGCGAATAAAAACCCCACGATTCGAGCGAATAAAAACCCCACGATTCGAGCGAATAAAAACCTCCGATTCGCGTGTGCAATTTTCAAATCGAACCGTCGAACGTCGTCGGAAACACGTGTATCGTAAGAAAATCGTTTTACAGAATGCCTCCAGTGATTTATCTCGAGTGGCCGAGTCTGCGACCTAACTGGCGTGAATTATTGGAGTATATATGTACAGAGAGAGAGAGAGAGAGAAAGAGAGAGAGAGAGGACCGTTTACACTTCCCTCGGTCAGGATGTAACTAGGTCTGATGGTCGCGTTCGTTGCTGCATCTTATTCTATGATTGATATGGACGATCATAAAATTTCAACGGCGGTCGTTAGATCGCGGATGTCTACGCGTGAAGATCCACCGAAGCGGATTAGCCGAGCTGAGATGTCTGTTCTATTCGAGTGTCGATCTATGATCGATTTATAGCCGCGTTTTAATTGATAAACTGTTGCATCGATATATAGATACGTTTTCTTCAGAATATTTCGTCGCAAAATAATTGTAATTATAATTAATTATAATTATAATAAATTTCACATTGCGAATGACAATTATCGTTCACGGAAAGTTCAATGTAAAATTCCGAGGAGCGATACGATTTCGTACGAAGAGAATTGCGATATAGCTTTGAATTTGGAAGCAGGATCGCTGTCGCTAACCATGAATTATGCAGATTTTGGGAACGCGAGCGGTTGGAGGCGTCCTCTGCAATTGTTTGCGGAACAATGATTGTTATTCCGATTGATGTCGCCGGATTAAAGAGCGCGGCAAATAGGAACAAATATATTCCTCTCGCGGAGGAAACAAATGGTGCGCGCCCGGATAAAGGGTAAAAACAACGGAAGCTGCGGATTTCGCGTGCAAAATAAAATTCTGGCGAGAGGTGGGCTCGGTCTCATGAAACTAATTCGATTAACCGAGGAGCATCGAGCACGTTGCCCGAACTCGACGGTGAATTTCTTCGCTTTTCGACGTACCGTATCCGAAAAATTCCACCGAAACCGTAACTCTTTTTCAACCGAGCGGTGCTCGGACACGAGAAATTTTCGGAGCTCGTTGCGCAACGAAGTCGTGGACGAATAACAGGACGATTAAGACGTCAAATGTAAGATCGAATATTGGGACGAATAAATGGACAAACACGCGGACGAATAAAGGGACAAATACGCGGACGAATATTGCTGTAAATTAATATTAAATGGGAGTAAGTAATCACTTACGGTGGTTCCCTAATGGGGCCGTATAAAAGCCGTAACGATACCGCACGAACAATCATCGTCACGCGAAACGATATCGTGTGTCTCGAGTTTCACACAACAACATCTTCAATTTCCATCGACCTTCGCGAGTAATGTTAGGGGATTCGCCCAAAAGCTTTCCGCCGATAAATGTCACACTTGACAGGCCATTATATTGTGTACCGGGGAAAGCTGCGCTAAAGGTCAGCTCTGTTCCGGTTCCACGAAAATTAATGGGACCGCCGACACGAAAAAAGAAGGGGTTGGTGCACAATATGCATGGAACGAGGTCTTAACCTATACGGTTACTGCAACGTGCATTGTATTCGCATATAGAAAAAAAATGCAAAAATTCAACGCGTCTAATATATCTAACCAATTACGTGTCTTGACAGCTACGTATCGAGAATAAATTTTAATAAAACAGCTGTGCCAATGAAGTTCATATTAGTAAGTATTTATGGTCGATCTAACGTAAAAGTATTTCACAAAATTTAACAAATGACACGCAATAAAGTCTACGATGCGTTCGCCTGTAATGAAGGTTAAATGAGATTATTTGAAATTGTGACTCACTTATCACGAAGAGGATGTCGAGGATGCAGGAAACGATTCACTGTGCACCATAACGGACACCGTTCGCAGTCGTAGCAGTAGTTTCAGTTCACACACTTTCTCACTATCCGGTTGACAATCGCGAATAAAGTTCAAGAAACACGGTAGGAACGAATATCACGACGTTGTTCAGCGGAGCGATATCTATACACTGAACGTCCGAAGCCACGCGACATACGGAACTACCCGCCAACCCGAATTCCCCCGACACACCCCGATTGTTGACGAAGTTCCTCGAACGATAAACGAAGACAACCGAGAATCGGTTGCTGCGTCGTGCCTAAAATTCAAAAACATATACGAATAATAGGCGTGATAACAATGCTAATGATCTTACGAACTACTCAAAAATTATGATTCCTATCTAGAATAATGCTCGCTTAACGTGCATGAATACTAAAATTCCTAGGAACTGTGGTCGAAAGATACTTTATGCTTCGCGAATTACTTATAATTAGAGGCACGAAACTTCTAGATCTATTAAATGCCAATATGGCTACTACCCTAACAGAGGTTACTTTAAGATTTCGTGTCTACTTCTTTAATAGATCTAACCACGAATAGTATGCGATTATCATAATTTTTTTGTAAATATTGTAATAAGCTGAAACAATCGTTGTTTCCCTTTTATCGGTGCAAGTTTGTTGAAATAAACTGCAGAGGTCTGCATCGAACGTTCTTAATGCAATGGCGGGCTTCTAAATTTAACCACGATAAAATGGAAGAGAAGAAATTGGTTCCTTCATGGTGAGGAAAATACTCACCTTATATTCTACTAGGAGAGGAAAAAATTCGGGATCAAGAGACAGCATAATTCACGACTGTACACGAATGACTTCTTAATAAAATTGTTAATTAATCGAGAAACACATCCTTCGAACGTCCACCAGCCGCAAGCCGCAACGCATACCGGGAATGGAGAAAATGGTGGGAATTTCGCGAGACATTTGAAATTAGAACAGATGGCGACAGGGAGCCCGCGGTTCTGAGTCCGTAGTGAAAAATGGCCGGCGCCAACGATTGTTTCAGCATTGGGAGTACGGTGGCCTGTAAAACTTGTTACAAGGAGGAGATCGAAGGCGAAGTGTTGGCATTCGATCCACAAACCAAAATGTTGATACTGAGTATCCTTTTTATATAAATTCCCCGATAATTATCGCCGTTCCCGACGTGTACATGCAACCAGCGTTCATCCGTCGCTTGTTCAACATCAACCCAGTGTAATGAATATTTCCGTGTAACCCGCGACAGATTTTCTAATGTCCGATCGACGACAATTACGTTCTGTTCCGCGTTTTTTCACGGGCAATCCGAAATACCGCTTGTCAATTATTTGATGATTTCCTAACCAGCTACACGAAGTCAGGTTAGTTTCGTCATTCAATCAACCATGCTGGAATTTTCATTGGTTTTGTTTCGTCGCTGTGTACATTTCTCGCGTGCATTTTCACGATCTCGACAGCCGCTTTCACCTTTCCCATCCGTAGAAATCGCGAACGATATTTTTCCAGCCCGATAAGATAACTTCTATCGACTTGATTATAACCTTAGATTCAACTTTGATAGGAGACCCATTCTGACAGAAATTATTTATCAAACGAAACTATATTGCTCGAAACAATTAGTGAATATTTCATTTTAATCTGTGGAACGTGAAACAATTGCTACATGGTAGGGATTCGTTTATTTGAAGCAAAGAAGATTGTAAAATATCTACTAATCGTTTTGGGCAATTTATTTCTAACTTTACATATTGGTTATTATTTATGATTTCTTAACTGATGGCAATCAGAATGTCCTTCTTCAAGTGGTACACCCACGTTAAACGACGTACATATAGTGAATTTATCCTTGGTATCTGAGGTCCAAGTAAAACGGGAAGTTAGCCCCACAACTAGCGAACCACCACAAAGCCTTAATCTGCAAAAGTTAAACAGAAGAGTACGTAATCAAATCGAAGAGAAAAAAAAACTGGTAATGGCTCTGCAGGCCGGAGTATCTCCAGAAGGACAAAAACTCTTCAGTACTATATCAAAGACAATTCCGGAAATAACGTGGAACGGGACAAATATTGTTGTATTTGACAATGTCACGATTAAACCTCCATACAAAGTTGATAATGTTCACGGTAACACAGAATCTGGAGCGTACAAGCATGTAAAAAAAGTGGTATGTATAGTTATGAGAGGAATCGAAAGAGGACAAAATATACTTATATCGTTGTAATGACTGTGACTGTTTTAGGTTGAAAAACATATTAAAGATACGGAGGCATCCGCGCAGGCACAACAGCGGGAACAGCAACAACAAAAGCAAAAAGGAGGTGCTATGCAATAAAAAACCGAGAATGGCACTATATTACGAATAAAGCTACCAATGCTTTCACAGAAGTTCCAGTGTTTGAGGGAAGTAGGAAAGAAATGAAACCGGATAAACAAGAAAAAAACCATTGCAGAACTACTAGATAAGGCTATCATGAAGAAACCAGCATCACAAACGAAATTTATATTTGTTTTATAAACGGAGCATTTTGGAACAACCAAAGTGTAAATCAATCGTTCAAATTTCAAATTTGTTTGAAAAACACATTAATTCTATTTGTATGAGCAGCATTTTGTAAAGCAATGGATTCACGTATCACCCGAATTTTAGTATAGAGCTGGCTCTTGGATAAAGAGCGTTGTTTATTTTATCTAATTAGCTGCCATACATCTTATGTACTGCTGGAACTATTGTTCATACATGTGCTCTGATGCAGGTGTGTTTTAGTTTAGTTTTACATTGTTACAAAATACGTTTAGTAGTTGTTTACAGATCATTGATACACCTGATGGTAGCATGACTCAATTGCCATACCAAGTACCAAATTTTTTAAGCAACCGGTAGATCGATTATTGCGATTATGATCCAAGTCCGTATGAAACGGTTCAACAACAGAAATTTGTAGAATCAGTGTCGTAATCGGGATGACCTTCGTAATTGACTGGCATTTTACTTGCATTCACAAATTAGAAATCGACATTCGTCTTCAGACCATCGCTGTAGTACTATCGATCTCTCAAAATTTGTAAACAAAGAACAAAAACGGAAACGTTACACTTGATCACGCCTGCGTCGGCACGAGACGTCTTCAGTCGTGATGTAACATTGTTGGATGAAGGATATTCCCTTGCATAGAACGAGCGAAGGTGAATTGTTATTTAAGAGAAACAACAACTTGGTCTGTGCAAGGGCAACTGCCGTCTAGCTTGGACATAGGAGTAACTTCATTTGCAATTCAAACTACCGAACACGTCTCGTGCCTTTTACTTTTTGAACGCGGAGAAAAAATGTAAAACGGAAAGAAAAGATTATAAAAATGAATTACACGAAAAGACACAAATAAATGTAATATAAATTCTAAGATTCTGTTTCGTATTTATTACGTTTTTACTATGCTATAAAAGATTTACTATAAAACCGATGCGATCTTTATTCAGAGTTCTCTTCTAATTCCTCAATTGTTTCCGCAACGTTTGCACTTCGCACGATCGCATTTAAATCGTGAGTTACTCTTGCAATTCGAGCCGCAGCTTTGAATTTAATCGCAGCTCGTTGTTTCTCCGTCTTTTTCTTCCACTGAAAAGAAATATTTGTTTGCACATCGATGTGAAATTTCTATACATTACATATCAATGCACATGCATGTACAGATCTACTTATGCTAAAGAGAGCCATAAGCGGTCGTAGATTACTGGTTCAAAGTACAGCCAAAATCGACCTATAGAAAAAGGGTGTTGCTAGTGGAAACTCCGGATGAATTTATAGTAATGTTTCGCCAACCTTCCAATATAAAAAGTCCCTAAGTTCGATGCTTTGCTTTCTATTAGAGCGAGAGAGATAGAGCGAAAGAAAATCGTGGTCGAGTGTTTTGGAAGAACATTTTATGTTTGTTACTTCGTATCTGAGTTATATGTGTAGTTTTATATTTTTGGTAAACAAACCAAGTAAGGTAACTGTCATTAATTCTATAAAAAATTTCGCACACTTTAAGAGCTGTTTTACTATGAAATATTTCGTATATAAAAAATTATGCTTGATTTCGTGTTTGAGCGGGATGTTGTGATCGTCGTAATTTCAACAAAAACGATTGCAAGAAAGTGTTGTACGGTGTTTTAAGTACTGCCAAATCAATTGCTAGTAATCAGTCTTCGCTCTCAGACTTGATAATTATTTTATACTGTTTTTACTCAACAATGCGGCAAGTGTTTACCCTAACCTATTTTGCTAGTTGACAAATCTGTGAGTAAGTTGGATTACTCAAGAAATTTAACTTACACTGCGCAACGTTATTGTTGAAAGCTTATTAATTATTATTTTTAAAAAGATTGATTTCTTTTCTCATGTAATATCTAAGATGCTCTGCAGTATATGAAGTGCGTTAAATTACTAATATTAAGAATTGATTACTTACATCCTCATCACGAGATGGTAAGTTTGAAACATACTCTTTCATTTCTTCTTTCATGGGATCCACTATAGCTACCACAGACACACAACCATCAACTGTACCTAAGACTATACTTTTACCGTCATAAGTGCTATCTATTGCACTTAACTCTGCTTGAACCCTATAATTTGCTATCATCTCACAGTCTAATGATCTGGAAGACAGGTACATAGATAAAATTCAATAATTTAAGAAAGACAATTTCATTTGCTGTTACCTAAATACACGTATGGTTTTTCTCCCACTGTGGTAGTAGAGAACATATTCATCTGTACGGTTGAACATGGATATTACAGTGAACACCCCTTCTGCTACTTTGGGGATGTAAGTCTTAACACTGGTACCTTTCTTCAACTCAAGAAGTTCTAGTCCACCTCTGTAGAAATAGCAACATTGAAATTTATATAATGTTTCATTTTATAAAAATTAGACTACCTGCTGGGTGCATATAAAGTATATTTTCCATCCTTGCTGATGTTGCCACTCCACTTTGGAATAGTACGGACAAATTTTTTCTTATTTATATCCAAAATGGTGCCTTTATCTGCTCCAATAATGCCCACCCACTGTGGTTTATTGGGCATGGGAGTAATAGCCAAGATATCCTATAACAATTAAACAAATTAAAATATGTACAAGATACAAAAATTTCTCTTACTTTAAATCCTGGCAATTTTATAGGGATTTTGTTGATCAGTGCACCCGTTTTAGCATTATAAATTATAATACAATCTCTGTTGCCTTTATCAGCTGCTGGTGCAATCAGGAAAGCATTGTCAGATGTAATTACTACATTTCTAAAGGGTGTACCTGTGTGGCTTCTGACAATATATTGCAATGAAAATATTGTTCTACCATCTGGAAATAAATATGAATTACTGGGAACCATTATTTAGAAATTCCAGCTTCTGCTAAGCAACAATGTACCAGGAATTGATCTCATAACAAGAGTAGCACTGGTCTTCATACTCTCCACCCCTGCAGGATTTTTAGGTCTGGAAACAGTCATGAACTTGCTGGAGTTCTCAATTAATGTTAGTTGTCTCACGTGTTGTTGTTCTTCTTTGAACAACACTTGCTCCGTAATTCTGTTCCATATCAGAACATTGCCTGATTCTGTCGACACGACATATCTGCAATAAAATAACAGTATACACCATTGTCCAAATGTCACATTGCACCCATTACTTTACCAACCTTCCATCGTGTGTCATACAAGCATGGGTAACAATTGCCCCCAAGGGACTATCGGCTAATTTAGAGATCAGCTTTCCAGTCTGCAAATCCCAGATCCCCACACAGTCTCTGGTGACTATTGCAGCCAGATTACACTGTTCTGCTAAACTGTGGAACCAAAAATATTCTCGTGTCACAATTAAATTAAATATTTATTTAACACTGAGATCCAAATTACCTTATCATGTCGACCTGCAGCTCGTGCCGGTCTATCACGTGAACCTGTTCAAAAATGTTATTTATATTCCATACTTTAACACTTCTATCAATGCTCGAAGTGACCACACTATTCCAATTGCCAACAGTTAGCGCCTCCAGCTGAATGATCCTCGCAAAATGAGCGTCTAATATCTTCACTAATTCTGTCGTCTCTAAGCTCCAAACGTACAGATTTTTTCTGTGAACAAGACCGGCCATACTTAATTATATTCCATTTAAAATTGCCTTCTTGTTGTATCATAGAACATACCTTACACCGGCGACAGCGTAATTTTTCGTGCCGCTGACCATTATCGAATTGGACCACATCATTCTCGTGCTGATGTTCCGAACGCCGTTCGGCAACGTCAGTACATAAGCGTCGCTTTTGTTTTCCAAAAACCATACAATGAAGCCATTGGCACTGGTAGCCAGTAGCATTTCTTCTTCCCTGTCTAACTTTAATTGCAACAAATTCTCTACGTCGTCGTTGTAAGCTCTAGGCATATCGAAGACCTTTTCCCATTGCGAGGACGTTTCATCGCAAGTATACTTAGTGACTCGATTATCGCTATTAGATGTACAAGTATACAGGACGTTCTTATCGTTGGTCATCGTCAGGACGCTACAAAATAGACATTAACAAAATTGCAATTAATTTTAAACAGTCAATACCGAGAGGACATTTTACCTGTGGAAATTCAGAGGGTCCAAAGATGCTTTCTTCCTGTAAGTGTGCAACAGCATGCTAGTGTCCTCCATATCCCCGGACCAGAACACTATTCTATAGTCGTTCAAAGTAGTGTGCTCCACATCTACGTAAAACAGGTATTCCGAATATTCTAAATAAAATTCCGCGACAACAGGTACAAACTTCTTTTACACTTACGCAAAATCGGCCACTTGTTAGAGTCCTCTGGATTCGTGTGAGTCTCCAACAAGTTCCCTCTGAGATCGAATCTGCACCAGCCCAACTTCCCGTAGACGAAGCAAAACTGGTTCATCAAATGCACCCCGTATACTGGATCCTCGTTCGACAGGGGGTTGTCGATGATGACGAATTCGCTGGTCAAAGTGTTCAACACGACGATCTTAAAAATACGAATGCAA
Organism: Augochlora pura; assembly: GCF_028453695.1. Taxonomy (NCBI): domain Eukaryota; kingdom Metazoa; phylum Arthropoda; class Insecta; order Hymenoptera; family Halictidae; genus Augochlora; species Augochlora pura. The sequence goes on along the minus strand of NC_135775.1, from coordinate 26,367,265 downwards.
TTATAAAGATAAGATTACGAGGCTGTGATTTAAGTAAAAATATTCTCCACCTGATTGTTGGTAGTAAACGCAGCCGCGTATCTATTGTCGGGACTCAGAACAAGATTCTGCATGATCCCTTCCACACCGGGATTCACGTCCCTCGTCATGTCGCTGGTGCTCAAGTCCCAGGTGATGAACCTGTTGGATATCGAGACCACGTGTCGGTAGTCAGAAGTCAGACAGAAGCCAAAGACAGCGAACTGATGGCCCTCCAGAGAATACTGAAAGAATTCGAATCCTTTAGCCCCCCCCAGTCAAGCAGGCGTGTCGCTTAAATTACTTTCAGCGGTCCTCCGGGTGTATGCAAACAGTGATAAACTGGTAGCAGGGCGCAGTCTTTAGCGCCGTCGTTATCGCAAGCCCTGAGCAACATCTTCACGTTAACATTGCCCCCAATTTCCGGCAGCAGCCGGCCTGTCAACTGGGGCGCAAGCATATCGGGGTGAGAGCCCAGGATTGCGCCCCCTAATCTCAGAGCATCGGCTACCAGCATCAACTCTCTAAAAAAAAAAGAACCATATACCATTTCCAAAATTTCTCAGTACTAATTTGCAATATTACCTGACGATACTTTGATTATCGATGAAGGTACAGGCGTCCTCGAAGTCTGAAAGCACGGCTTGCAGAGGGCAAGAACTGAGCTTAGCATGCAGCCATTCATAGTTGAATAGAACGTTCTCAAAGAGATCGTTGAATCGACGCGATCTGACTAGATGGAAAGGCAGCTCCCCGAACTGAAAGTACTTAGTGAATTAATCCAATTAATACTAGAAATATTATTCTATACCTTTCTTAAATTGTATCTCGTAATCGTCCCCTCTTTCGAGTAGAATGCTAAGGGTTGTTCCGGCACTTTTCTGTCCGCCACGCCTTCCTTGTCCGCTAAATTGAACCTAAACATTTTACACTGCATAGAGTCCTGCGATTTTCTCGGTACCCTAATTCTATAAATTCACTCACCTATGTCTCTGGATCTCAGTGTACTTGAACGGCTTCGGTCGCCCCCCTCCCCAAATGCCCAAGTAATAGTCAGCGATCATCGAATGGAAGTACATTGCCATGTTCATGTTCTTGAAGTACCTCTCCTTCGCGGCGTCCCTGAACTGCCTGTGATACCAATTGAGGACGCTGACGCCGTCGGCTTCCCTCTCGCTCAAATAATTCGGCAAATCGTTCCTTATCCTGGTCCACAACAACGGAGGGATTCTCCGAACAGGTGGCAAATGGTACTGATAGACGTCGTCCAACACTTTATCGTCCAGGGAGATCAGATCCTCCAGCTCGGACTCGGACAGACCCGATTTCGCCGCGGTGATGTATGCCAACGCGTGGAAGACCAGGATCTTGCCGTGCTGTTTCTCTATCCTCTCGAACAGCATCATGATGCTGTCCATCACCGTGCTGGTCAAATGGGTGTCGGCCGGCTTCGTGTAGCTCCTCCATCTGCAGATCTCCGCGAACACCAGCTTCACGAAAATCGGCAGCGAGCACTTCGATATAGCGTTCGCTACCAGACGCCATTGGTAGTTGTTCAGATCCCTGTGCGCTGTCTTCATCCACATCCTACGGATTCGATCGTTCGTATAAATATTTCTCAATAGCTTCAAGTCTGTTTTACCTTATCACGTCCATAGCTAGGTCCTCTCCAAGGGCTACCACTTCGATAAAATTCTCCTCCGTGTCTATCATCCTTCGCAGCAGCTGATAGTCCCGCGAGATCACGGGGTTAGACTCCTCCGCGGCGCAAGACAGCATCATCTAAAAAGATTATTAAATACCTCTATAAAATCCTGTGCAATTCTTCTGATAATCGAGTACCTTGCAGTTGGTGGGGAGTCTAGTTGGTAGCCAGGACAATTTATTCCCCTGAACCCCTGTTAGTTGGTCCACACTGTCCAGAAATAAGAGGATCGGTTGCTCGCTCGTTGCCAGAGTCAGCAAGTATTTGAAGTACGCGGTCAGCGGGACTATGTCGTCTGGGATTTCGTCGAAAGGTAGCATGAAGTTGTAGGAGATCTGTAAAATATTTCATTGTACGTATCTTCCACCCTCTCTCTCTCTCTAATGAAAATAAGAATATCGCATTTCTGGATTACCAATGGGTTTGATTAGTTTACCTGTTGGCAAATGGAAATCAGTGTAGGTGTCAGAGCACTGCTGTCAGGGGTGGTGCCAAGGAACCGGATTATGTTGATTGGCTTTTTCCCAGTGAGCCACGTGCCGCTCGTCAGCCCCGCGCTCTTTGCTAATAACGACGTCTTGCCGCATCCACCCTCGCCGTATAATACCAGGGGCTTGTCGCTGTCCCCTAACATATACTCTTTGATCCTCACCAAGGTGTCCTCTCGGCCATAAAACACCTAAAGGTTCCACGTATCAATCGAACTCAAAGACCGAAATACAATTTTCCTTCTCGTCAACGATAAAGTGTCAGAAACATACCCTGACGGAATTGTTACAGGCGTGAAGATGTTGCAGCATCTCTGTTATTATTTGCCCTTGAGCGGAACTATCTTCCTTTCTCATGGCACGATCCACAAGCTTGACTATGTTCCGATAAAAATGAGTTATGAAGTGTTGTAGGTACTCGCTGTGCGTCTCTGTGTCCAGACCCTCTCTTCCGATCCATTCCACTGTGTATCTGAGAGGACGTGCTTGTTATACAATCTTCCAGAGTCGAGAGGAAACTCGCGAGGGAAGAATTTACCTTTGCAGATTCGTGGTTTCGATCTTATTCGGCAGCCTCTCGTCCCTCAGGTTTGCCAAGAGCTTCGAAGCTTCGTTGTCCAAGCTTCTGTTCGCTATGTCCAAAAACAGACTCGCCTTTCTCAGGTTCTGTAGATTTATGTTGTTTATGTATCTCACGTAAGCTAGACAGTGGTTCTTGGTGTTCTTGACGTTCAGCACGCCGTTGATCACTTCTCGCTCGGTTACTGGAATAATAATATTTCGAACAGCTGCGCAACGGTTCGCGCGCGAATCGAATTCGTCGCTCACCGGACATGAAATAATTGTGCATCGTGTCCTTGTCGAATTTTCCATTGTTGAATAGGGACTGGGCTCCTTTTCGGAACAGCTTCTGCATCTTCAACATGGTGTCCCACCAAATGGCCTGGTCCTCCTGTTGCAGCTTCGGTATCCTCTAAATTATGCAAGACGTTAGCGTCGAAATAATTCGAGGACCTCTAAGGGGTGAAAGTTTTATACTTTATTGTTGAAGTTCTTCAGGATGGAGGATATCGGTTGCAGGATGCTGGTCGGTGGCACAGCGTTGCTGTCCTTCTTGTACCATCTATCCAAGAGACTGACATCCATTCCCTGACCGTCCAATTCTGTTCGCAGCATCTCCAATTCTGAACTGAGCACGTACGTCGGTATAGGACGGTAGCCATATTTTTGACCAAGAAAAACCTTTTAAAAAATGTTAGAGAAAATAGACTGTCGTTTTAAGAGTCGATGGTATAAATCGTCAAGATCGTTACCACGAAATTAGGGCCCATGGAGAGCCTCTGACAATTTTCTATTTCCCTCATGCAAAGTTCCGTGGTCATGTGATCATCGGTTGCTTCGTCCCTCACGCCCCATCTCATGTCAACCACCTGCAATTAAAACGCATCGGAGCAATTGTTTCCGCATTGGGTGCAGCTTGACGGATCACGTGCCAAGCTTGAACTTTAGTATTCAAAGTTTGGGGAAACTTTTCTTGGTATGCAGGACTTGGTGCCTGGCACGAGGAAATCAATTCTTCAAGGACGAGCGGACATGCGACACATGTCTCGGAAATATCCAAATGCATATATATATATACGACAAATAAATACGTCGAAATATTATGCAACGTCGCCGCATGATTTTTTAGTTACTGTCTTGTCGTACTGAACTAGATTTTCTAATTGCAGCTGCAATTACCTGAAACTCCAATCCGTGTTTCTCCCTGCAATAGTCCTTGATTTTAGGGTAGCACTGAGCCATCAGAGTGTTACGCTCCATCGCGGTGTCTGGAATTGCAATTATTCTAATTCGATATTGTTCTCGGACCTTGCAATTAATTACGAATAATACCAGTGAACGTCGAGCTGGTAAATATCCTGACGATCTTAGAGCTGACAGCGGGCAGGGACTTCAAAGAGCCCGCGAAAATCGAATCCACCGTAGATTCGTCCATTTTTCACCTAAACGTTCTCTCGCGATTAAATCTTGTCCCATCAAGTTCCCGGCAACATTGCGAGGAGACTGAGATCGTGTCTAGAATATCGCAGGTACTTATACCGTGTAGACGTATATTCATGATCCGCTACCATCTCCATAAACATTGACTTTAGCGACCATGCGAATCGCTGGATCACACTAAATTACTTTTGCTCACGAGATTCAACGCGGCTTCTTCGTCGTCGGCTGAAATCGAACGTAATCGTTCGTGAAATATCCGAAGAATCGTGGATCTTTGGAAAACGTTGGGAAAGTGTCCGGTGGGTGGTTGCTAAGGGCTGTTTACGGACCGTATAGCCATCTCATTGATTTCGCGGGAGCTATGCATCCTCCGTTTGATGACAGAACGCGTTTGCTTGGCCGCAGGTATTCTAATGGACCAGACGTAGCGTAAAAGGGGAAGGATTTTGATTGAACAATCAAAATGGCACCGCCGGACCCAGTCACCCAGATGAACACGTACCGGTCGTACGTGACCATGCTGGCCGATCCGGTTTCGAAGGACGAGTTGAAGCTGAAGGCCGCCCAAGAATTGTCCGAGAATTTCGAGGTACCAAAATCATAACGACATTGCCAAGTACTACTCCATCGTTGTACTGTCCAACTAATATCCGAATTATTTTTTTTCCGCAGGTGATCATGTGCTCCTCGCAATACCCGGCATTTCTCGATCACATGATGAAGATATTTTTGAAGATCCTGCAAGAGGGCGAGCCGCACTTCATATCGGAGTACAATATACAGCAAGTCAGAAAGTTGATCCTGGAGATGATACACCGGCTGCCGAGCAACGATTATCTTCGCCCGTACGTGAAACAAATCCTGAGCTTGATGTCGAAACTGTTGGAGACCGACAACGAGGAGAACGTGCTGGTCTGTCTGCGGATCATCATCGAGCTGCACAAGCAGTACAAGCCCGCCTTCAATCCGGAGATACAGTATTTTCTGCAGTTCGTGAAATCGGTGTACAGCGAGTTACCAAAGAACTTACCAAAAATATTCGAGCCCCGTCCGCCGTTGAGAGTGAAGGATCTGTCGGAGATAAACATAGAAGCGTTGCTGAAAGAGACGTTCACTATCACGGCGATACAGAGTGAGAAGAAGGCTGCGGACGGCACTGTAGTCACAGTAAGCAATTTTTTTATTTTATCGTTTCTCTTTCGACAGAATTGTTACTAAAAAGGAATGTTTTTTTCAGTACAATCTTATTCCCAAAGCAGTTCTCTCTCTAAAAGTGCTTCAGGAGCTACCGATCATAGTCGTGCTGATGAACCAACTGTACAAGCAAAACGTGCACCAGGATGTCTCGGATTTCATCCCCCTGGTGATAACAACGATAACCCTGCAGCCGAGTCCTCAGCACAGAGCTTCGCCAGGGTTCAACAAAGAAGTGTTCGTCGATTTTATGGGGGCTCAGATCAAGACGCTGTCTTTTCTAGCCTACGTGATCAGGATCTACCAGGACGTGGTGTCTCAGCATAGTTCTATTTTGGTGAAAGGCATACTGGGTCTGTTCACGCTGTGTCCCATGGAAGTGGCGCACCTGCGAAAGGAGTTGGTGATAGCCTCGAGACACATCTTGGCCACGGACCTTCGGAACAAGTTCATTCCGCACATGGAGTGCTTCTTCGACGAGGATATATTCATCGGTCGAGGCTGGACGACCCACGAGTCGCTCAGACCATTGGCGTACTCGACTCTGGCGGACTTGGTTCACCACGTGAGGCTGCTGTTACCTTTGAGCGACGTTTCCAGAGCGGTACACCTGTACAGCAAGAACCTGCTGGACCAGAGTCTTCCGACAGCGGTCCAGATGGTGTCTTGCAAACTGCTGATGAACTTGGTGGACACTGTCAGACAGAGATCCGACGCAGAGAACAGTACGCAAGGCAGGGAACTGCTGATGAGAATACTCTTGGTGTTCGTGTTGAAGTTCAAAACGATAGCGAAGATCTACATACCGATCCTGAGGAACAAAACGAAACAACTGACTCCTCCGGGTCTGGAAATTAAAACAGAGGACGTGAAGCCTGTTATTCCCGATTTGAACGACGACAAGGACGCAGGAAAGTCCAAGTTCGGATTCCCCTCGTCCCAGGCGATGAGCTTCAACGTGGGCGACTACAGGAACCTGGTGAAGAGCCTGGTTCACGGTGCAAAGGCTATTACATCGAACTGCATCAACTCGAAGACTGGAGAAGTGACGCAGTCTAACCAATTTCAGTCGAAGGAGACTCTGGTGTATATTAAATTGGTAAAGTGGGCTCTCCCAGCGCTGGATATCTACACTATAGGTCCACCAACGATCGGAGCCATCGCTCAGCCGGGAAGACCTGCCCAATCCCAAACTATTCGTACCCGCGAGGAGAAAGAGGTCTTGGAACTTTTCGGAAACGTATTCACTCAGATGAACCCTCAGACGTTCCAAGAGATCTTCTCCACGTCGATCGACTACATGGTCGAGAGGATCTTCAAGAACTGCGCTCTGCAGATCATCGGCAGCGCCTTTCTATCCAGCCCGACTATATCCTCGACCTTCGCAACTATTCTGGTGGAGTACCTGCTAGAACGTATGGGGGACATGGGCTCTAACGTGGAGCGGAGCAACTTGTATTTGAGATTGTTCAAGTTGGTCTTCGGCAGCGTGTCTCTGTTCCCCGCTGAAAACGAGCACATGCTGAGGCCCCATCTGAACCAGATAGTCAACCGAGCGATCGAGCTCGCCATGTCTGCGAAAGAGCCCTATAATTATTTCCTACTGTTACGAGCTTTGTTTAGATCTATCGGCGGCGGATCCCACGATCTCCTCTACCAAGAGTTCCTGCCACTGCTGCCGAACATGTTGGAAGGCTTGAACAGACTGCAGTCCGGTCTGCACAGGCAGCACATGAAGGACCTCTTCGTCGAATTGTGCCTTACCGTTCCAGTGAGGCTCAGCTCCCTCTTGCCTTATTTGCCGATGCTGATGGACCCTCTCGTCTCAGCTCTGAACGGCAGCTACGGTCTAGTCAGCCAAGGACTGCGTACTCTCGAGCTCTGCGTCGACAACCTTCAACCCGACTTCCTCTACGAGCACATTCAACCCGTCCGAGCGGACCTGATGCAGGCCCTTTGGAGGACCCTGCATAATCCAACCGATCAAGCTCACGTGGCCTTCAGAGTCTTGGGAAAATTCGGAGGCGGGAACAGGAAGATGATGATCGAACCCCAGAAGCTGGAGTACAACGACCGCGAGACCAACTCGCCGGCAATCGTCGTCTACTTCCAGGAGCCTACCAAGCCCATCGATTTCACCGTAGAGAAAGTGATAGAGACCGCGTTCAACGCCCTCAAGTCCAACAGCACCGATTCCTTCTACCGTAGACAGTGCTGGGAAGTGATCAGCTGTTACTTGGCAGCTTCTCTGAGACTGGACGACAACAACGGAATACTGTACAAACTCTTCATGCACCCGAGCTTCAAGGAGAGCAAGATTCCTCACCAACAGGGCCCTCATTACAAATGTCCGGACGCTGTAGCGAGGAACGTGCAGCAGACAGCGTTGACAGGACTCTTCGTAGCCGCGGAGATCAAAGAGTTGAGACACTCCGTGCTGGGTACCGTTGTGTCGATCGTGAGACATTATACGATGGTAGCGATCGCTCAGCAGGCAGGCCCGTTCTGTTTGACTGGGAGACAAGTTCGTATGCAGGGTCAGGATCCTCTGGTTTTGATCGACGCATTGGCGGTGATCATGGGTCACGAAGAGAAAGAGTTGTATAAATCTGGACACCTCGCTCTGGTTCTGATCCTGGAGACCGCTACCAACATTCTTGGATCGAAGGAAAGAGCTTGTCAATTACCGCTGATGGAATACTTAGCTGAGAAGATGTGTTCGCTCTGTTACGAGAGAGCCTGGTACGCGAAACTGGGTGGCTGCATAGCTATCAAATTTCTTTTTGAAAGGATGGCAACCAAGTGGGTGTTGAACCATCTCTTCGTATTTTTGAAAGCCCTAATGTTCGTGATGATGGACTTAACGGAGGAAGTGTCCAATGGAGCCATAGATATGGCCAAGGCCAATCTCGAGAAGATGCTACGAGTCTGCGTGAACCCTGGGATCCAAGATGGAAACACCGAGCTGATAGAAGCGCAGAACAAGAGCCTCTACGACGTCACTCACGAACTAGTGAGGCAGGTAACATCACCTCATACCTTAGTGAGGGAACAGGCTATGGCATCCTTGCGTTTGCTAGCAGAGATTCAAAATAAAACGGTGACAGAAGTAATGGAGCCACATAAAGAAGTTCTAGCAGACATGATCCCACCTAAGAAGCATTTACTGAGACACCAGCCTGCCAATGCTCAGATCGGTCTGATGGACGGAAACACCTTCTGCACGACGCTGAATCCACGTCTCTTTACGATTGATCTAACTGTAATGGAGCATAAAGTATTTTTCCAGGAGTTGTTAGCCCTCAGCGAGGCGGAGGACGCGAATTTGAATAAGCTGCCCTGCTACAAGTCGGTGTCGAATCTCATCCCGCTTCGGAAATCGGCATTGAGAGCTCTGGCTGCTTGTCATTACATAGTAGCTTGCAGGGAGAAGATTTTCGGGGTCCTGTACAAGGCTCTCGAGAAACCGAACGCTGAGCTGCAGGAAGCAGCTTTCGAGTGCATGCAGAAATTCATCGCTGGTTTCCAGATCGACATGGAGTCCGTTCACACTATCATGCGACCTATGCTACTGACTTTAGGCGACCACAGGAACCTGAGTCTCAACTGTGTGAAGAGACTCTCGTACCTGACGCAACTGTTCCCCAGCACGTTCAGTATCACCCTCTGCGAGCAGCTGCTACAACATTTGAAGAAGCTCTTGGAGAACTTAATCCAAGCGCACAAGGGGATATCGAAGTCAGGGGAGAACGAGCAGAAGATAGCCACCATCATAGGCATCTTTCACGAAATCCCGGCAGCCACGCCGAAGTTCATCGACGTGCTCTGCAGGCTCGTTTTGCAGACAGAGAAGTCGCTGATGGTCGAGGTCTCCAGTCCGTTCCGGATTCCACTGATGAAATTCTTGCTGCGCTACCCTACCGAGACGCTGAATCTATTTCTACACGACAATAATATCAAGGACCAGCAGTGGAGCAAATACCTGGAGTTTCTCATCAAGCAGAAGGATGGGAAACCGTTCCGCGACGTGCTGCACAATAGCACTGCTAGAATGATCACGATGCTGCTCGCGCACTCTCAGACCAACTCGAATTTAAGTCACAACGAGAAGAGCGAGCTCCAGCATCAGGCGATCAAGATCATCGCGGTTTTAATTAAATTCGACGAGCAGTGGCTGTCGACGCAGACCCAGCTGGTCGGTGCTTTGAAGCAGATTTGGTGCAACGACGAGTACCAAGCTCTGCACAAGAAAGTCGAGAGCGTGGACTATTGCCACTGGAAGGAGCCCAAGTTGATAGTCAAGATCCTGCTGCACTATTTTCGCCATCATTCCAACGACATCGACCTGCTCTTCCAGCTGCTAAGGGCCACTTGCGACCGGTTTATCCCTGATTTCCAGTTCCTGAGGGACTTCTTGGAGCACACCGTGGCTCAGGAGTTCACGGTCGAATGGAAACGCAGCGCATTCTTCAGATTCGTCGATCATTTCCCGACGAACAATTTATCCCAAGAGTTGAAGGCGAATGTTCTCCAATTGATCGTCATCCCCTGCTTCGCCGTGAGCTTCGAGAGAGGAGAGGGCACTAAATTGGTTGGAGGAGCGCCAATGCCTTATCAAGATAATCCAGAGAACGTCGTGTCGGTGTTTATCAGCAAGATCATAGATCCCGACAATCCCTTCGGCTCCGCCGACTGTGTTCGCATCTCTCTGCTTCAGTTCTCTTGCCTCTTGGTGGAGCAAGCTTCTCAGCACATTCACGACGTCACCAACAAGAGGCAGGGCAACAAGTTACGACGACTAATGACTTTCGCGTGGCCGTGTCTCCTGGGCAAGAACTGCGTCGACCCAACAACCAGATACCACGGCCATTTACTCTTGAGTCACATAATCGCTAAATTTGCCATTCATAAACGGATAGTTCTTCAGGTTTTCCATAGCCTATTGAAAGCGCACGCTCTGGACGCTCGTAACGTGGTGAGACAGGCTCTAGAGATCCTGACGCCTGCGATGCCAGTCAGGATGGAAGACGGTAACACGATGCTAACGCACTGGACCAAGAAAATCATTGTAGAGGAAGGCCACTCTATGCAGCAGCTGTTTCACATTCTTCAGTTGGTGGTCAGACACTACAAGGTGTACTACCCTGTGAGGCACCACCTGGTCCAGCACATTGTGAATTCTATCCAAAGGCTAGGGTTCAGTCCCACGGCAACCATCGAGCACAGGAGATTGGCTGTCGAGTTGGCAGAGGTAATAATAAAATGGGAGCTTCACAGGATCAGGGACGAGGCTGAAAGTGCAGAGTCCGGTGGCACCAGAGGGGCGCAAGGTTCGGTGAAGAGACCAATGACCGACGATCCTACGGGGACCAAGCGGCTGACCACTCAGGCAGCCGCAGGAAACGCTACTGTCCCCGTGATTCTGCCTAGAATAGAGCCAGGTTCTACGAAGCCGATCGAGAGGGCACACGCCGACGCGATTCTCAATTTCCTGCTCCGTCTGGCCTGTCAGGTGAACGACGTCACTACCATTCATGGAAATCCTGGTGAACAGCTTTCCAGACGCTGCGTGGCCTTGCTGAAGATGGCCCTCAAGCCGGACGTCTGGCCCCAGTCCTGCGATTTGAAGCTCGCTTGGCTGGACAAGGTCCTAGCCAGCGTCGACAGCACTCAGCCCATCTTTGGTAACATTTGCACGGCTCTGGAAGTGCTCACCTTCCTGCTGGGCGTGATGAAGAGAGAGCAGATACTCGCGAGCTTCAAGTCTTTGCAAAGAGGCATCGGGGCTTGCATCGCGAGTAGCAACACGAAAGTAATTAGACTAGTTCACGGTCTATTATCGAGACTGATGACCATTTTCCCAGCAGAACCGACGTCCTCCACAGTGGCGTCGAAGTACGAAGAGCTGGATACCTTGTACACCACTGTTGGTAAATTCATTGTGGACGGTCTAGCAACTTATGAGAAAAACACAGCAGCTACTCCCAGCACGTTGTTCGGCACCCTGATGATGCTGAAAGCAGCCTGCACGAATAATCAGAGCTACATCGATCGATTGATAACTCCTTTCATGAGAGTCCTTCACAGAATGGCCAAGGATCACCTGCACTCGACTCAGGCAGAGGCGAATCCCGTTGGTAGCGAATTGTTGATCCTCAGCTTGGATCTGGTAAAGAACCGAGTGATGGTGATGGGCGTGGAAATGAGGAAATCGTTTATCGGCTCGATTCTAGTCGGCCTGATCGAGAAGACGCAGGACATCAAAGTGATGAAGGCCATCACGAAGATGCTGGAAGAGTGGATGAAGAACAAGAACCCCATAGCTATAAACCAGGCGCCCAGCCTGCGCGAGAAGTCGATTTTGTTGGTGAAGATGATGCAGTACGTGGAGAAACGGTTCCCCGATGATCTGGAATTGAACCGACAGTTCCTGGAGCTCGTTAATTTCATCTACAGGGACGAGGCCTTAAAATCTTCGGAGCTGACCTCGAAATTGGAGCCGGCGTTTCTATCTGGCCTACGATGCATTCAACCTCAGATACGAGCGAAGTTCTTCGAGGTATTCGACGGGTCCATGAGAAGGCGGCTTCACGACAGGCTTTTGTACATCATCTGCAGTCAAAGCTGGGACGCGATAGGTCCTCATTACTGGATCAAACAATGCATAGAGTTGTTGTTGGTCACCTCGAACTCGACCACTCAGATTCAGATGTCTAATCAGGACACGTTGCTGCCCAGCGTGACGTCCGTGATAAACATGACGGACAGCGAGGAGCACAAGAACTTCATGATCTACAGCTCGATCAAGGAAGAGCCGCAGGACATTACCGACATGGTTGACGTGAAGGACGACATACTGGACATGGACCTGGCTAACGTAGACTCCGCGGCAGTCCCCGAAGAGATCACTGCCGCGGGGAGAACGAGTTTGACGCAGCTAATCGCGAAACAGGGCGAGTTCATCGAGCACGCGAAAAAGATCAGAACGGAGCAGCTTTTGTTGGCCGCGGCGCAGCTATGCCACATGGACACCAATCTAGCGGAGCGTGTCTGGCTGGACACCTTCCCAAGAATCTGGGGAATCCTCGACGAACACCAGCACAGCACTCTGATAGCCGAAGTGGTGCCCTTCATTTGCAGCGGCACGCACGTCATTCAGAAGGATTGTCATCCGAGCGCGATCGCGACCTTCGTCGAAGCGATCGCTCACTGCAATCCTCCGGTGCCCATGAGACCGGCCTTGATGAAATACCTGGGCAGATCGCACAATCTCTGGCATAGGATGACGCTGAGCTTGGAACAGATGGCTTTCGACAACGGCAGCAATCAATTCAAAATTAAGAGGGAATCGGATTGTTACGACTTCGAGCCTGACAATAGTCCTCACGCGGAGATTCTGGACTCTTTGTCGGACATGTATTCGTTGCTGTGCGAGGAAGACATGTGGTCGGGACTCTGGCAAAAGCATGCGCATTATAAAGAGACTCTCCAAGCTACTGCACTCGAGCAACAAGGTTTCTTCGAGCAAGCTCAGGGAGCGTACGACGTAGCCATGACGAAGTTTAAGCAGGACTACGTTTCGACACCTGCCCCTTTCAAGATTCAAAGGGAGGCTATGCTTTGGGAGCAGCACTGGATCAGGTGCGCCAAGGAGCTGAATCAATGGGATCTGTTGTTGGACTATGGCAGCAAGAAGGCAGAGAAGAATCCATTTTTGATCTTGGAGAGCTCCTGGCGCATTCCGAACTGGACGATGATGAAGGAGGCTCTGGCCCAGGTGGAACACAATTGTCCCAAGGAAATGGCTTGGAAGGTAAACGATTATCCCTAGAAAGGCATGTGTCCGATGTACTGTATTCTATTTCGAGCGTTTCTTTTTCCAGGTGAACTTGTACAGAGGTTTCTTAGCAATTTGCAACAGCGAGGATCAACACCTGAACGCAGTGGAACGCTATGTGGAGCTTGCATCAGGTCTGTGCATGCGCGAATGGCGCAGGTTGCCTCACATCGTCAGCCACGTGCATCTGCCGTTGCTGCAGGCAGCACAGCAGATCATGGAGCTGCAAGAAGCGATGCAGATCCATCAGGGCCTGCTGCACGGCAGGAGCACGTCGCTGCACGATATGAAGGCTATCGTGAAGACCTGGAGGAACCGGCTTCCTGTGATAGCCGACGATCTTAGCCACTGGTCGGATATCTTCACCTGGCGGCAGCATCACTACACTTTTATCTCGAGCCACTATGATTCTCAGCAAGACCAGACGACCAACCATTCCATGCTGGGCGTGCATGCGTCGGTGCAGGCGATCATCCACTTCGGCAAGATCGCGAGGAAGCACAATCTATGCGGTGTCTGCTTGGATTCGTTATCGAGGATCTACACGATCCCCAGCGTTCCTATCGTCGACTGCTTCCAGAAGATCAGGCAGCAGGTGAAGTGCTACCTGCAGATGGCCTCTGTGAGCGGGAAGAACGAGCTGCAGGAGGGTCTTGAGGTGATCGAGTCCACGAACCTTAGATACTTCACCAAGGAGATGACCGCCGAGTTTTACGCCCTGAAGGGAATGCTGTTGTCGCAAATCGGGAGGTCCGACGACGCTAATAAAGCATTCTCAGCTGCTGTGCAACTGCACGACACCTTGGTCAAAGCGTGGGCTCTGTGGGGTGACTACCTGGAGCATATATTCACCAGAGACGCTCGTCAGATCTCGATAGGGATCTCGGCGATCACCTGCTTCCTCCACGCATGCAGACACCAAAACGAGTCCAAGTCTAGAAAGTACCTGGCCAAAGTCTTGTGGCTGCTGACTTACGACGACGATAAGTTCTCCTTGATGGAGGCTGTTGATAAGTACGCCGTTGGAGTTCCCCCTATCCAGTGGCTACCTTGGATACCTCAACTATTGATGTGCTTGGTGCGACACGAAGGCAACGTCATCCTGAATCTACTCAGTCAAGTTGGAAGAGTGTTCCCGCAAGCGGTCTATTTTTCGATCAGGACCTTGTACCTGACCCTGAAGATAGAGCAAAGAGAAAGATACAAGAGCGCAGAACTGGCTGCAGGAAAGAACCAAGAGGGTGTTGAAGGTCGTGGAGCAGGCGGAAACGCTCAACAACAAGGAGTGCCGGAAACAGGACCTATTCGAGCCACGCCGCCCATGTGGAGGTGTTCGAAGATCATGCACATGCAGAGGGACATCCATCCGACCATTTTGTCCAGCTTGGAAGGAATTGTGGATCAGGTTCACCTTTGTTTTATTTTATTGGTTTATGATTTTTCGTGCATTCGGAGTACATCGTAACGATACGACTTAATCGTGTTCCAGATGGTTTGGTTCCGAGAGACGTGGTACGAAGAAGTCCTCAGGCAGCTGAGACAGGGTCTGGCCAAGTGTTACGCGATAGCCTTCGAGAATCGGGGGGCCGTCAGCGAGGCAACCATCACTCCCCACACGTTGAACTTCGTGAAGAAGCTGGTCTCGACGTTCGGAATCGGAATAGGTGAGCCCTCGATTTATTTCCCACCCTGGCAGAGACGAGTTCTTACGGACTTCTTCCTGTAAACCGTAGAAAACATATCCCCATCTCAAAACGTGAACAACACATTTGGCTCAGCGGCTTCAGAATCGTTGGCGCGCAGGGCACAAGCCACCGTCCAGGATCCCGTTTTCCAGAAAATGAAAGGTCAATTCACTAGCGACTTCGACTTCACCGTGCCCGAGGCCAGGCTGCTGCACAACCTCATCAGCAAGCTGAAGAAGTGGATCAAGATTCTCGAAGGCAAGACCAAGCAGCTGCCCAAGTGAGTATCCCCACAATGATCGAGTCTCAACGTTTTGAAAACAACAATTGCTACAATGATCGTCATTTGACCAGGTCCTTCCTCATCGAAGAGAAATGCCGGTTCCTCAGCAACTTTAGCTTGAAGACCGCGGAGGTGGAACTACCCGGCGAATTCCTGCTACCGAAACACTCCCACTATTACGTCAGGATAGCCAGGTTCATGCCCAGAGTTGAAGTCGTTCAACGACACAACACAGCAGCCAGAAGATTGCGCATCAGAGGACACAACGGCCGCCTCTACCCTTATTTGGTGGTGAACGACGCTGGGTTAGGGGATGCCAGGCGCGAGGAACGCGTGCTTCAACTATTGAGAATGTTAAATCACTACTTAGCGAAACAGAAGGAGACCTCCAGGAGATTCTTGCACTTTACGGTGCCACGAGTTGTCGCGGTTTCCCCGCAGATGAGACTCGTCGAAGATAATCCTGCTTCGGTTTCTCTGCTCGACATTTATAAACAAGGCTGTGCGAAACTTGGAATAGAGCACGACGCTCCTATAGCTAGGTATTACGAAAGATTGGCTGCTGTGCAGGCGAGAGGAGCGCAAGCCAGTCATCAGGTTCTCAGGGATATTTTGAAGGAGGTACAGACGAGCATGGTTGCTAGGACAATGCTGAAGGACTGGGCGGTGAAGACTTTCCCGGGAGCCACGGATTACTGGACATTTAGAAAGATGGTAATAAATCGAAAGACATTGGGTCATTTAATCATTTTCCCCCGTGTCTTCGATGTTTTTTTTTTCATTTACAGTTCACGTTACAATTATCTTTGGCCTGCTTCGCGGAGTATGTGCTCCATCTGACGAGATTGAATCCAGACATGATGTACGTGCATCAGGATTCTGGTCTGATAAACATCGCCTACTTCAAATTCGACGTCGACGACACCTCTGGTGAATTGGATGCCAACAGGCCGGTTCCCTTCCGGCTCACGCCGAATATCCTCGAGTTCCTGACGAGTACAGGTTTGTAATCGATTTGAGAGATCTCCTATGTGATGTTTACGCGTAAAACTATACAAATTTTCTCCAGGTGTGTCCGGGCCTCTGACAGCAAGTGCTATCGCCACAGCGCGCTGTCTCGTGCAACCATCCTTCAAAGTGCACACGATCCTTCGTGCAATTTTGCGAGACGAGGTGATCGCAGATCACAACAAGAAACAAGAGGATGCTGAGAACGCGTCACAAACACCGACGGACATGAAAGGCGAGCTTCTGATTACCATGGTGACCCGCGCGGTCACGGCGATCGTCTCTAGGTTGAACTCTCTAGCCAATTTCGATGGGACCGACAGCAAAGTCAGCACGCTGGTTGCTGCGGCAAACAGCCACGACAATCTGTGCAGGATGGATCCGTCTTGGCACCCGTGGCTGTAGAACAACTTCTACCGTTGGCCTAAACGTGCTTCCATTTACGTACAATTGCTGGTAACGTCGATCAGCTTGAACGGTTCTCCAACCTTTTGTGAAAAGTCTTTGTATCTTTCCTTGCTTTCCTTTAAATTCCGCGCGAAACCGTCTGAGTTCATCGATGCTCCCGGCTCACGGATCTCTCGAGTCGTTCATTATCATTTTCTTTTCAACTAACGAGTGTTATCGTCCAAATCGGTGATCCCGATTATTTATCGAACACGTGTCGCTAATCAAATCGGGGAGAAGAGGTTGGGCGGTGCTTCTTGTGGGAACGACCCAGTTTCATGTAAATATTATGTAGTCATGTAAGATGTTACTTACAAGGTGCGTTTTCTTTTGTAACTTTGGCGAACGGAATAGTTTGCGACTTTCATTTACCCACGTGTTTATATATCGTGTACAAATTCTCGCCTATCCGGGAATACTACGTGTATCATTTACTGTACATAATTTTAAATATAAGAGTTATTTATAGATCTGTTTATAAATCCGCAAGAATGGGAGGAGTGGAAGGAATAAAGTGTCGGACACAATGACCCCTTTTCTAATTCCGTGGTTTTAATGTTCGTCCGGAGTGGTGTAGACGTTGGTGCTCGAGACACTGCATAGAACACACGCTGGTCGTATTAAATTCGTATATTTTAAAATAACATGAATCGACGTCTCACTAGTAATCATACTTATCACTATTGTAAAAAAACGTTCTCATCGATTATTTCGTCGGCTTCAGTGTGATGTTTCGGAGCATGCACAAATCTCGTGCGGTGGCCTTGCGTCCTCCTGCAGTTTGGATGTCGTAAAATCGTAACAATATATCAGTCGTGAACAGTTCTGGCAGTGCTTTCAACAGACACGGCACCTGGAAATCCAACAAATCCAACGTTCGGCTTTCGATCGATCAATTAACGTATAAACAGGATCCCAGTTACACTCACCAGCGTTTGTGGCATTCCCTGCAGCACGATGCGAGTTCTGTCTTTGCCGCATTGCACCATCAGACGAAGGAACTGAAGTATGAAATGAGTTTGCTGCGAGACCTCGCCGTCTCTGCCAGCCAAGAAAGTGAAAATCGTGAACAGGCCGTTTAGAGCGGTGAGCAGAGGATCCCTGAGGACAATCGACTTCTGACCGTTAGTGGGTCCCTGGGCCTGGGGGCTCTGGGACCCGAAAATGGGATTCGAATCGCCCGCTTCGTTCAGTCGCAGAATTTTATTTGGCACGCCGAGAGCGTCCAACTCCTCGGCATCTAGATCTCGTCGCACGCGTTTCCTATTGTTGCCGCGATATGGATTCGAATTGTTATACTCTAGGGTAGAAAATATACAGTACACGCACAGCTTCGCTAAAACGGAAGACTGTGGCTCTACGAGTTCTTCGCTTCTGAAAGAAATTTGGAGTCAGCATTTCAACCAAATTAAATAAAACTAATCATCGATACCAAGAATTGTGACTTACCGTAACGAGTTATATAAATACTGTGGAATGATATGATTAATGAGATCTAATGTACAGTTCTCAATATCAAGATGAAAAATTGCGAATGCTAGATCCACCGCCTGGTCAAGTTCCTGCTGGTAACGATACCTCAATACCTCTTTCACTATGTTCGAAACGAACCATAGCGAACCTCCAGTATTTAATAAAGACTCCAAGGACTGCGTTGCTTGGATGTTTATCCAGCCTCTTTGATTGATATTCCTCCATACTGTTTCTAATTGTTCGAGGATCGGTTGCCTCGATATGATGCTGAAAAAATTAAAACTTTTAACTCCTTGGAAACGTTTATAAAATTATTATAGGGCGGTGAATTCTCTACCTGTGCGACATAGAAAGAACCTTGTTCTTCGACTGAGTGGGAGGATGTACGTCGTACTGCATCTTCCTAATGATCTGGAACATTAAGCTCGACCGTTCCTTCAGATTGTCCTGCATCTCGTCACCAGGTAGAGGTGTCAGGAAGTGTTGCACCATATTCATGGGTTTCAAAAGAGCGTCCTGGTGAGTGATGCTCATGTAAGCGCAGAGCCAAGCCGCTGCGCAAACTGGCAAACTACATGCAGTGGCTCTGAGCCCATCGAGAGCTCTTTTCACGTCCCCAGCTCCTAGGACATCGCTTTCCCAGGCACAGAGAAGCTCCTTAACAGCGCCCATAGCTGACTGACACGCGATATGCCATTTAATATTGCTAGATTTGAAATCTGAATCCGGGGAATTGATTTGCGCTAAAAGAGCATCGACTCTAGCAGGGTCGATGTTCTGTAACATTTTCTGGGGCGACTTTGGTTGATTGCGTTCTGGCATGCATTCGCGCACCCATTGTTCAAAGAAAGAGTCCCCGCCACCTTCTTCGAGGACCGCTTCGGAACCGTAGGTCTGCACTATGGAGCACAACATCAGGAACGATACTTCAAAGAGCATCGCTCTGGTAGCTGCCGTCTTTGGCGGGACAGGTTCGTTGATCTGTTTGCTGCACTCGTTGAACTTGATCAACTTGGTTACAAAGGTCTTCAGCTTGCCCTCGACGGTCGCCACTGCCAGCATCAATTCGAAACTTTTTCCAGTGAGCACCTGGTACAGCATACTCAGCAACGCTTCGTGTATCTTCAAATAGTCCGCGTTCAAGGTCTTCAGAATCCCGGAAAGCGTCGGCTCCGCTCTTACGATCACCTTTGGGATCGAGGGAGTGGATGTTGAGGACTCTAATTTTTGCAAGGTGGCAGTGACACCTTCCCTTCTACTGCTCAGTTGTTTCGCCTGCTTCTCTGTTACCAGGCCGACTTTCTGGAGGGCGTTTAATAGACACTCGACGCTGTTGCAAGAGCACGCAGTATCCATAATGTCCAGAAGAGGCGTGAACTGCAGAAGCAGCTCAAAAGCATCCAAGATGTCCTGGGAGTACTCCAATTTCTCGTCGCCGTTCGAATGTGCAACATGCAGTTCTTTCAAGATCAAGGGGACCTTGAGGAACGTCATTGCACCCCATTGGGACTCCTTGAACGTCGCCGTCACGTTGTGCAGACACATCAGGCACGCGCGAATTATCTCACAGTACAATCGAGCGTTCGTATAATTCTTTAGTCTCTGAACCATCAGCAACTGATTAACAAACACTGCTGTCTCCGTGCTCGGATTCAACAGCACTTGTACCGCGAACAACGGTTGCAAACAGTGCGTGATTGACTCCATTTGAGTCATCTCGGGGGACAGCGCCAGGCACTCTACTTCTAGATTACACAGCTTCTTCAGGGATTCCTCAATAGGCACCGAAGATTTTAGGCTGCTTGTCTTCAACAGGGCCTCAATCTCCTGGCACTTCTTCACAACGTCTATGTACAAATCTGTAAAGGATATTCAGCATGAAATGAAAAATTCTTTGAGATAATATTTTTCGGCCAATTTAGCAATTACCTTTGTCATCATATTTGGCTAAGTACATCATTGCGCATAGAAAGTCCGAACTGAGCATCTGTTTTAATATACTTGCAGGTTTGTCCATCAGTTCGGTGGGCTGTGGCGTCAGTGGACTGTTCTGTGGCATTTTGGTTAAAGTATGAAGGTAGCACTGCAACAGCCAATGCACGATAGACAGCACAGCAGCTGCCAGGAGGTCTTCCTCTGGTTTGCCACGACATGTTATACCTATTTGAATAGATTCTAGAAATTCTAGTAAACTTAGGATGCAGTGTGGTTTGTGGAACGCGTCATATTTGCTAATTCGTTGGAGCACAGCAGCATAGGAGACCAACTGAAAATATATTTGACTTAGTTACTATATTCAATAATACTGTAATGGTGATTTAAAATCACTACATACCTGAGAACTCAACGAATGTTTCAAGTAAGACAGTACTAATTGATTTGGACCAAGTCCTACTAATGCCTGTTGTAATATACAGTCTGCTAAATTATATACATCTCCACTGACACCTCTTGGTAATATCTGTAAGAGGAAAATTACTTTGTAGACCTTGTGATCTTAAATTAAATTAATTATAACTAAATAAAACTTACCGTTTTAATATTAATACCCCATTGCAGATCACTCCAGCGTTCTCTCCATGCCCGTAGCAAAAGAGCCTTCAAGCTGCTGGTTTTACTAGTAACTTTAGTCTCCATAGCAGATGTCAGAAGATTACGCATAATTTTTTACCCACAAATTAGGTCTGCAATAATATTAATCACCATAAAAAAATTGTAACAAATGATTTCAATTAAAAAGTGTACCACATGTATTTCATAATTATTAACAGAGTCGAATATCACACTTTATTTTTGCACATCAGATTAAAGCACATGTCACAAAACAAATTCACCTCTTAACATAGATTATTTTAATACAAAACAATGTTAAATATATTGATATGTAACCCTGTACAAATATAATATGTATAATCTGTGACTGTATTAAAGTGAAGCTTGAAATGAAATTGGAAAAATAAATTTCTCTCGTAACTAGTATACGTACCTCATTTCACCAAATTTATTTATATAATAAATTACTATAACTGGCATATTTTCTTTCGATACTCAGAGCGTAACCTAACCACTGTCGCCATGGTCGTTGCCACAGCGTTACTGTTAGCTTGTTGGCTGCCAGGGGCGATGGACAATTCACGTTGCAATGTGATTCGGTAGTCGGCGAACGAACAATCGATTCCGAACGCCTTCAGTCCCGTCCCGTATCCAACTGTCCTATTGTCAAATGTTCGTCTAACACCAACGAAGCCTGTTACCCTAAAATCCGTCGTCCCAATACAAAATGTTAACGCCGACACGCACCCCCTAACTCCAACTTTTTCAACCCACAGAACCATTCAAGAGTCGAACGGAACAATTAATATCAACAACCTGTCATGATCATCTACGTTGTACAAGTGAAGCATTTTTCTATTTAATTCATGCCAACCAAATAATTCGATTCAACCGCAAACCATTATCGTTCACGAAATTTTAAAGGCACCGATTGTTTAAAAAAGATGGGTGTATGCGCTAGAAGAGCACCGCAATCGTCTTTCAGTATCTTGAATTTGTTTGTGTGGCAAGGATGGAGTTTCATGGTCTTCATAGGCCTCCTAATCGCAATCGGACTATTTTATCAACAATATATAAACGTACGTGCCCTAATCACCTGCCTCGTTTTTGCGTCTCCATTACGTTTCTTCCTGCAATTATGTTCTTTCATTGCATCTACAGAAATCCTGAATGCTGTACGCGGAGGCCCGGTATATCTGACCCTCTTCAGGTCAGAGAAACGGGAGGAAGGGACGGTAGGGATGGAAGGGTCGGACGAAGCTGACGCCGATGCGGTTTATTACGGGACCCTGTGAGGAAACGAATTCCTTAAGGAATACCTTTTACAACTATGCGATACTTTCCAACAATGACAAATGCAGGGTGAAAGCATCGTATCTATTTTACTCCGTAGTTTGCTGTAACCAATCACCCATGCGATCTCTACGTATTTTAACGCAAGATTAACGCGGCGAGGATGGAACAATGGGGCTCGTAAAGTTCATTGCAAACATCGTTCAACAGCGAAATGCTCGAAGGAAGTCCCGGTCATTTTCCGTCACCGATAATGGAATACTATTTCGGAGTTGAATATCCAATGACTCACTGATGTGTACCGAATGCGTCGCGACTTCGACCAGCCATCCGGAATTGATTAATCTGATGCAACGTCCGAGACGCAAACATAACTGTTGCCTCACAATCTTCCGGAAACATTTCTCAAACAATAGAAATTCTACAACGACTTTTCCGCGAGAACAAACATAGCCAAGGAAGCTCCAAAGTTCCAATCATGGAATCTCGCGCTTTCTAAAATTCTGTAAAAATTCACGGAGATACTTCTGACCCGATACATGTAATTACCATAAAAATAGAATAATTATAAAATGGATTTCTTGATCAATATTTTTCTAATAGGACCGCGAAGAATAATCGTCGATTGAGAATGGAAAACTTAACGACGCCTGTTCTCTCACTGTTTTCATCGAACAGAGTTTAGTCGCATCTGTATAGAAATAGAGACAATGGGCGAACAGTACCGCTAGATTTTAAAATTGGAATCACGGGGCGAGGCGAGCGTATTTATTCTGCCCTTGCAAAGCAACAGCCTATCATTTTCGACAATGGCAGGCAAATGCTTGGAAGAGCGTGCCAAGTACACGTATACGTTGTAATAGCCGGACAATTAATTATTTACGGTCATGGGGATTTCCTGGTCTTCGATAACGATCGGCTTGCTACAGGAAAATCGAGCGAAGAGAATTCCAAAATTGATTGAAATTCTACATCGTAAAAGGACTGAATTCTTTAGATTCGTAAACACATGATTATGTAAAATTTATTACAACTTTAGTGAAATGCCACAAATACGTGTCGTCACGATGAAAATAGACCGCAGATGTGTGGAGTGCATGCCGATGCCATATATGTATCATCATGTTTCATAAATGCGCACATGGCATAGACGCATCGTAGTAACAATCTACACGAACGGTTTATTAATCGTATTTGTTCCTCGATATGTTACAGTGTTTTTAACTGCGCAAGCAATTGATTTCTTCAATAAATTCGATAGCGATTAAATAACCTCTATACATGCAATATTTTCCAAAAAAATTGTAGATCTTGTTCCAAAACCGAGTAAGCACAGTCGATGCAGAAGAGACGCGATGATCTCGTTGTAAACAGTGTTGCTATCATCGCCAGATAAATCGTATCTGTGGCCAAGACAAGGTATCTCCTTCTTTCTCTCTCTCTCTCTCTTTGGCTTTGTAGAACTCGCGAAATCTCGACAGAAATTGATCCACGATTTCGTCAGTCAGTACAGAAGAGTGTTTTGAAGCGGGTCGCGTTGCGTCTCGATTCCTCTAGGTATCGTTGCGTGCGGTGTTCTCAGCCAATCGTGACTCCGGTCGGTGGTGCGCCTGTGTGACGCATTAACTGCCACGCTGGCATCTGGCAGTTCAATTGACAATCGTCTAGGGCCGAGCGCGCGGTGCAGTATTCTCGGAAAACAAACAGACCGATTGTCGGATCAGAGAGCACCGCGACGCAGTGTCTCCGAAAAATCGGATTCGGCTTGCGTGTGGAGACGCGTTCGAGGGGGGGAACGGCGGAGCCAGTGATCGGGTCGTGGCCGAGCGATGCCGGTCCGGGTTGCTCGAAATATGCTTGTGCCAGCAGGCTCGAGCTGAAAACCGGTCTATCTCTCTCTCTCTCTCACTCTCACTTCGCGTGTAGTGTGTGGTACGGTCTGGCCTCTCCATCAGGGTGGGGCGAGAGAGCAGAAACGAACTGAGTCCGTCCGTTGGTCGGTCCGTGACGGCGGGTTTCCTTCGCTCCGTTACTTATTGTTAGTTAGTCGGGACTGGCGTGCTGTGTCGTCGCTATCTTCGTAAGGTGCATCTTTTGTCGGTGCAGTGGCACGGCGAAGGCGTGGGTGCGTGTGTCTCAGGTGTTACATGGGAGCGTAGAGCGCACGGTTCTCTCACGCTATAGTGTTGTCGCACGCGCGCACGGTGCTTGAAACAAGAACTGCCGGGATTATGTCGTCGATGGACATGAACCTGATGGAGCTCCTGTTCTCCAGGGACGACTCGTTTCTGAAAGGCGACGTTAAGGACGAGCCGTTCATAGACGCCATCGCGGTGAGACGCACGATGATTACTCTTTCTATTTCCCTCTCTTTCCGCAAACACGCCCCTCGGGAAAAAGATTCTATTAAACGAAGCTAGTCCAGAGGGAGTCACGGACTGTTCTTGAACCGTGACGATTTTTTTTTATTCGCACGAGATCGTCGGTTCATTGAGTAATAAACTCGCGTGTATTAATACCGTTCCCTACGTCTTAACCGAATATTGTAGCACGGTTCTTCCCCGTTTATATAAGACGCTCTTGGGGATCTCCGAGAAATCTTTAGAAGTTCGTGGAGAGAGAGAGAGAGAGCGAGAGAGAGAACTGGTATCCGGAATGCTAATACCGGGAATAATACCCAAGGCTGGCGAAACCTTTTTAAACGACTCATGCTTTACGCAATCGCTTTTGAACGGTGCAAAGAACGCGTCGCGGTCTTGTTATCGATTCCGATAGCCTGCTTTCCGGATCTCGCGTGGATGAGAAAGGTGTCGCGCGGTCCCAAAAAATGCGGCAGCGACGGAGAACGGTTCGATCCGCGTACCGGCGGCGGCACATTTCACCGGTCTGTGTGTGCCACTTTCGTCGCATCTGCCATTCTCATTACTTGGTCTCCTTTCATTCTTGGCTATTAGCTGTTTAAATGCTTTAAAAGAAAACATTCCCACTCGGGCCGACAAAACGGAAATCGACTATTTTTAGACAGCACCCGGATGTTTACATCGACCCCTTCAATTAGCAATCTCTGTCCGACGAAAGTCCCCAATAGATTCCGGCGTTTCCAGCTATTCGAGTTAACATATGGTGTGTGCGACCCACGTGCGCTGCGCGTGCACGCTCGCACGCCGACGGCGACGGTTCTAAGAGCCTCGCGTCGCACTGTGTCCCCGTTGGAAGAACAATGATCGCAGCTGCAAGGACCAAACCGGTTTAGAAAAATTATTATTACCACCGCGAAGTAACGTAATCGTTTACAAATCATTTTCATAGAACGTCGCAGACGAATGAGAACCGTTTTATCCCCGGCCATCACAGAAAACCACGTGTAATCGTATTTTTCTCGGGAAGAACTTTGTTTACGACTCTTTCGGAACACCTGTCGGACGGTAATTAAACTTAACTAGGCGCAATTACCGCACAATCTCGTCAGGTTTTTGTAACATATGGAATGACTGGGATGCACGTGCCGGTGCCGCGATCGCCGCCATGTTGGATTCCCCGATAGCACATCGTCGGACACCTTCGGTGTATAACTCCGGCTCGAAACGAGCCTTATTAGCGTCGCTTTGATTTACGACCCGCGTTTCATGAATGCATCCGACCGAATTGCACGCTGGCGACCCGAGGCGCGCGTCCTTCCACGGTTACTGGCTGCGATCGAGCGACGGCCCGCATTGTTCTCCAGGTTAATCGATTTAGTTACCTGCGGACAAAAGGTGCACACACGGGCGCCTCCGGTTTCGAATCAGACCGAGAATGCGAAGTTACTCATCGTGGCGAGCGACCTTCGAACGCGGCATACCGTTAACTTACGGGACTCCCTCCGATTAGTCTTGAAAATTTCTGAATCATTTTCGCTAAGGGGACGACTAACCCTGGGATTTTTGTCGGCTTCGAAAAGAGTTCGGGAACGAACTTATAATTACGCTATGACGCATACTGGTTCTCGTATCTGCTTCGGAGCAACCGTTGCTCCCAAACATTTTCAAAAATATTACAGAGTTCCCTCCCAAGTAAAGAACTCGTTGGAATTCAGAGAGATTGTGCTGAAAAATGTCCAAAAATACATCGACGAGCCGTGTTTGTTCTGTGTCCCGATAAAAAGATCGCAAAAAAACTGTCGGACGGCTGGAGTTTGATCCACGAAAAGCAGCTTATTTCGCGTGCTCGGGAAAATACGCGACTTCCAAGCGTTAGCTCAGATTTATTTTTAGTCCTTTTAAACTGTATGGAGAAAACATAAATCGCGTCTCGTCTCTCGGGCTCGCTGCTGGACATCGGACAATGTTGCGGTCTTCCCGGCACGACGCGCGGATCGTTCCTTGTATTCTTAGTTAATTATTGGCGTCGCGGATCATGCTCGTTCTAGTCTTTTTGTCGGACAGCCGCGCAACAATCGCAGGATCGCCCGAATTCGCTCGAATCATCGGCTTAACTATATTTACCATAGCTCGGGGAACTGGGTTAACTGACATTGGGCAAACGTTCGCGTCCGCGGCTCGCACCATGCTCGCGGCCATTTCTCAAGCTTCGCTAAGTCGATTAGCCCGACTTTCAGCCAGCACCGCGTACATACGTAAGTGGAGCACGCGATCATC
Source organism: Augochlora pura (assembly GCF_028453695.1). Lineage (NCBI taxonomy): Eukaryota > Metazoa > Arthropoda > Insecta > Hymenoptera > Halictidae > Augochlora > Augochlora pura. The sequence continues at coordinate 26,340,643 of NC_135775.1, read as the reverse complement.
AACAGAAATTGTTAGTGCCCGCGAGATCGGGGATCGTTTTTGATATCGAGAAACAAAGTCGACGCTGCTTTTCGATGAATAACGCGAGTAGGATGAAAAAACAGCGACCATGACATCTGCGATGCTCTTTGCGCATCATCTGGAAATATTCTCGAATTAACATCTATTCCGTGCTGCATACATAGTCGTTTGTTTGCGAATCTATAGATCACGATGAATTCTTAACGAGCTGTAAGATAATAGCTGTAACCTCGCGGCGAGGCAGAGAAATCAAATCGGTTAACTATAGAGTTATCGTTTCCTATCGTTTGCAATATTTTCGATAGCTAGAAATAATTGCACGGGGTTCCCGTTTCATGTTTAAGGCGGAAGAATGGCTGTCGAACCCGGACAACCTCCTGGACTCCATCTTCAAGCAGGAGGACAATCAGTTCAACCTGATGAAGGACGAGCTGGACACGATTCCGTCCTCGTCCTCGGACAGTGGGCTGTCCAGCGCGTTAAGCCTCTCCTGCGAACAGCAGCTGAGCCCTTTGCTGCCCATCGAGGAGATCAGCAACTCCGAGATGAACAGTCCGCAGAACTTTATGGACTTCGAGTCTATGGACAGTCCGAACCAATCGGTGGGCAGCGTGGACAGTCCGATCAGGTCGGTGGTCAGCTCCAACATTGGTTCACCTGTGACAGACGTTGCCGAGGAGATAGACGTGGAGCACACCTTGGTGGCAGTCGTGAACCCTAACAATACCTCGGCCGATGCCAGCGCGACCATCGTCGCGGAATCGCCTGTCGTCGAATTAGGTAATCGAGGATTTTTCTACAACTACGATCATTTATAAGAGGTAGGGTTCGCTGGAAACAATGACCTTCAGCGCGATCAACTCGCACGATTTATGATTATTAACCTTCGCGAGGCTGACGCGTTCGATGATTTCATGGCAGCCGTTTGTCAGATGCGTTCAACTTCTTACGCATACATCGTTCCAGTTTTTTTTCGACCTACTTCTTCGGGCTAACACGTTGTCTCGCTTACGAGACTTCTAATGCAAGCGATGCTTCGAACGGAATTTATCAAGACATTAGAATTTCGAGGAAACGTTTGCGATTGCAAGGGGCATTGACCAAATTCCCGCGATTCGAGGACTAAATGTGTCGAGATTGCCAGGGAGGATCTCGCTCGCGAATCGAAGGAGGAATATTCACTGCGACGTAGAAACAGCGAGTGGAATTATTGGATGAATTCGGTAGATATTGTTCGGTCTGTCCCGGTTGTTTGTCTGCTAGAAACAGATATAATGACTATTCGTTCGCCAGATGAACGCCGTTTGAACAGTTGTCGCGCGTGTTTCTCCGTACACATCGGAAACTAGCTAGCAGATAGTAGACGCTCGTCCAAGGTTGAGGAGATAATGGTTGATCCGGGGAATCGATCGGCACTTCAGAGCGAGACCTTTATTTTTAGACGAAACGGCGAGCCCGTTGTTCGATAGGACGATGCTACGACTGACCATGCGAGGAGATGATTGCAAGATACGAATGTTTTCGTTTCAGACAAAATAGCGCAGCAGCAGGTGCTGGCCGTGCCGCAGGAGGCCAACACGCTGAACGTGCGCAATGTCGCGAGCAACGGCAAACGAAACATCAGGCAACTGATACGGGTGACGCCGATGGGCTCCGGGAATCCGAGATCGATCCTGCTGCCGGTCAGTCTCAAGGACATGAAGGATGTGAAAACTATCAAGATCATCAACGCGTCGCAGGCGCGGAACCTGAAGGGCTTCAAGATCAACCAGGCGAACATCATCAACAAACCTGTTCAAGTATGTCGCAAACGAAATTCCAACATTTCTTAACTACCATCTAACGATAACTAAAGGCTCCTCGTAGACCTTGAGACAAGTTTTAAATAATAATCGTAGAGTATTAGCTTTTCAAAAATTGGATAAAATTTTTGGCTCCTTGTTTCGCGCAGATGACCATCAAGCAGGAGGACTCGAGCAGCGAGAAGGGTTGCAACTCCAGCGACGAGGTTTCCGAGTCCGACTCGCCCTATCCGAGGCTAAAGCTGAACTCGGAAGAGAAGCGACTGCTGCAGAAGGAGGGGATCACGTTGCCCTCGCATTATCCGTTGACGAAGCACGAGGAGCGCGAGCTGAAGAGGATCAGGCGCAAGATCCGCAACAAAATCTCCGCCCAGGACTCGCGGAAGAGGAAAAAGGAGTACGTGGACGGGCTGGAGGATCGCGTGAAGCAGTGCACCGAGGAGAACATGAGCCTGCTGAAGAAGATCAAGGCGCTCCAGTCGCAGAACCAGAGCCTGGCCGGGCAACTGAAGAGGCTGCAGGCGTTGCTGCAAAAGGGCAACAAGAGCGCGCAGCCCGCTACCTGCCTGATGGTCTTGTTGCTCTCGTTGGCCCTGGTCGCTGTACCGAATCTGCGGCCGCACTCCAATTCCAGCAACGAGCTCACCAAGGAGCAGGAGCAGCCTGAGAAAATGCCACCGTTGGCTGGTGAGTGGAACGCGCTTCTCTTCGCATGCAACGGTATTTTTATTTCTCGACCAAGCAACGAGAATGGGATCTCTCGCATTATGGCGGCCTGAATGGGGGCTGACGGGGACAAATTCTCTAATCAGGCTAATACCTTTCATGATGCACTATTTTCAGATTTTTCTCAAGCTATAAATTATCGTTCAAAGGTTAGAGAAAATATTATAGGATGAATATCAGGCGAATATCGGACGAAGCGAGCATAATTTTTACAGGAAGCAAAAGAATCTCGGCGTTGTCCGAAGCCCGACGCGTGTCGCGAACTCGCCGGACCTTTTCGGACCGTTATATTAGCGGTTACGCGGGCTGAATGGGTTTGATAGCGCTCCCCTGGCATGGCCCGGAACATTGAACCCCACGGGATTGTGAAAGGCACAGCCCTGCGCGAGCGCGCTCCTTTCTTTTTTCTTCTGTTTCGCTTTGGCTTTCACGTCCTGCGGTTTGCTGCTTCTCTTGATCTCGCTCGTTGCTCGCACGGTCGAGAGCCGGCTTTTTACCCGGCCGGGCAACCAAACGATGAACCACCATCTTGTCCTTTTTACCGGACCCAGCGTTTATTTGGAAGCGAAGTTATCGCGGCGCCGCGGCAACGACGTTGTTAATCATCCATGTCAGGTGTCTCGCGCGATCACAGTCGATGATCTATGGATCGCGATAATTTTGCATAAGGCAAAACTCATGAATTTTCGCGCCGGCGACGATAATGATGACCAATTAGCCGGACAGCCGTTTCGAATTTAGTTCGCCGACCGCGGTTGTTTTGAGCCGTAGCATAAACGTCCGGCGACACTCGCCGCGATAATTTATCGATGGGTTTTTGTAATTGTCGCGAAGGATTGATAACCGTGTGTGCTGTCGTCGATAACGAACTGGATCGATCGATCTACACGGTACATATTTCGGAATTGTTCACGAGATCGCTGTACGCGGGAGACACAGTAGCGTCGGCATGGAAAGCCTCGATCGTCGAACAGATCTACGTGTTTTCATTATCTTGAGTCCGCGATTAGGTAACCCCAGATAATTGGGTGACGTTAGGCGAACGTTTTACGTAACCGTAGAGCTTTTCGTTTCGATCAGGCTTTTTTAAAGCGCGACGTTCTCGCCCGTCTCTAATCGTCGCAACGAAAACTATCAATTGAAACGACGCGACGAACGGAGTTGGACGCGGGTTACCTTTCTTATCCTCTTTTCACGATACCACTCGATCGACGGACGATATAAAATACAAATAAATAAATGCACGAGTTATGAACAGCGCCTACGTGACCCAAGGCACGGCCGCGTGCTATAAATACTCGCCGACCTATAAATAGACAAGATAATTATCTTCCGGGGCGTGGAGAAGAATCCTAGGCGATCGATTAGCATTCGCGCGACGCTTTTCCGAAATAGCAGCGTCGCAGCGGATTCCGGTGGTCGCGGCTCGAGCTCGAATTGCGCCATGGAAAAATAGCGATGCGATATCAGCGGCATTTCTGATTGCGACACCGATTCGTTCGCTCTCTCTCTCTCTTTGTGGTTCTGCGATTCAGCGAATCGATGGATCAAAGGTTCACGATCGGCGGTAAGGTCAAACGAAGTCGACCGAAAATTGATTCGCGCGCGAGGTCTGTCAACTCGCGGCACGGTTCCCTCTCTGTTGGCCTGAGTGGCTTCGCGTGCTCGCTCGTCCCTCGATTTTATCGGATGGCCACGATAGAGGTATACATATATTGATAACGAGAGACAAACAGGATATTTCGAAAGCGAAATAACTATGGGGGCCCGATATATTAAACACCGCTCGCGCGGCGTGTCGAAACCGGAGCAGGCCGCTCGAGATCGAGCAGAAGTTGCCCAGCTACTTTCTAAACGAGGGCAAGAAAGCACCGATCCTTTCCCGCCGATTCACCGATCCATCTCACCGATCACCGTCCACTTTCTCGTGGATTATTAACTGATTAAGTCCAATGCACCCACGTGGGACCGTAAAATGCAACTTTAGTTTTGTTTCGTCGACGAGGAGGCTTCTTTCCAGCAGCGTTACAATGTTATCGACACGCGTGTACTTTATCTAGCGCCGCGATCGAACGTGCAATCATATTTTTATCGTTCTAGTAATTTTTCATAGATGTAAAAATTTTTATCGATTATTTCTCAAGCAGTGTTTCCTGTCCTGATTTAATTAAATCGAAGGCACATGGCGGCAACGAGGAATCGTTTTCATTGATCGCGAGCGAATTTTCTTGAGAATTTAATAATTATCTGAAGAGCTTGGAAATTGCCAAAGAATACAATTTCATAAGGATCCAAATAGAAAAATGATATTTTAATTGGTCGCAGTACGAGGCTCGGCCAAGGAATGCTCCTCCCTGACGTAACCCGATCACCTTCGGCCGGGGAATTATACCTGACCGAGCAGTCCTCGATGTTTTAGACGGGACGAGGGGGGAGGCCCCCCTCCGAGGTGTCATTGAACTTGATTAAAATTCAAACGTTAGGAGTTTAGGACCGGTGGCGGGTACGTGGAGCGCGTTCGTAACCAGTTTCCCGGCTCGGTTACGAAACACACGAGCCGAGCCGCGCCGCGCATCGGATCCGAGCAAATACTATGTATGTGCACCGAAAGAAACGATTAACGACGGTGTAACCACTAGCCGAGATAATTGCTCCGTTCCGCCGATAAGAGCGAACGCGTAAACATGATAACTGCATCCTCGAAATTGCCTCGGGCGCGATATCGTCGTTGCGATCTCGCCTAGTTTTTAAGCCGTCGACGAGACGGTCGATTATAGCGTAATTGGATTAGCTCGAGATCGATAGTTCAATCGATGGGAATTGGGGAAAAAGAGTTCGTTTTGGTAAAAGACGTACATTATGCTCGAAATTGACGATGCCGTCCCATCGCGTGTTATCTTCCGATTCCTTTTCAGTTCTCTGTTATTTTGATCGAAACAATGATAATTCCAATTGGTATGCTCTTTGTACTGTCGTGCCGTATGTGCGTAGATGACGTAATCCTCGTCTGGACGTAGCACTTTGCTGTCCTAATTCCGTCATAGCGGAACTTTTTTACCGTGATCGCAGTAATTTCTTTCTTCTTGCTAACTTGTTGTTATTATTATTATTATCATTATTATTGTTCTTGGATATTTTATATTTTTCCAATTTTTTACAATCGTAATGTTATTTATTACAATCCTGATGTTGCTTTTACGTCCTATGTAACTTAATTTCTTTCATCAAGTCTATCAGAACTTCGAAGAAATGTATTTCACAGAGTGGCAGTAAATCTCTCGAGAAACACTGACGGAAATTCATTGGAATTCCAGGTCGCTCCCGAACGCTGCTCTACACGAAGAAGCTGATGGACGAGGAGCTGCAGCAATACGGCGAGGAGTTGCTGCAGGAGGTGGAGGGACTATTGGACCACGATTACAGCCCGGTGATCCAGCCGCCCCTTTACAAGCGTCCTCGCCTGGACACGGAACCGGCTCCGAAATGCGTCTCGTCGTCCGACCACGTCGGGGGCACGCTCTGCGGCAGAAGGGAGGGCGGCATGTTCTTCAAATCGAACCGGAAGTACATCGAGCACCCGTTGGACGACGTGTGGCCGCCGCCTAATCCCGGCGGGTCGAAGAACGGCAAGGTGGTGGACAAGCTCGAGGCGCTGACCAACGAGCTGAAGATCAACATCTCGGACTCGGAGGGCACCAGAACGGTGCTGCTGAAGGTGCCGCAGGAACAATAAGGGCGGCTCGTAGCGATCAGCGGGCCCTTCTTTGAAATCTTCACTAAACCCTGGAGAGCCCCTCCCCAAGAGCGACGATTCCGTCACGAGTCGATAATTATTCTCCGCGGTGTTTCTAAGAGCACGGAGATCGCAGGGCCGCCTCGACTTCCGCTGGACCACAGATTGAAAAACGAGGGTTCCCACTTCGAGAGTTTTCCCTCATTCGATCTTCGCTGCAGGAACCGTCGAGAGCCCGTTTTCGCTTTCATTCGATTTTCTTCCCGCACCGAACGCGACGGAGCGTCCCCGATGCGAGCGAGCTCGTTTACTCGATGAATTTTAGAAGAATCGTGCTCGCTATGATCGACGCGAGACAGGTCGATCTTGCAATTGGCTTTTAGTCGAGGATCGCGTTGGACCGATCGTTTTTAGGTGAATTTTTCCAAGAGTTTTTATCGATTGAACGATATTTAAGGATTTATCTATTTATAAGGAGAATTTATTACGAGAGTTTTTACGATCGGCTGTTGCCGATTGTAAGAGATATTTGTACATAGTTACTATAATAGACAACGTAAAATTGACACAGAGATATATTATATATATAAATATACATATATATTATATACTATATATATTAAATATATGTATACCTATCGTAGCTTTAATTTTAAAAAGATTACAATTTATATATATAGATATAGATATGTACGTGCGTGGTTTGCCATACGAGGAAAAGAATTTTTCAGAAGAACGCGTGCGGCAGACCGCGCGAGCAATTCGTCGATGATAATTCGTTTCAAAGATACACATACGAGAATGTGTAGCACGCGTATGTTTCCATCCTTTAGCGAGAGATAGAATTTCTTGATTAGCCGGAAGGATCAGTTTCGTTTCATACTTTTCCCGGAGCTGGGGCTACCGCAGACTATAATTGCTTCTCTGGCTATAGTGCAGAACGATATTCGTTTCCTCGATGTTGTTCAAGCACTGTACACACTTTTATGCGGGCTTGCATTTTTACCAAGTCATTGCTCGACCAGGTATCGATCTTTTTATTGCGTCGCGACTAATATAATTGGCGCATCGATTTTTTTTCTAAATTTATTATCGCGATTAGTCCTCGATCTCCCATGTACACACTCGTGCTGTTTTGTTTTTGTAAATATTTACGAGCTGCAAACGCATAATTGCATAAACCGATTTTGCAATCCGGAGGTAATTCGAGAGATGAAGAGGTCACGATTATGCGAATGTTGGTTTGCATTATAGCCACATATGATCGGTACCATATCACGCGAGAGAAGTCCACGAATCGGATCGGGTTCGAACGACACATTTTTCACCGTACGAAACGTATTTAAAAATCGAAAACTGCTGTGTGTGAAAACACCAGGAACGAAGACTGTATCATACTATACGTTAGTAGCATCCTGACATTAATCTTCGACCTCGAGAGACTATATAATTCCTCGCCTCATCTTCGATTCCTTTTTTGCGCTTAGATAAGTTTTAGGTGACGATTGTCGGATTCGTTTTTACTTTATATATATATATATGTATACATGATATATGTATATGTATGTTATACACGGTGAATCATACACGGGCGCGCTAGGCGCCCCTACACACACACACACAGGCTCCCACGACATTTTCTTCACCATGAATTGTAAATAAAAGAAATCCCACACACCGTGAACAGAACGTGTCTCGTGGTTGTTTGAATTTTTCTGATAGCTTGTACTTGCGTTTTCATCAGTTTTCCTTTGGTTTTGATTCGACGGGACTCGACGGGATACGACGAATCGCGATCGGGTACACGTATATGCGGAGTGTCGTCGACGTTGAAACGGAACATTGACAGGCGTTTTCTCCTTTTTCTATTTAGATAAGTTCAACGATACATTCCTACCAGTAATGTTTATTCAAAAATAGAACCGTTCTATTTTTGCACTATGTAAAAGGGTTGATGGTACTACACTCTAAATTTTGATTCAGTATACGTGTAACGACATTAGGAAATAAAAAGTTACGGTCAAATACACCTTACCCTTCATTTACAATCCCCCGGAAACCGAAACCCGACGAGAAACAAATTCGATGAACTTTGTCTGTTCTTCCCGTGCGTCGGACCTCGCAATTTTTGATTCTAGCAATTAAAATTTGTCCAATAAATCGATGGAAAGCCGCTCCTTGCTTTCTCAGTCAGACATGCACGAATATTTGAAATTGGTGCTACTTTTTCTATACTATAGCAGCGCCTCCTGCAACGAGACTCGAGAAACTCTGATGAGAAAATACCTACTTGAAGTTGTCTGTTTCATGTTCTATAGTAAACACAATTTCCCGCCATAAGCTGTTCAGTTGTTTCAATCCTTGTCCGGCATTCCAAGTTCTGAATTTTCCAGTGCAATTTTCAAGAAATTGGTAACATGGCAGACGTGCAAAACTTGACGGACTTACTGCCGACCTATTACAACAGATTATTTCCTTTCTACGATTTCTATCGATGGCTGAGTTATGGAAGTTGTACGTTGGTCGCATTCTTTTATGTAGAATTAAAATAGATTAACGAATGGATCCTCTTTTTTTCAGCAAACACGTTCTCTCGCAGAGAATTTTCCTTCACTCTGAACAATGACGTTTATATCAGATACCTGTCGTTCGCGACTGCTAAGGACATGTTAACTGAAGTGAAGAGACTGGTTCCTATTAAGATGGACATCGGTGCAGTGTACAATTACTCGTGAGTATTGGACAATGCTTTTGGTATTAAACGATTACATGATTTTATTGCGTTCAGTCCAAAGGAAAATCACAAGGGAATAAAGTTCAAACCTACGGAGAGGGAATTGGTGTTCGACATAGATATGACAGACTACGACGACATCAGAACATGCTGCAGTGGTACAGACATTTGTGGCAAGTGCTGGAAGTACTTGGCAATTGCCTGTAAGGTTATTGACAGCACTCTAAGATGTAAGTGAACAATTCATAAAATGATGGCAACTGTGTCAAAGGTTGAATTCTGATACAGCTTGATTATTTCAGTGGACTTTGGGTACAAGAACATCCTGTGGGTCTTCTCTGGCAGAAGAGGCATACATTGCTGGGTATGCGATGCCAGTGCACGTAAACTAGATTCTTACGAGCGTTCTGCATTAGTAGATTATATACAGGTTCTAGACGGTGGAGAACATGTAAAAAAGAAAGTGAATTTGCCTGCATTCAAAAATATCCACCATTCTATCAGGTATAAAAAATTGAATCAGACTAATTTATAGCTCAACCAACAACTGTTGCTAATAGAAATGCAATTATTTGGCTCTCAGGCGTGCATTGGAAATCATAGAACCTCTCTTCGTGCCGTTTTGTGTAGAAGAACAGAATATGCTAGGTACTGAAGAAGGTGTAAACAAGTTTTTACAGTTGTTTTCGGATGAAATGGTCAGAAAGCTGCTGAAGTCTTCATTTAGCAGTTATGACTCTAGTAAAGCCAGATGGACTATATTTTTACACCAACTAAAGCACGGGATACCAGAGGTAAAAGACGATCGATCTTTAAAAACTGTTATCATTTTGTTTTTAGCAAGTATTGTTTAAGGCTTGTTTTTAGGTGGCTAAGAAGTGGGCGCAGCAGCAACGCAACATAGTCGAGGAAATAATGATACAGTACGCCTATCCGAGGCTGGACATAAACGTCACCAAAGGAATGAACCATCTCCTAAAGGCTCCATTCTGTGTTCACCCAAAAACTGGCAAGGTTTGCGTACCGTTGACCGCAAACGTCATCGACAAATTCGAGCCGGACAAGGCGCCAACCATTACGTCGCTGATCGAGGAGATAAATCAATTCGATGCGAAAAGTACAGCCGAGAAAGAGGCCCACAACTTAGGTAAGACGCGAATTAAGGACTACAAAAAGACCAGCTTGAACAAGTCGATGCGGCTCTTTCTGGAATTCCTGTGGAACCTGGAAGTTGAGAGAAAGGGGCAAATTATTCAAGAGAGCGGTATGTATCCCGTTGTCTTGTTAATTAAATGTGAAATTGTATTTTTTTACCCTGATGATCTGCTTTGCCTTGCAGATGCGACGATGGAGTTCTAGTTTATATTGTACAAATGTTAAGATAAAGTATACACAGGGAGATATTAAGACATTTTTCTATTTTTTTATTTTTCGTTTATTATAATTATTAGTATTATTACTACTGTTAAGAATAAAAAGTTTAATAGAATTATTTCATTATTATTGTTGTGTCTATAAAAAAATTATTTGCTATCCAAAGTACCTCATGATGTTTCAAGTTCTTTACCTTCGGTAGATAATGCTGGAAGTATTTCTAGGCCGATAAATGAAGTTTTAGTAATCTTTCTCTGCATTATCGAACATTGAAGTATTAAATTTTAACGCATCAATAATTCAGTGATGAAGAAAACTATTACAAATATATAAAATATCGAAGCAACCATTTTCAACTCACTGTTTATCTAACAGCGACACGACGACATTATGAAATCAATTATCTGCAAACACGAGAGATTTTTCATCGAACCGTCCATTAAATTCTACAAAAATGTTGACAATGAGCAAGCAAACATGCCGGATGAAGCAATGTTTGACTTCGCAGCACAAGTTTCCCATCAAGGTTTTAGGTCATGGGCTGCATTTCACGATTTCCGACGACGTCCTAACGAAGCCGACAGTCTTGAAAGAACACGGAGCTACTAGCTAATGAAGGAAAATCACGATCATCGTTTAATCGGCCTCACGCCACACCTGTTTGCCCATTCAGTCGTTCCCCGCGTCAAGATAATCCGTCTAGCCGTCAACGGAGTCTTGTCACCGTGCCATCGGTGAGATCGATTGGCAGGATTTCGCGAAAAAGATCACTTTCCCCGCACGTACACATGTCTCTGTCTGCCCCCGTTACTTTTCCCTGTTCCTACGTGAAATACAGCAACAACGTGAAATGACTCTTTCATAGTCCGCCCCGAGGATGTTCTTTGTTTAATTCAATCTCGAACAACCGCTGACAAAATTTATAGTTTCGCGGGCTTCTACGTGCCCGGTCGCTGCTTCTGATTGCTTTCAACTTAACCTCTTAGGCGCGGCTGGATTTTTGCGCAAAGCTTTTCTTAATATGTATTTTTTCCCTATATCTATATATAGTATTAATCACGTATATTCTTTTCTTAGTGTATTTTATGTCAAGGTAAATACCTCCTGTTCATCGTAGAGACGCCAGCAAGCATGTTTCTAGCAGAAACGAATTGGCAATAAAAATTGCCAAAGAGTGCCAAGAGTTCCAACAAATATGATCGACTGTTCAGATCTCGACACCGTCGTGCCGATTTTTTGCCAGGATCGAAAGGTCCGCGGGAATACGGCGGACGCGTCGAAGAATCGCCGAGAAACTTCCGAGCTCGCTGAAATATTCAAAAGAGGCTCGCAGCAGAGGAAACGAGGCTTTAATCTACTTCTCGGTAAATGGTCCGGCGGTTTGGTCACAGTCGATTAGGATTGTAATTACGGTCGATCGGAGGAATTACTTTTTTTCCAGCGGTTTTTAAGAGCAGCCTGCGGCCCAGGCAAACTCGGCTAACACGGGGCAGCGGATCGATCGCCGATGAAAAAACCTCTCGGGCACTTAGGATCATTCCCTCGATTCGTTCGATTCGCTTTCCATCGGTCCACCCACCGTGATCGTAATGGACACGAGGCGGCAAGAACAATGATTTCTTGCGATCGATATGCACCGCGGCCCCCTTTAATCCAAAAATCGTCGGGATACCGTGAAAAACCGGCGGAACGATCGCGTTAGAAGAGAGGGTAAAAAAAGAAGAAACGGAAAACGGGTCGAGGTGGATCCATGAACGGCCGGGGGATCCGTTAAAACCTGTGATCTCCGTTGCCAGCCTGACAAATCGGCATCGCGTGAAAACTTTCACGATTTTTAGGTTAACTTTTCTGCCCGGGGATCACGGAACTTTCGAATACTTTCGTCGGCTCCCGAAGAAATTCGCCGGCCCTCCCCCCTGGTGCAGCGGCCACGAGACCGTCTAAGATCGGATCGATTCATCGCCGCGATCCGAGAAATTTTGAAAGTCGCGCGCTTACGAAACCAGGCCGTGCTTGCTTCTCCATCGGCGTTCCGTTCCGACGATGACCGATACCAGAGAAAACAAATACGTACCTCGTGATCGACAGAGATTATCAGCCGTTGCACCTCGGGTCGAGTTTATCGCGTGATCGCAGCGATTAGGCTGGCGAAATTTCAAGAGAAAAAGGAACACGGAACGTGCGGCCGGTAACAGCGAACACTTTTGGCCCGGGCAGAGCCCGTTTAACTGTTCCTTGACACCCGAGACAATGGTTCTTAATTCGTTTCGATAAAAACTGCCCGGACCACTCGTTTCCGCATGTAATTATTTATCCACAGTCCTCTTTTTGCAAATTTATTTCGCTTTTTGTCGAAGCGGCGTAATCCTGCCGCGCGGAATTAATGGAACTTTCGAATCCATTTTGGGAATGATTGTTCTAAAAATGAATCAGGAAAGCGACGTCCTAAATTAATTCTTACGAAAGCTGAAAGCAATCGAATTGCTCGATTTTTATTTTTATTTCCAGAGATTCCAGAGCTAAAATTCTGCAGCAGAAAATGATTACCAACGGCGACACCTGCTCCTCTTTACGTTGTGGATCGCGGTAGGGCTGAAGCAATTATCCCGCGACTCGTTAACAGCCTAAAAACGCTGAAGAAAATGGCATTCCGAGTGTTTAGGGTTCCGTGCGAGTACGCTAACGACAGCACGGTTTCGCCGAAAAACGCAGAAGAAGACAGACAATGAGCAACGAGCGGGACAGGTCCGCGGAACGGGCAAACGAGGCGCGCCGGCAACACCCAATTTATTTATCCGCTTGGGACCGTAATGACTAGCTCGCGTCGCGTTACGTCCACTACGGCAAGGCGTCTTTTAGAAGACAATTAACCCATTTCTCGTCCGATCTCCTTCTGCCGGACGTTGTCGGGCCGTTCCGCGAATGGAACCGGCGCGTAATTGAATCGACACCGGTCAGAAATCGTAACGAGAAAGTTTCCCGTTTTCGCGGAATCCCGAGCGAAACGGGATAAACCAATTATGTACCTATTTAACGAACGCTAAACCTCCCTACCTCGACACCTCGAGCGAATCCGTCTCTAAAGTCATCCAATTTTGTTGCCGCGAATTATGGACGCCGGTCGACAAACAACCAGCTGGCTTGCACGCGATTCATTTGGAAACTTGCGCATGCGTCCGCGCCTAAGAAAATGTTTAGGTTGTTTTCTATCTAGCAAGTGAGAACTCTGTTTAACCTCTTCGGCACGGTTGGATTTTGCGCAAAGTTTTCATAACTAAATTACTTTCACTTTAATCGTTTACTTTAATAATTAATAAAACAATTGAGTGAAGCACAAGACATTCATGAAAGCCACTATAGCGGCGTGTCGTGCCTAAGAGGTTAAGAAAATTTCGTCTTCGCTCGCCAGGTTCGTGAACTGCTTTTGAAGAGCGAACGCATTCGATGCCAAGAAAACGACAACCTACGGGTGTACTCCCTTGCAGCTGAAATCATAGGATATTCCGAGGACTATAAGATACTGTTAAATCGATATTCCACGCCCAGAGTACGAACGCTTACAATTCTACGTCGTTGAGAAAGTTTCGCCGATTTTTCGTCGTGGAAATCGTGCGCCGTTTTCAGAGACAAAAGGGTAGGGTATATGTCTATTCGTGTCCAGGAATCTGTCTATTCATGTACGGGGTTCAAATGTGCATGCTTCTGTGCGACTGTGAAAATTTTCCGACTGTCCGTCATAGTAATCGCTCGTCGTTTTCAGCGATAAAAGGGCACGTACCAGGAAACGGCGTCTCGCACGGCACGGATACTTTCGTTTGCAACACGTGGGAGTTCTTCCTGGAAGCGCAACCGGTCTCGATACTCTCGTTCGTCCAATCGTCACCGCTCTAAAAGTCCCCGCGACAAGATTCCAGGGTTCTTTGTCGATCGGCCGATTCAGGGAAGAATCGTTTCTTGCTGCCGCGGCCAGACCGCGATCGATCAGCGGTTGAGTCACTTCCCGATCGCTCGGAATCGTCGATAGATCCTTTTTCTTTGCCGAGCTGACCGAGTATACCAGCGACCATAAGCGACACGCAGGATCCCGTCCGGTTCGACGTACGATCGATGCGCGATCGCCGCCGATCCTTCCGGATCTAGGTCGTCGCCGGTACGTCTTCGATCGCGAGCTATCGCCGATACATACAACCGACCGTGCTCCATTTCACGACAAATGCAAATACCGTGCGCGTGTGTGTACTTTCACCTAATGGTATTAATTTCATGCCCGTGATCGAGCTACCGAGCGTGTAATTGACGCCGTGGCGACCCGCGCGTCACGCGTAGATCCTGCGGGCGATCGATATCGTCGCGTCGCGAGACGGTCCCCACAGTGAAAGTATATATATCGGCCGATCGATGATCAGGATATCGACTCGAAATCGATCCCTCTATCTCGTTAATGCGAGAAGATCGCCGGAATGTGGCCGATAAATCACCGTTTCACGTTTCTCCGTTTATTTGATAGATAATTGTAGAGATACCCAGGCGGGTACCGGTATCAACCGCGTGAATCATGCTCGACCGTAAGTCATTCGGCTAATAGGGAGATTCGATGGCCCGAAGATCTCTCGCGAGGACATCATATTTCTCCGCGGCATTATCCGGCAGCGCGAGGCGACTCGCATTCCACGACTCGGGAAGCAATCGATTGAAATTAAGTGCTGGTTCTCCGAGTTATAATCTGCGAGCGATCGGCGCGCATCCTCGATTTAACGAATGCTTCTTCTTCGGCCGCGGTAATCTCTCGTTCGAGTTCGAGATATTCCGAATGAGCTCCACTGTGAGAAACATTGGAATTTTTAGCGATTTTCGTTCGGAAGCGAGCGCGTTAAGGATGAACGTTTCGCAAGGATCGTTGCAGCCGGTGTCCGTGCAACCGGGAGTGCAGCCAGCGTGTACAGTTAGAAGTTGCAACGAACAGACAGGGCCGTGTTGGCTCTGCTCTCCGGCAGCTTCTCGCAATGCGTTCCGCAGATTACGAGGAGATTTAAACCGTGGCGAACGTGACGCGTGTTCGGGATCGTTGGCGATCTTATCTGCCCGCGACCGTAACACAGGGACTTTGTTTGAAAAGGAACGAGATGTAGATAAGTCAGGGGAAAAAAATCGCGAACGCGTAACCGTGGTAGGGCGCACGCGAAATCTGGGTCTGTCGTACGAAAAAACCCATCTTCCTCGACGCCACGACCTACGCCGTTCCGCATTTTCCCTCGCTCGCTTTAGAAATTTTAGGATTTATGCATCGCGTTTCTACGTTTCTAATGCTAATCGCTTTTCGACGTTCTGAAAAATCTCCCCCGTTATTTAAGGCGTTCTGCAACGAGGAATATTTTTCCTCGATGAATCATGGAACTTTTCAACGAATGCCAATTGCCTTGCAGATATTTGGTTGGCAACTAAGTGATTGCGGATTTTGTCGATAGATGGACTTTGCACTTTCTTTTGTTTTACTAACGTAGTCAAAGCGTCTAACCTATAATTTTTTCTTACTGTTTGGACTTCTACCTATCGATCAGTGCTTTAGTTTTGTTTTTATCCCAATTAAAAATGGAAGAACAGAACGTGCACGAGGCCTTGAATGAGCGATGTAATTCAAGAAAAGCGGCCGGTATTGTCAAATCAAAAGAGTGTTGTTTTCTATCATGAATTGGCCTGCGAATTTCAATTAACAAATTTTTGCTCAATCGTTGCAGAGCTAAGCAATTTACCAGCTAATCAAGGTGCACCGTTTGTCTGGTCGCGTTTTGGGAACGATCAAGCTCGCCTGAGAGGAATCGTTCGGCGATCGAGGAGAAACCGTGCGCTTTCGAGAGAAACGCGAGGGATCGCCCGTGTCTAACGTCTTCGTCTATGCCGGCTGTTCATTTGTAGCGTAATTACTAGTCCACGGTGAGGCCATTACGTCCGTGGTCGGCGTCTAGCCGCCTCTATTACACGGCGCGGTGCCGAGGTGTTGTTCTGATTGGCGGTGAAACATAGCCAGCGCGGTGGAAGAATGGGTAGCCAGCCTCGCGGCGCGATCCACGCGATTATATAGAAATTAATGGCCGATTATGTTGCAACGCGCCCCGCGAGAGCCCCGGTGTGCCGAGAGGAATTTCTTTTCGTGTCCGTAACAAGGGGGGGCCCCCGTTCCACGTGCTTGTATAAATAGAAGCAGATTAGCCGGCGCGGCGTTTCTAACGAAGCTAAACGGTCCGCGCGTTTCTAATTCACGCTGATCCCTCTACTCTTACTTTTCAGGCTCGCGGAGGTTTCCAAGCTGTCTTCTCGCGCGTGAACACGCGCGTTCTTTCCGATGTTTCCATTTTCGCTGGGACGTCGGACGGGTCGGGCACGCGATCACCGAGACGATATCAACCAAAGATGAAACGAGACGAAACGCGTGCCGGACACGTACGCGGTGTCGTGCAGGCTGGATCCCATTTACCGGCAATTAGGTTCCGTGATCACGCCTCACTGATCTCGTTCGCCTCGTTCGGCGGACCCAATTAGCATTCCTTTTCGATAAAATTCAACTAACCACCGCGTACGCGATTATAATATTCATTAGTTTCGTTAGATTGGCCGTTCTGTCGGCCACTAGATCATCGCGCGCTCTTGTTCCCCAGTTTCGCGCGAGCCCCGCGAGGAATATAAAATCGATTTTGCTTTCGATAGTCACGGAGAATCGGCGATCGCGGCGGCGGATCTATTAACCGGAATGACTAGTCGGACCAGCGACCAGAACCGTCGCCCGAAATTCGACGAGGGGGGAAAAAAGATAATGCGCGACCGGCTTTCACGAAGTGGATCCATAAATCCGTGTTTTTTTCTTCTCTCTGTCCAAAGCGGCGCGTTCGGTTCCCGTTACGCCGAATGCAGGGTCCGTCCCGCGTTAATGCTCGCCGCCCCGTTAATTGCGGTGCCGGGTTCTCACGGGGCACCGGATTTATATACGAAGCTTTCATCGCCGGCCATTGTTTTCGAAAAAAAGGGTCGCCGGCGCACGTTCGCGATCGACGACGTCTCTTCGTACCGTCTTAATGAAATCCTCGAGACGAAAGTAAACATGGATTCGCGAGATAACGGTGTGTACCGTTCGTTTTCAGAAGACAAGCGCGCGCCCCAGAGAGAGACGAAGAGAGAGAGAGAGCCGGAGGTGCATATTCTCACGAAAGCAAAATCGCAAGAGAAAGAAATATTACCCGCGTCGTCCAATTAACGGTGGTTACCGGTGGAAATGGTTACTTTTGAGTAATTGGTTCCGCAGGAACTTTCTCATCGACTCCGTTGACCACTGACAAGCCTCCAAATTGCCCATTTAGAGACAAGTCGGTTCGAGTACACGCGCCAAATATTTTAAACGTCGCGCGGCGCGGCGTCGGAGGCGCGCAGCTTCGTCTAGCGAAAGTTGGGAAATAACGACTTTGCTGTTATTGATGATTACAGTCGGGCAATAGCCGTGCACGAGCTCGGAACATTGGCCAGGCTCTCCTCTCGGTCTCGCCTATCCGCGCTGCTATTAGCGGAATGCGTCGGCGTTGGCGCTGAATCCCTCGTCTTTAACCAATTTTAAGACACCAAAATTCAACTATTACCGCAACTCGTTGCAAGTACATCCTTTATCGCGATACGCACAGCTTTTGTCAGTATAACATTTAGTCTGAAATATTTTTTATTATATTTAATTCTAATGAATTTCGACAGATGCAACGAGGCGGTCAAAGCGTTCATCTTTCTTGCGAGAAGAACGATGCTAGCAGGCAACCTGCGAGAGGACACCGAGATCGAAGTCAAATACAGGACCGAGACAAGAAGAAGACGATTCCCTTCGAAGTCAAACAGGCCGGTCAAATATTTCCCTATGCGCTATCCGCGAGGAAAATTCCAGCAACCCCGTGGGGCGTATGTGGGCACCGCACGGTTCCCGAAGAGGCGCAAAAGCTTCCGATTAACATCTCGCGAGGGACCTCTCGACCCGGCCACGTCCGTGGACACCGTTCAAGTCGCCTGAGGTTCGCTGCGGATTTGCAAGAACTTAATTAAGGAATCTCGTCTCGTCTCGTTTTCTGTGACTCCGGGCCGCGTGTGCAGATGTAGCCGAAGAAAGAAAGAGAGAGAGAGAGAGACAGAGGGGGGAATATGCAGCGGGACTGGCACAGGTGGCATACGACGCGACCGGGCAGGGTACAGTGGCGAGCCAGCAGCGGCTACCTGTCGGCGGGAAGGAACGTGATTAACAAACGTGATCGATCCCCGCGATGCCCGAGATAATTCGAGCAGGCAGACTTCGCACGCACGATCAATATTTATAACGCGTGCCGGCCGCGGCCGGTGTGCTCCTGTTTCTTCGACAAGCGGAATCCGCCGCGTGCGCGAGCGATCGCCCCGCGAGGACGTGATCATTTTTTCAGAGGACCGCGGCCATGGCAGTGTGCAACCGCGACGATAGAGAGAAAGAGAAAGAAAAAAAGAGAGAACCGCGGGGACGAGCCTGCAGGAGAGCCCACCTTTCACGGCGAAAAAAAGTTAGGAGAACAGGGCCAACGAACCGGCCGCGTTTATATTTCCACTTCCTGCAATTTGCCTCCCCGATTATCTATATGGCGCGGCTTTTTTCGAGATCCTTGTCCAGGTGACAATCTAATTAGCGGTTTTTACATGGCCTCGGTCGCTCGGCACGATTGCTCTCGGGACGAACCCTCGGAGACGGAGACGCGAGGAACTCGCGCAATCCGATCGTCGGATTATAGGTGCTTTATGAAAATCGAATGACGATTCGACGGGATGAAAAAATTAATTGGCGCTGCTGGAAAGCCGGTGCGCCGACTCCGCGTCCGGCTCGCGATCCGCGCGGCGCCGCGAGCCGATTTCCGCGTTTTCCGAGAAATCTGGATCACGTGCCGGCAACAATCTTGCGATCCACCGGGGTACTTATCGAGGTGCTTGAATTTGATCCTAGTACTGTAGCGTAGCCGGCGGATAAATCCGGGGCCGGCTTTTCCGAGCGGGTTACTCGCTTCCCTCCCCCACCGGTCCGACCCTCTCTCGCATTTACATAATTACGAAAACTTACACGGTCCCTGAGCCCACAATAGAGTTGTCGGATACAGGCAGCCGAACACGCAGAAGGAGAACTGTTGGTCGTGTAATCACGGTACTTACGCGGCACTAAATCAATGCAGATTCACCGATCCTGATACAGTGGTCGAGCGAGGGTACCTGCCCGTGGTACCGCGTCCTCTCTTTCTCTCTCTCTCTCTCTATTTCTCTCTCTTTCACCATCACTCTCTTTCTCTCCCAGGAAGGTAGCAATTTCACAAATTATATTTCTACATTTATGTATTACCTACACGCGGAAGATAACGCAACCGGAGCATCATCGAGCTCTTTCGACTGCTCACCGGGTCCGTCGCAAAAATTTTCCCTACCTTCCTTTTTCGACTTTCTACGACCGCCGCGGAGACGATGATGATTACAATAATAATAATGTTTTCAGCATGCAGACGACGCGCGGCGTAGCAAATGTTTGAAGGAAGACGCTCTGGGCTCGGCAAACTCTCGTGACTCGGAACCGATACAAAGTCGAGAGAAAGACGAGGAAGTGGAACCTGACGGCGTCGAGCCCAGCAGAGACACAAATTCGGAAAAATAAATTAGTAGAAAGCAGAATACCTTGTGACGCTGAGGCGCCAAACACTTGGATCAGTGTCTCTTATAAAAATGTCTAAAATGTAGAACGTTGAACCAATTTCTATCGCAGCTAACAATTTCGGTAAAAATGTTTCACAGACGTTGCCTGAAATTTCTTCCATTGTTGGGTCCAGGCTTATTCAAATTCTGCCAATTAAAAAAGTTGCCGGCGGAGAGAACAATAGACGATGGAATAGATTTGGGGCTCCAGGATCCCGCGGAGACGAGATCTAACTCAACGATTTGACGTGGCATCCGAATGACCGCATTTTTGTCTCGAGACTTTGTAGCTCGATCGCGGAGTGCCGAGTTCGCACGTCGTATTCGTCGGGTAACTAAAGCCGGAAACCGCGCGCAGTGATTTCGTATTCCCACAAAAGCTTGAACCCGTATCCACGGAGAAGCCAGTTCCAGCAGGAAGCGAAACGTCACTGGGACTGGTCCAATTAACATCTTTGCTCGCGCAACGCGCCCCGGCGATCTTCTTATTCGTCGTAAAGACTAATTCTAATGTTGCTTCTGCATCTCGTATCATTATATGTATATATATAGAATACAAGACGAGCGGCGCTTTCATCCGCAAACGGCAATTTATCGATTTTATCTTAAGTGTCTCCTGAAACTTTGAAGACTTCCTCTGCCCTCTTCTTCATACTGGTTCGGTCCGCGAGAACTGACTTTTACAAAGTCGCAACGGAAGCGCGTTTTATTATCGGCACTCTTCATTTCTGTATTGTTAACTAGACCAGAATGTTTTAGGTTCTTCTTTAATTGAGCGCTGTTGGGATTCGTCTAGGAGAACAATCGATTCGAAAGGGATATTACGGGAGTTTGGCCAGCCCGCTGACAATCTCCGGTGCTCGGCAGCGATGCTGCAACTCGGACGTAATATGCATAAATCATTGACACCGCGCGCGGTATCGAACCGCGGCTACGGCGCACGCGATGTTATTAATTAACTTTCCAGATTATCGAGGAAATCGCTCGCGCGGCTTGCTCTATAATCTCGCGGCTCCCAGAGCCCAGCCGTATAAATAATTTGTCTTTGGCGGGGCATGCATTTACACCGTTCGAATCCGACCGGTCGTTTGTCACAATTAAACAAACAACCGGCGAAAATCAATTACCAACCGGGGCCGCTGTCAATTACCCGCGAAACCTGTAATTAAAGGTACGCTCTCTCTCCCGCTTTGTATCTATCTCTCCCTGAGCGCCAGAGCAGCGCTGCGAAGAACCGCCATCAGCATCACGTGTCGGGCCGGTTAACGCTGTTAATTCCGAGACGGCGATGTAAACACCGGTCTCTTCGCGGAGGAAACCGTGAATAAAACGACGCCGGGCCTCGCGAAAGGGAACACGCGCGCTCGAACCGTCATGTCAGTCACACGTTAAACACATTCTACGAGAGAGAGCCAGCGCGCAACCACGCTCGGATCTGCGCTCGGGAGAGGCACTGCTCGCGGTTGCTCTCTCCTCTCCGCTCCTCTCGCCTCTTTTCCTGTCCCTTTCGACGGGACGAGCGCGAGCAAACACGACCTCTCTCGCCGCGGCGAGCCCCGCGCGATTTGCATACCGCTGAAAAAAAAGGCGCAATAAACTTCGCCCGGTAATCGGAGAGGAACGAGGTTTCGAAAGGGAAAAGCTTTGCGTAATGCTCTCGCTGCCCCTGCGCCGAGCCATCGATCATCCTCGCCGTCGCGCGACCGGCCACTTCCACCGGCACTCGAGCGGACAGCGACAGCGCGGCAACGAGAAACAAATTTCCCGCGAAATAATTCTGTCGTCGGGAGACGCAGCGATTACTCGACGAGCAGTTTCGTCGGCCGGTCAATTAACTTTTCTTACGCGTCGAACACAATCGCGGTTAATGAATCGTTTCAGACGGCTGTGAAACGATTTTTATGGCTCCTGAGAATCGTTGGCGTTGCGAGGATGCGAGTCTTGCGAAACGACTCATTTTCCTCCGGGACTTTAATGGCTGACCAGTGTTAACCTCTTAGATACGACGCACGAGTGGTTTTCGCGAATGTTTCGTGCTTTACTCAATTGTTTTATTAATTATTCAAGTATATAATTAAAGTGAAAGAATATACGTAATTAATACTATATATAGATATACGGAGAAAATATATGTTAAGAAGAAATGGTAATATAGTTATGAAAAATATTATTCGCGCAAAATCCTGCCGTGCCTAAGAGGTTAAGGAGCACCGCCGCGAACGACCTGCTGACGATGCAACCGCAAATGAAACCTGCCATCCCCGAGGACTCCGGATAATTCACGATCCACATTTGCATACTTTCTTAATCCTTTCGCGCCGTATGACGGGCCATGCCCGTCAAGGGGGATTTCGAGAACGAAACCAGATTACCAGACCATTCGACTCGCGAGATTTCGTACGCCTGACTACTGCCGAGATGACGGATGGAAGAAAGGTGTGTAATTAACCTCTTAGGCACGACGCGCCACTGTAGTGGCTTTCGTGAATGTTTCGTGCTTTGCTCAATTGTTTTATTAATTATTAAAGTGGAAAGCTTTATTCGCGCAAAATGCTGTCGTGCCCAAGAGGTTAAACAGAAGAAAAAGGTGGGACTTGCTAGCTTTCCAATTACGCCAAGATATTCAGAAAAGATATTTTACTGTAAATAGATTTACCGTTTGGTGAGAAGTGTAAAGGGAAATTTTGATTTCAGTTTATCGATAATGGCAGAACGCCGAAGCGTTTCGCTGAAGCGGAAGCGCGGAGTCGCGTTAGGATGACGCAGGTCGAACGCAGCATAAGGCATCGGAGTCAGAAAAACGGGCGTATTACGGCCGATACGAATCGTGGCAATGGTTAAGAGGCATTATCCGGGATCGTAGGCGATCGGTTCAAAAATCGAGTACCCGGGAAGATCACAGATATGGAGCGGAATGTTGTCGCGGTATTGCGATCGGCATCTGTCGTTGGACGTTCAGCGGCGGATCGTAGCGGTGGTGCATTCCGTTCTAAGTGGCGGGTCAAAGAAATAAAGCCAGGATCAAGCCATGAAGTTTCGCGGGACGAAGAAAGTCAGCCACTCGGCTTTTCCTGAAATCCCTGCGCGTTGCGTCGCCATTATCGTCGCGAGCCAACGGGAAACCTGGTCGAATCGTCCTCGCGATTTAAAGCTAACACCATCAGCCATTAGACGATCTTGATGATTTAACCTTTTGCACTCGGCGCCATCGTGGATATTACCTACCAGCGCTTATAACCATTTATATTATTATATAGTATACGATATATATAATATTGTTATAATAATATTCGATTTATATGAATTTGTGGACATCGAGAAATAGTTGCAAATCGCTAATAAACTTTAATGTTTAGACATATACTAGAATTACGATGTCCCCTGAGAGGGGACAACCGTGTGCAAAGGGTTAAATTCCAAATCGGCACAAGTCTAGTTTTTAGCATCTAAAACCGTGCGAAAATTGCGTCCGCAACCTGCGGATAGTATTTGTAATTCCGTGTCCGATTCGCCAATGGGAGAACGAGAGAACTTAACAATCTTGTAAGAACTGATTACGATCGTTTAAAAGCTGTTGCCAATTTCGCATACAGATTTCTCGCTCTAGTTTCCTCCCCGCCACCGGGGTCGGATCAAGAGCGAAGAAATCGCGACTGAAGAAATCGCCGGACAATGGAATTTGCTATCCCATTGCCGTGATGATCGTCGTCGAGGGTAATACCGGTTCTGCCACCCTCGTGAAAGTCCACCGTGGCATGCACTTAAGGAAAAGTCATCGATATTGCTGGAAACAAGGAGCCGGATCGATTAGAAAGCGTCGCGGTCCGTAACATTGTTCCATTTCGCTTGGACACGGCGGATCGTGACGTGGCCAAAGGATGGCCTCTGTGCCTAAATTATAATCGTTCAGGGCGAGCTTGCGTCCGATCTGACGTGACACACGTGTTTCCTGTTGCCGTGCGTACCGTTGTCGGATTACACGGTGCATCGGTCGCGGGGCGGATGATAATTCAGCAGATAATGCGGCCGGATAACGCGGCGGAATCGCGAGGAAACGACGCCGAAGGAATCGCGGCGGATCGTGCGTAACGCGGTCGACAGCCCTATAAGACCAAGATGAAAGGGCGCAGCGAAGAGGAGACTTCGTTTAATCGTTCGATCTGATCGCCGGTGAACCGAAAGGGAGTGCTCGCGCGCGCGCGCGCGGTCGACGCGACGTTACGCGACGTGTGGAAAACGGTCGAATGAAACGGGGATTAAAAGCTCGTGGAGAGCAACGATGCCGGAACGAGGCAGCACGAGGCTGCCTCCACGATCCATGATTCCGGATCGACCGTGAAGATCTCCGACGGAGGAAACGCGCGTCCACGGGAAATTGTCAAAGACCGTTTCGACCGCCGCGTCGCGCCGCCGACCAAATTGATTCGTCTCGATTGCTTTCAACGGGACCAATCACGAGGATCGTGTAACAGGATCCCGGTCTTGGCTGCAGCGAAAATTGGATGCTTCTTTTTTAATGTCGATGAAACGCGCGCTCGAAGCGAGAGATCTGTGTTTCATCGACTCCGAAGACGTCCATCGATATCCATTCCGTTTTACGGGAATCGCGCGGACACTTTACAGTCACGCAAAGTATTCGAGGATGTCACAGAGTCATCGGGATTAGGAAAAAGTTCAGCTGCCGAACAGGTGTCCTCCGCGCAGCTGCGTAACTGTGAATCGGTCGCGGAATTCGTGGCTGTTTAGAGAGCTGATAATTTTACGGTTCTCTCATTACGCCGGGAATATTTCGATTTTTCAGGTTCTCGATCTACGAGGATCTACCGTTCCGGGTGTAACGCCGTCTCGTTAAAAATTTTATTAGATCTCACATTCTCGGACGCGCCGCCGCCATAGGGTTTCGATTTCTGGACCACGGATCCGCGTTAACAGTTAAACAGAGGAGGGCCACGCGGGATTCTTTGCCGGGCCCGGCAAAAAGGGTCCCGAACGGTGTTTTTCGAGCGGCTCGATGAGAAAAAATGGCTGATTGAATTTCTGTCCATTGATCGGAGATCAGTCACCCGCGAGAGACCGAGAGATCGAGCATCGCAAAAACCGTTCGATTGTGCGCGCGGACGGCCATCGAATACTGTTTAGCCACGGTACTCGGGGAAACTGAATCGACCGCGAAACAAATACAACGACTTTCTTGGGGATCGACGAAGGCGGTGTGCTAAGCGACGCCATTGTCGAGGAGAATGTCCCCCGGCGGACCCGTTTTTGCCGTTAGGGTTGCTCGCGAACAAGCCGCGGCCACCGAGCGATTATGTTTCAATTGACACGTTCACTTTCCTTGTGCTCGAGCTTGCGTCGAATAAATCGGCTTGCGCGATGAACTCGCCTTAATTCGATCGGTCGCCCGGATATTTATAACCGCGGAAGAATAAAATTCATGTCGGTGGATTCGACGTCGAACCGTTCATTAAAGCGATTCGTCCAAGTTTATTCGTCCGTTCGGCGCAATTGAGGCTACGCGAAATTCTTTGGAAGACCGTTTTCTAATTACCAGGGGCAGCTGGAAGAGAGCCACTGCTGACTAAGTAGGTCCGACTTACATGGACTTTTCGCATTACGCTCGATATGGAGACTCTCGGAGACTGCACCATTTCCCTCGATGATTCATTAAGCCGGCAGGATTCTCGACCGCGAGCGGTAATATCGACACGCTTCGGGGATAAATCATTTCTTTGCGAAGACGAAGACTTTGCGCTCGTTTCGAAGAATTGTCAACCCCTTTGCTCTACGATTTCTTTCAAAGATACATTCTCTGTACTACTCCAACTTTCATTTCTATTGGGCTGGCAACTAAGTGATTACGGATTTTGTTAACAGATGGTCTCAGCACATTCTTTTGTTTTGCCAGCGTGTTCAAAGTAATAAAGTAATTAACTTCGAAGTAATACAATAAAATATGTCCAAAGTACACGCCCTGTTCTTCCATTTTTAATTGGGATAAAAACAAAACTAGAGCACTGATCGATATAATTTTTTTACTAAATTAAAGGTAGAAGTCCAAACAATAAGAACAAAATTATAGGTTAGATGCTTCGACTACTTTAACAAAACAAAAGAAAGTGTAAAGTCCATCTATCGACAAAATCCGCAATCACTTAGTTGCCAACCCAATAGATTTAGGCAACGGAATAACCAAATTCCCTTTCGATTTAACCTCTTAGACACGGCTGGATTTTGCGCGAATAAAGTTTTTCATAATTAAATTCATCATCTCTCTGAATATACATACTTTTCGTAGAGCTAGATACACAGTATTAATTACATATATTCTAAACTTAGTGTATTCTACATACTCACGTTCACTTTAATCGTTTACTTTAATAATTAAAAGAACAATTGAGTAAAGCACGAAACATTCGCGCGTCGTGCCTAAGAGGTTAAAAGACACTAATAACATTCGCATTTAGCAGACTATGTATAGAATCTTCAACGCGAGTCCGACAAGTGTCGCAGTTCAAGGGGTTAATATAGACAGAAGAAGACTTTCGAACTCGGTGATCTTAAAATCGACGGAGTCTAGGGGCGCGGGAGAGTAGAAAAGAATCCGATGGAAGATTGATAGTCTGGAAGAATGAAGTTGGTGAACCAAAGAGAGAAACAGGTTGCTCGAGATGGTGGAATTTTAGAGTGAACAAGGCGAGGCAGAGGATAGAAGTCCTGTGATTCGAGAGCAGGAAAGGCATCGGAGGGGAAATTGATAGATCGTGCTCGCTCGAGGAAAAGTCTTGAAGAGTGAAGACGATGGAAGAGTGAACGTTGGTGCCGAGGTGGTGAACCGAACTGAAGAAACGAAGAAAGAAAGAAAGAAAGAATGAAAGAAAGAGAGAACAAAAAAAAAGAAAGAAAGGAAAGAAAGAAAAGATCGGACGAACCGAACCGAACGAAAGTGTGTCGTCTGTCCTGGCACGTATTTCCTTTTCTATGTTCAGAGGGGGGCATAGTTGTTCGGGCTCGAACGCTCAAGAACTTGAGGAGAGCTCGCCGCGCGTAGGCCCCGTAGGTGGGGGCAGCGACATAAGTACGAGACGGCCTTAAGAAAAGCCTTCATTCTGATAGCAGATCGCGATTCACGGAGTCGGTGAACTCGTAAAACGTCGGCCGTGTGTTCAAAGTAGCCGAATCGCGATCGGAGGGCCGGTCGACCCGCGTCGCCATTCATCATCGAGAAGATATCATTTTCACATTTCGGACCGGATGAACGGTACACCGGGGACGCGTTGATCGCCTGGTGGGATATTATACTACGGGCTGCGATCGGACCAGGGGTCTCGAATCCTCGCCTCTCGTAAACCGGCAGGGACGACACCGCCTCCGTGGATCCTGCGGAACGTGTGACGACCGACCAGGTGGGTACACGGGGCCAGCGCGTGCAAACTTTGCGCTTTGCAATCGCTCCGCGGCCGCGAATTCGCGAAACGCTCCAAGGACTCTCGCGCCTCGCGCTGTTTGCTCATTTACGTAAGCCGAAGGCCGACCGTTTGTTAGCAGGACATTGTTGGCTCGTTTGTTGAATCCCGGGGGGTGTGAAACTTCGTGAGAAACTTCGCGCCGACGTGTTACCGGGATGCCTACGGCAATTTTATTTCACGGCCCGCGAACGTCAACCTTTGCGAGGGCTAACTCCTCCGTAGTCAGAGGAACGCGTCTAAATTCGAAAGTGAAAATTCGATAACAATTTAGCCTGCTCCGGTAAATCGCGATATAAGTTATTTCCAAATCTGATCGTAAAATAATGTCGACCGTGTATAATCGATACCACGTACGTGGCAGTCGACCTATTAAATCGTGTTTCAGCCAAGAAAATCCTTCGTAACTCAGCCTATAATCGCGTTTTCCGCTCCGTCAAAGATAATAAAAATTTCCACGATCTTTACGACGAATAATAATTTCCACGATCTTTTTACGACGAATAAAAATCATCCGCCAACTCTGTCGCATAATCCACACGAGAACTACTCGCGTTGCCCGGTGTCTAACAGGACCCAGGGTCAACAGTCCGCTATCAGCGACGTCTCGAAAGCGCATTGTGTTCGACGATCGTAAAAGCTCGGAACAAATCACGCTCGTTAAGTACATTATTCCCGTGATAAACAAGGAGCTCGCGGCCGCCGGGTTCCCACCTAATTTTCAATTATCCGGTAGGCAGCCGGCGCGCCAGCACGCTTTGTAATTTCGTGTCGTAAACAATGTAACGCGACGTCTGGTCCCGCGACCCGCGGTTATTTCCACCGGTCCCGGTATTAATCGAAAACTCAAGGGGGAGGGCAACACCGTACAATTACAAGCGACGCGCGGGCTTTTTACCACGATCGTTATCCGTTCCGTTAACGTTAACGTTTCCGCGATTATCCATCGGATGCCGATGCACGCGCGTTCACTCGCACAGCTCAATCTACATTCCGGCGGGGCTGACAGTCCTGTTTCGCGCCGCGATCGAGATCGCGTTGTTCGCCGACGATTCTACCGTTGGACAACGACGACTTCCTCGTTGCGGGGAGGACTTTATACATATTTTCCGTATATCTATGTACAGTATTAATTACATATATTCTTTTTTCAATTTTATATTCCATTTCTCTTACACACACACACTCTCACCTTAATCGTTTAATTTAACAGTTAATAAAACAATTGATTAAAACACGAAACCCTCATGAAAGCCACTACAGTGGCGCGTCGCGCTTAAGAGGTTAAGTGTACACAATATGTACAGACTTCGTATTTTATAAAATTCTATTCCTGGCAACGATTCCTTTCGATAACAACGAACGAAAAATCTTCGCACGTTTAATCGATGTTTCATCGCGTTACATAAATCGGTAAGTCGAAATCCGCGGTCGATTCGCAACGATATCCGCGTAAAAAGAAGTTCAGCGGCGATCCGCGCGATTCCAGTTACTTCTCTAATTACCTTCGTTTTTGCGGAATCGTTCCGAAAGAATTATCATAATCCGATTGTATCGAGACACGATTGTATGGGAAACGTTGTATCGCGACGAGGAGCAATTAAACAAGCGATAAGGATCGTTTCCTGGCGAAGCCGTACTTGGAGGGCCCCCGTTCTTTTTTCGAGTCGGCGTCGTACACACACACACGCGCGCGGACATTTTTGCCCTGGAAACCCAGTGATCTTTATTCCCTCCCCGCAGATACTATCTGATTCCGTGGAATTTCGTGAACGTTGTCCGAGGGGGGGCTCGCCGCGATAACAGGCCCCGAGTAACAGTTCTAAAATCGTGAGCGGTCCGGTAACGCTGGTTCGACGCGGCGTTACACGTTTTACACGCGCGCGCGGCGGTGTCCCGTGCGTTTCGTGGAATATCGGCCTCGTGGAATGTACATGTTGCATGCCGCAGTCTCTCTCTCTCTCTCTCTCTCTCTCTCTGCTACCGGTGAAATTACTCTCGATGTCTCTCGCCGGTCGGCGAAGTTAGTATTTCGAGTTTTATTCGATGTTGAACGCGCGCGACGCCGTGTCGTTCGGCTATTTAACTACTGGGCAATGGCGAATCTTTGCGCCGATTCCGGTTCTCGGGTTGGTAATTTACCGTGCCCGAGAAATCGAACGACTGCTCCGCCACTATCGTAAACGTTACCGCTGGTCGAGGGAAGCATCAATTTGTATTCAATCGCGGAAGATCGGTCGGGTGGCTGAGAATGTAGACATTTTCGAATTTATTCGTATGTACAGATCGAAATCGAATTAACGCGCGCGGAGCTGCTGGCGATCGAGATAACGCGACGATATTAAGATAACAGCGGGGACGGCGCTGTTACCAGCGTTTTCGCGCAGTAGAAACGCTCTGCCTATGAACGGACACGCCTCCCTGGGTTATATGCTATATGTATATGTACCTGTTGAAGAAACTTATCAGAGATTCTACGTATAACAACGGACTGTGGTAACGCGAGATAATCTTAATTGCAAGAGTTCCAGCTTAAACTTTTCAACTTTCGAATCAACCACCGAAAAGCGATTTTCGACACACCGTGTTTGGTATGTGGAACGGAGACCGGCTTATCAAGGAAATAAATCGCTGGTTCGGTACGATTATACAAACAAACGGTGAAAAGTCTTCTTTTATTCAATTTTCCGGTATCGAGACGAAACATCTGTGTGTAACTCATTTTTATTGCTACCGTCTCATTTTTTTAATCGAGAGCGATCTGAAGGCAATCGTAAAGCAATCGTATACGTGAGAAACCATTTGTATTATTCCAAGCTTGTACGAGGATGTATAGAAACGTCTTCTATTCTTACAACGATGAATTACTTTGGTTAATTTTCACGCGCGGTGATTCTTTATTGCAACGTATATTTGGACAAGCGACTCTAAACGCCGTCGACGTGTTAATTCTGTAAAACACGGTGTCGCTAACGAAGTCGCAGTTAACGCCTGGAAATCAGCTATAAATACCTAAATAAATAGCGGGAGCAATGACGGGAAGCTATTGGGTTGGCAACTAAGTAATTGCGGATTCAATAAAAAATATACGTTCATTCGATTAGACTAATGAATTTTTGATGCTGCCATCTTCAAACTGTAATAAAAACGAAACTAAATAATTAATCGGCGCAATTTTCATAGTAAATTGAAGATGAAAGTCCAGACAGCGAGAAAACAATATAACTAAATTAATTATAACTAAGACTATTAACAAAATCCGCGATCGCTTAATTGCCAAGCCAATAAAACCGGAGGAGGCCCGGCTTGGTGGAACGGCACCGATCAACCGCCTTAAGAATGCGTTTTCGTGGCCGATCGCAGGGCCGATGCAACGGGCAACGGGCATCGCATCTGTAGCGGCCCGTTTTGCGCTACTTGCGCGTCACGGAAAGTGCTCTCGACTCTGGCATTAAGGACGTTGTTGTCTAAAGTTATCCGCCGGAGTCGGGGAAACCAGTTCGACGCGCCTCGAAACGCCGCGTTGAATCGACGGGTGTCCCGCGGTGAGGACGATAATAGGACGGGATTGCGGTCGCACGGATCTAGGAAGCCTGGCCGTAATTAACAACACGAAATTACCGGGGCCGCACTTTGTCCGCGGCCGTGGAACGATTGTATCGTGGCGCTGTGGCCACGATCGATTACACCGGCAAAAACCGTGCAAGATCGCTGAACGGTCGCTGAACGATCGGTGAACACGGCCTCCCGGTTCGCTCGGGAGAGAAGAGCTCCTCTCTCTTCATCTCTCTCTCTCTATTTCTGTAGCAGAAACCGAGCGATAAACAAACCGACGAAAATATCCAAGCCGTGTAATTTTCGCAATCACGTGGCACCGGGATACGTCGCGGTCTTCTAACTGGAATGGTCGCGCAAACACATCGAGTTCCTCGGGGCCCCGTTTCCACGGGCTTCTACGCGCGCCTCTACGCGCTCCTATGCGCTTTTAATGAAGCGGTAGCCGGCCGGTCCAGCCATCCGTATGCAAATCGTCGATCCCGGGATGCTCCGAGCTGCGGAAACATTAAAATCATCCTCTCGTTTTACGACGTTTTTCTTCTCGCGGGAGCCGATGCACGCCTAACTGGACTGCGCATCGCGTCCCAGCCTCATCGGACACCGACGATCCGGCGTGGCGGAGCGGTTGCGCAATCCGCGCCACAGATTTTTGACTTTCTCCTTCGATCACGGCGCGGCGAGGCGCGCGGACGCTCCTCGCGGCGCGAGCGAGTCGCGCGGGAGTTAGTTAGCGATTACCAGCGCGACACACCAAACGGTCCGACCATTTTTCCCGAATAGCTAATGAACCGGCTCTCTCTCTCTCTCTCTCTCTCTCTCTCTCTCTCTCTCTCTCTCTCTCTTTCTCTCTTTCTCTCTCCCTAATCGCATCCTCTCGCACCGTTCTCGCTGCAGAACTGCGGAACGCGCGGTCGCCTCGTCGCGTCGATACCGTTTTTCAGCGGCCGGCCTCTGGTTGAATAGCTCGTTTGCGCTCGGTAATTATATTCCCTTTTTGCCAAGCCACGAAGAGGCGGGGTCTAAACGATATGCGCGCGCAGCAGCCTGCGTGCGTCGAATTCCTCGGACTGTTTCGGTAAAACGGCCGATAACGCGCCGGCAATTTGTTGCCGATTAATATCGCGACGCACTCGTTACGGTAATTGGCAATTGCGATGCAGATCTCGCCCTCGGATCGAAAGTTTCTTGCCGCGCGCGTCGATTACGCGTCTCTCTTGCGTTTCTGCATCGGTGTGCGCGTTCGATGGTGTAATGGCTGGCTCGATGTACCGGTGCGATTACGAGATCTTCATCCGCGGCGTTATTAATCGCGCGTCGCGAGCATTTTTGTTCTTGCGAGTCTCCCCGAGTGGTTTCTTTTTTTGCGGACGCGATAGGAGGCCGGTATGGAAACCCGGTGCACCGGTCCGCGGAATTAAAAATCTTGATTAAGCAAATCCGTCGAGAGATAATGTCGGCTAATTTCGCAGGGGGCGAGGCTATTTCGGCGACCGTGGAGCGAGAGAAACCGCGCAGGCGCGTTGATGCAAGCAGAGGTGTACGTCGTTCGCGTATGCGCTCGTTCTCGCGCAGAGTCTGCTACGGCGGTGAACGAGAAGAGGAGGAGGAGGAGGAGGAGGGGGCGCGGAGGTGGAGGAAACGAGCAGCACGTAACACGGTGGTCGGTTCATCGAGACGCGTCGATTATCGTACACGGTAGCGCCGTTTATAATCTACCCCGGCTAATTGAAATGTAAGAGGGCTCCCGGCTGGTTACCGCTTCCTTGGTCATACGCCAGTTCGCGGTCTCGTTTCACCCCTATAACGTGCCTCGGGGACCACGTTGCCCGTTCGAATATCTTTTCCTTCTCGCAGGAAATCGAGAAAAAGCCGCGCGCGCGAGCGTGGTTCGATGGGATGTCCGAGGAATATCGATGGCTCGATGCGAGGATCGGTTGCCTCGTGCAGTTTATCTGTTTCACGAGGAGAGAGAGACTCGGGCCCGTATGCGGGACGACAGTATAACGGTCCCATTTACATTGAACCCGGCGCAAGGATTAATGACTAATTGAAAACCCGTGTAAACCAGTACCAGGCTGGCTCCTGTGCGCCACTCGGAACACGCCGGGAATTTTTGGAGAGCTCTCGCGCGGCAAGCCACGCGGCGACGTTGCTCCAATTTTAGTTCTCGGCGCGGTAATTAATGGAAAACAACCTAGAAAAGATTTCACGATTTTTAAAGTTACCATTCGGAAGCATAGAAACGCTTTACGAAGTCGCTCCTATTTTTTACTGATCGACAAACATTTTTAGGAGCCTCTTGGAACTGAGGAAACGCGTGTTTTAGAAGCACTCCCGGAAGGAACGCGGAAAAATATTTCAAAGTCGACCGTCCAGGTGAAAAAGCCGCGGCCAGCGAGATTTTACCGTGCGACGCCAACTCGAGAGACCGAGAGGATCGTTTAAAGGCAATAGAACCGAGAGGATTCCGAGAGCGACCGTGACTAAAGATCGCTCACTTCCTCGAAGAATAATACATACGGCTGATCGAATCGTCTGCCGGGAGATCTATATAAGGCCCAAGCTGCTGAATCATTTATTTGCGAGTCCTCCGTCGATCACCGGTGTGCCTCGAGTGGATCGAGGCGATAGATGCTATCGCGGCGATGTCTCAATTTTCAGCTATACAGGAAACCGTACGGAGAAAAAAGCAGGATCTCTTTTCAGAGGATCGAGAACGAGGAAGAAGAAGAAGAAGAAGACGGGAGAAGAAGGAGAAGGAGGAAGAAGTAGCTCGAAAGCAAATCGATGGTATATATGGTGGAGATTGTTCGGCATGGATCGAAGAGATCCTATGGGACGATCACGATCTTTATCACCGCTACTAATTGGTATTCCGATACCGGTTGCGACGGCGAACGTTATTCGAGCAGCGAGCACGGCATGGGAAAATCGCGAAGAATTTGTTTGGTTCGCTAGGCAATCGTCACCTACCGAGCATACCATATCTCTAAGCAACAAAACTAACTGTTGTTTTCTATTCGACAACGGGCGACAATACATTCGATCCACGAAAATTCTTGACACGTTCGACAGTTTATTCTTGCCAGCCAGTCGACTACCAAGCTTCCAGCCACGAGCACGTCCGCCACCGTATCGAATCGATCGGTTTGATAGTTCTTCTCATTCGTTGAAATTCGATTTATTTTTACGCGCCAGCTCGATGGATATCGCATCGTATCTGCTGTTTAATTTTCTTGCGAATAAAACCTCGAAAGGGAGCACTACGATTACAATTTTATTTGCACCGCGTTTCGCGCGCAAGAACAAGAACGAGGGAGATAAAATAGTTAACCGATTGGAAGAATTTAATAATGCTTGACATCAGCGTCTTGGGTTACATTCGGAAAATCTTAACGCCGCGTAAAGATTGGCTGTCTAGAAATAGATGTAGACCAATTTCTACGAGTATAATCCAAGACATCCGCTACGACTACAGATTATAAAACCGAAGGAGAAACTGTTTCTCGCACGGAGAATTCCGCTAAAAATGGCACGAGGAATTCGTAGTGAAGTAGGATCAAATTTTTAATGGACACCGGGCGTTTTAAGATAACTATTGGTCCAGAGGGGGGAGCAACGCGGAGAGCTAAAATTGATAAGTCGACCGGTTTACGTGCCTGTGGACGCGTCTTCGCGCTAACTCGGCGATTTGAACGCGCGGCTAGGCGACGACGACCACGCTATCGAATACTATCGAATACTCGGCGGCGCGTCGCGGACGAAACTCTGAAAAATTCGAAAGCGGTCTCTTCCGATCGAACAAGCTCGGTAATAGCAGGGAGAGAGAACTCATTTCTATTTGCGGTGTCGATCGTCCGTGAGACGCCTGTCGATTCCAGAGTCGCATAACAAGGGCGAGACGACGGTATTCGCACGGCCGCTGAACAGACGCGACGCTTCCGACCGGTTTTCGGATTTCACTTCCCAGCGATACCGAATACAAATCGCGGGCAACTCGAGTAAATAGCGGCGCGTCGACGCGCGCGCGGACGGGGGAAGCTAGGAGGAAGCGATCCGCGGGATTCGTGAATTATCCTGCGCAACCTCTGGAAAACGAGAAGCCGCCGGGTGAATCAGGGAACGACCGCTTCGATGCTTAGGCAACGAGAAAACACCGGGCAGCGAGCGAAGAAAATCGATCCGCGAAAAATTCCCGGGGAACTGCATCGCGAGGAAATTCCGATAATCTCGCTGCCAGGGAAATTGCATGTATTGTGGTTCGCCGAGCCCTCTCGGTTTCAACGAAGGAAGCTCGGTTTAATTTAACTCCAGGATAGTTTTCCTGACCCTCGCTATTTCTTTTTATTTTCTTTTTACCCTCGCTATTTATTTATCTCTGTAAATTCACTGGTGCCTCGACTCGCAATTCGTCTCACCACAAAGACGAAAAGCAGCGATAAAACGGCGGGCGTAGCAACGCAGACGGTGCGCGAGAAACCTGGAAACTCTGTTTCTAAACACTCGAATTCAGGTTAATCGGCGTCTCCGTTTCTGCCCGTTCGTTTCCGCACGATTCGCGGCTGTACCGTTGCTCCTCGACAGTGGCAAGACCGATGCAACTTTTGAAAAAAAAGGCCGCCGGATTTTTGCGTGAACCCTAACGGTACGCGCGTT
The DNA here is from genome assembly GCF_028453695.1 of Augochlora pura. NCBI lineage: Eukaryota > Metazoa > Arthropoda > Insecta > Hymenoptera > Halictidae > Augochlora > Augochlora pura. The sequence continues at coordinate 26,304,859 of NC_135775.1, read as the reverse complement.
CGACAGGCCTGTTTCGCCCGTGCAAACGAAAGAAGGCGGTCTTAATACGCTCGACAAAAGCCGCTCTAATCGTCCCGAATTTGCGTATCTAATCGCGGCGTACCGCCCGAGCAACACGGCCGTTCCCGATCCCAGAGAGCCGGATGGCCGTTTCTTGCTGGAACCACTTTATTTCCATGAAATCTCGCCTTAATCGCGTCGTTAGACACGACAGTTTTTCTCCGGGCCCCGCAGCTCGGTGCACACACCCGGGCATCGGCGTCGCGGTCGTCGCGATCCGGTCTTCCCATTCTTGCGGACTCATCGCGTCCGCGGAGCTCGTCGTTTCGCCGTTAGAAATCGACCCTGTTTAATCGGCGAGCACCCGCGGTCTTTTTCGCCGGATAATCGACGCAACGAGTACGGCCGACTGCGTTCGCGAATTTCCCGCATCGATGGCTTTCACCGTCGATTCGATAGCACGGTGTGCGTGTCCGTCAGCATCGCGAAGCTCCTCTATGATCCGCTCGATCGGTTTACTCTCGTGCGTCAAGGCCGCAGATTTGTCGAAGATACCTCTACGGATTCGAGAAACCCGACGGTTCGCTTTCTAGCACCGGGCTTCTTCGATTTTCTAATTAGTCGAATTAACATCCGGCAGATCGACTTTCTAATGGAACTGGAATCCCGCGGTGACCCTGTGGAATTCGACGCCCTAGATGACCAGGGCAAACGTAATTAGTCGTACAGCTAATTGAGCCGTTTATTTTGACAGTGGCCTAACTCCATTTATCTTCGAATCGAGATGTTTAAGGGTTTGCGTTTCAATGAATTTAAAAGTACACGTATAGGATACTAATGAGTTTAATAGTTTCTATTAAAATAGTGGCAATTATTAAATGAATAACTATGGTCTACCTTCTTATTCTAAGAAGAATGGAGTTAGGTCACTTTCAAAATAAACGGCTCAATTATGCAGTCGAGCCGTGGTTCATCATGGAAAGTATTAGCTGATGAACATGTCGGAGGCGTGAATTATTATATGAAATTGATGGGAAATAAAAACAATGCAAATCCATCTGTTAGGGAGCGCTTGACGAGGTAGCCGTCATAGAGCGATCAGGCCCGGAGACTCGACGTGTTATTACGTCAAAGATGCGGTCGATACTCGTTACCGTTTCTTGGCTTCTTACGGTACCTTTGTTCGCTACCGAAACGAGACAATGATGGGCGTTTCGTTAATGATACCCTACACTCCACGTAATTCCGCGATCATCGATCTTCTAATTCGAGGCAGCTCGGCATCTCTCTGGGTCATAGATCCATCGATCGACACGGCCGAAACATCCACCGACCTTACGTTCTGCAATTAACCTCTTGGCTTTGAGTATAGTCCAGCTGAAATGTTACAATTTATGTATTTTTGTTACAATTATTTTTATATTATTTTTATTAAGCTGTAAAATTGCCGTTTCAATTCACATTGAAATCCCAAAAATCTCGCGACACATTTGTTAAATTCGAGATCTTATTGTCAGCAATGAAAGTTGAAACCTCGCTGATATTTCCACGCCAGGTGCGCGAACAAGTCTCGATCAGTGTCACGCACGAAACGCGTTGAAGACGGAACTAGCCGCGGTGAATTCTGTTCGACTCGGATTAATGGGAACTGTGGTCACCGAACAATCAAATTCGCGCGGTTCCCGCTAAACTTTCTTCCGGAGGGAGATATCTCTCTCTCTAACGGGCACGGTTTTTGCGGAGAAAGACGGTTCTCAAGACCGACGAAAAGAAACGGTCGCGGAATACAGTTAGGGAATCGCGCCGAATCCTTCTAATCCGGGATCCAGCCGCCGCAGGTAGTATAATAATAACGACCGGAAGAGGCGATCGCACGTAGTTAGAGAACACCTTGGCCAGAACGATTGGGATCGCTCGAGAACCCAGCTGCAGTCCGTATCCGACCTTCGTGACTGCCGGTGCAATTATGAGAAAGTCCATCGTACTCGTTCCCGACAGCCACGCGCGACCTTCGATGCCGTTCAAATTGTCGTTACTTAACCTCTTAGACACGGCTACATTCTGCAAGAATAAATCAAATTTGTCACGATTAAACTACCATTTTTCTTGATATATATATTTTTGATATATTGATGTATTGTATATTCATTTTATAGTGTATTGTAGATATACACGTTCACTATAATCGTTTACTTCAGTAACTAATAATACAATTGAGTAAATCACGAAACATCAGCGAAACTATAATGGGGCGTCGTGCCTAAGAGGTTAAATTAGTACTCTGCGCGCCCGCGACGCCTTCGCAGTTTCGTTCGCGTTTCTCGCTGCGCCAACGTTCGTCGCGTGTTTGCTAATTACCGCGTTTTTCGAAATTCCGCAAATTTCTCCGACGACCGCAAAAGCTGTCAATGAGATCGCTCCGCGTTCCGAGAAAACGACGACGAGGCGTCCAACCTCGGATACCAAGCTCGAATTACTAATGATACCGAACCACCACGCTGGACTGAAAAGTGCATACGCCTTTTTAAAAACGTTCCGGCAGCTTCCTCGATATAATGCGAATCGTTTATCCGGCTGCATGATTTCGCAAATTGCAGCGAGTTGCCTACAAAGTTGCCCTTTTAGTCGGCTTTTACATGACAGGCAGGGATTACCATGGGCGTGTACCGTGCCGAGCCTCTACTACGACGTTTTACTATTATTAATATTAATAAAATTATTGGGGCGAACCGGCGCCGCAGAAGAACTATGCAGAAAATGCGAAATGAAATTTCCTTATAGAACAATCCATATTCGAGATAATGAACTCGCAGCGTCGAACAGCAAACAGGTCATTTAATGGGAGTAACTGGACTTGATTGAGGCGTTCGCCCATTGCGAGACCGTTTCTGCTCGCCGTGGTATCGGAATGCCCGGCAATCAGGAAATATGTATGGCTAGAAAATGAAGCGGTTCGCGATGACAACTCACTCCGGGAAGATTGGTGCTTTCTTTGGTGGTTTAATCCCTCGCCGTAATATTTTCTTCATGGTTGCAAGGACGAACACTTTTTTCTATTATAATAATTTCTTAGACGGAAAAGGAAAAATATTTATCCCGTTTGTCTGCGTTTACTTAAATGGTTAAATACCGATGACAAGAAGACAGAATTTTTAAAATTTAGAAACCTCCCCCCCCCCCCTTAACGATTCGAAATACTTGCCGTATCACCGCCGCGCGAAACGGCGCCTGCGAATTTTTATTGCGGCACGCATAAAATCAGCGTTTCATTAATCATTAACCGGCAAACAGGATAAAGACGTCGGGCCTGCCCGATTAAAAGCTCTCGTTCGCAGTCGCGAGGAAAAATTAATTGCCGGCTTATGTTCCGCGCGGTATATTCGTTGCGTAGCGTCGTAGAATTTAATTTTAATCGGTATGCAAGGAAATCGAAAAGACTAATCGCCGCGATAAATCAGAGCGCGGCTTTCGTCGCGGTGGACAAATTGCTTCGATTTCGCGAAACTTTCCAGGCGGCTCGTTCCGCGCGGCCGACCGAGCCGATAAGAAAACGTTCGGCGCGGGCGAGCGCGCGGAGGTATAGCCGCGCGGCAGGTCGTAAACAATTTTCCGAATCTCGTCTTGACAGTTGGAGCGGTGATTAAAGATAACCACGATTAAGATGCTTGTTCACCGGTCGTGTAATTCGATTCACGGGATCGCGAGTCGATACCGGTTCCGCGTGCTTCTAGCCCAGTAACCGCGCCGCTAATTCCGATTTATAATAGCTCTATCGTACGCTTACTGGACTCCTTTTTCCTCCGATCGTTTTTCTCGGCCGCTTATTAATTAGTCGTTCCGCCTGCTCTGTTCCCGATTGACCGATGACTCTCTCGCTCGGCGAGCTCTCGATTATAAACGGATACTCACGCGATGTCTCCCTCTCTCTCTCACTCACTCACTCACCCCTTCGCGCCTCCTCACTCCATCTTTCTCTCTCTCTCTCCCGCAATTACTCGGAGTTCGCCGTTTCGAGGAAATGATACCGCGTCTAATGGAATCCGCGGCTTTGTTTGCAACATGTGTTCGTATTTGCTCGAGCGATGAATGAATCAGAGTATGAAAAGCCTGAACGTTTCGATGCAGGCGTTCCGCGAATATTTGCGTTGTACGGTACAGAAGCGAGGGAGCCGCGGCACCGTAAAATTGGCTAATTAGAGATACACGAGCGAACATAGCCGCGGAATGATCGACCGCCTTCGCCTCGATCTCGTAACAGTCCCGACAGCCGCCGCGCGGCGTATCGTACGCGAGCCACAGATTGGTTAGGATCCCACCTGATTGCCGGGGTGGCCGCAGGAGAAAACACGCCTTTTCCCTTTTTCATCTCGCGCCCGCCCGCGGACGTAATAAAAGGCGCGGAGACGCCGCAGCGGCGGTGGCTCGAATTACACGGCCGTGTCGTTTATTCAAAATTATCCGGAACGATTATCTACCGTTACGAGGCGTCGATGTCTAATTAACGAGCTCCCAGCGCCGAGCGAAAATCCGTATTTGGCGTCGGATCAAAACCGAAATGGAGCGTAATCGTTCGCAGAACGATCCGCAACGAGTCGCTCGCAGAACGGAACCACAATTTGATGGATTCCGTCGAAAGACGATCGTTAAAGATGAAATATCTTGTTGCGTTTCGTCTTGGAAGGTTTTCGTTCTTTTACGGCCGTTTCCGCGTTCGTTTCGTTCGGTAATGAGCCAACGGTCGCGTAGCGGACAATGTCAAGGACCGGAGTTGAATATGGCATACGGTTCCCAGCGGAAGCGTTGCGTCAAAATCGATCGGGGAAACTGACAAACCGGGAAACGTTACGGTTTCCACTCCGACGATTTATATGCAATTAGCGGGATCGGCTATAACGTTGCAATTGCGGAGCGGAGATAAAGTCCGCTGCTAGAATGTCCGGCCGACACGGTTGCGAATAGACTGCCGATCGATTAACCGTGGGACGCTTAAAGTACTTGAAGGTTTAACGTCTGTTTAAGGGATCTTCATTTTGTATCCACTTATGAAGAAACAGTAAAAGTAGCCTTTTTCTCTATTCAAGGAATATTGAATCATACGAAAATACATGTTCAAACTCCCGTGAACATTTTCTGATCTTTCCTTAAACGTGCCATAACCTGTACATAACCTGACATTTTCTGATCTTTCCTTAAACTATGCGAACGTAAAATTTGTCGCGGGCAATTTGAAGAAGCGAAACGACCGTTCTCTTATTTTTGTTTTCGAGAACCGATTCACGAGAATGGACGTTTGCATCTAATTAGGAGAAATAGTCGGTATCATTACGAAAGAGAAATTAATTGGTCGGGTTTCTTAATCTGCGAACGAAAGAGATCTCTCGACCGTCCAGCCCCGTATAATCTACGCTCATTCGCCGACGATCGACTGCACCTGTTATTGGGAATCCTTGGGTACTTCTCGACGCAATTAACGTGGTCGTCTCATCAAGCTCCTAAGATACGTCCTCCCGGCGATTTTTCTGCGCGAGAGTTGTTACGTTGAAACGATAACGCAGCGGTGACTATGCTATTAGGAGCGATAGAAAAAGACGTATACCTCGCGATGAGCAATGCCAGGTCTCTAAGAGAAAATGCAAGCTTTGAAACGTAATTGTTCTTTTAAGGAAAAAATAAGAAGAGTTACGGTGGAACTGTTTTGTTTTAATTCCGACATAACCTGAAATAACTTGACATAACCTGACGAAGGACGCGAGACGTTCTAGAGACAACGATCTGTAGCACGAGTAGCAGATTTTCGAGAAGTAACAGGACACGGTCGAAGAATCTCGTAATTCCTAACTCTTCGTCGCCGGTCGTAAAAACTGACTCGCTCCGACAGAAGGATAAACGGTCGCTAGCCTAGGGGTTAAATCATTCGAGCACCTGGCGAACGTGGAAACGAACACTGCGCGGGAATGTATCTCGCTAGTACCCTTTGCAAACGGCGGAAGAGAAACGACCGCGCCGTCGCCCAAAAATCGGAGAGAGGGGCACGCGCGAACACGTTTTACGGACTCCTATCCAATTAAGCGTAATTACCGACAGGCAGAAGAGCGTCGCGGTGGCAGAAAACGGTATACCGGAAGAGACGATCCTAATGACACGTGACGAAGCATCGTTCCACGTGCCCCCCCATCGTCGAATCCTTATCCCAGATACGTCCCGATTCACCGGCTCGTCTTTCCTGTCACGATCCATGACACAGTGGGCTTCCTGACAAAGCTGTCGGGCGAAACAAGGCGGCGCGCTGCTGCTCGTTGCATATGCCGACGTTTTATTTCGGCAAAGTAACGGTGCAACCGGGGGTCTCGTTTCGCGGCGGCGCTGAAAAACGACCGAGAGAACCGGAGCAGGGCCCGAAAAGAGGCTAAGAGGACATTTTTAAGGAGCACCTTTTGACGAGGGACCGACGAGGCGACAGGTCGATGCGCGGTTCCCTCGGACATCAGTCCTGATGCGGTTCATCAACCCGTCCCCTTAATTCTCTGATGCAATTCTCTGATGCAATTTCCTGATGGAATTTCCTGATGGGATATTCCAACGAAAGATTCTCATGAAAGACTCCCGTATAAAAAAATTCCAATAAAATATTCCGACGGGACAGAATTTTGCCCTAAAATATTCCAACGAGACTAGCGATGTTCTAATCGACTTCCGCAGGATCTGGCGTGCACGTGTTTCGCGGAATTCACCATGGCGAAGACCTGATAGATCGATGAAACAGAAACGTGATGGGATAAGCTAGCCCCGACGACGCGTCTGTCGCCACATGCGGGTCATTTTCTCAGGATCATCCGTGTAGATGAATTTCGCTCTAGTTACCGATGAAAAATCGAGAAAAAGGACCGGTGATCGAATAAGTGGAAATAACTGGCCGTAACGTGTCAGAATTAAAAGGGATCGTCGCCGGACGAAGACCACGCGAGAGGAGCAAAAAACCCGTGGAAAGTAAACAGGACAATTACCATCGCTGACGAGGATTACCGCAAAGTGTGTACTTACAGGGTACAAAGTCTCTACAGTGTAATATCGCGAAGGAGAGAGAGGTTATGCGTCGCGTGCTAGAACAAGCCTGTCAGTCGGAGAGGAGGCGGTAGACGGCAGGCGCGGGACTGAAATAAGACCAGTGGCTGATAACGCAGGTACCTGCAGCCGGGGCGCTCACCGTCGGGCGAAAAGGCAGTCGGTTTACCTTACTGACAGCGGACAGACAAACTGGTAAAAGGAGGCTCGCGACGCTAATAACGGGTTATCGCGTAACAATCCTTCGGTATTTAATCGTAATGATGATGGGCCACGATTATCCCATGCATTACCCTCTTCAATTACACCCGCGAGAAGGCACCGAAGACCGCGTCGTGGGCTCGAGACGATCTCAGGGAACGAGAGAAGGGTTTCCATACCGGCCGGCCGTTTAATCGAGAGCCACGCTTTTAATTACTTCGATCCGAGTGTCGCGAAAGGCGAAAAAAAAGGAAACCGGTCGACGATCACCGCTGTCATCGCGGCGATCTATGGCCGGCAGCCTGTCAGATATTACCCGTTGATTACGGGGTTCGTTACCGATCAGGTTGCCCGCCGCCGCCGCCGTCGCAGAGAGGTTTTTGCGGCGATCGGAGGCGCCAGCTACACACGCTAGATTCGATCAGGCATTTGCATAGCGGCGAGAAGCGGCCTCGGGGCCACCCTCGAAGGAGGCGGTCCAATTAACGATCGGCCGGTACCATTAACGACACCTTGATAAAACCGAGGCATTCGCCCGTGTTACGAAATATCGCGCTCTCCTTCTGCTCCTCTCTCTTTCTCTCTCTCTCTCTCTCTCTCTCTCTCTCTCTCACTCTCTCTCTTTCCCCGCTCGACGCGGAACACCGGCGTTTCTTTTTCCCTCCCAGTGCCCGACCTTCTGCAAGGCCTTCCCCCGAGAAGTTCGCGGCTGGAATGCGTGACTCGACGATTTTATAACCCGCTTTCAATTACCATTCCTCGTGCTCTTGTTTCCCCGGGGAGGTTCGCGTACGCGTTCGCGCCGCGAGCACCAGAAGAAAACTCGACGCGCGGAATGCACGCGCCGCTCTCGCCGTCTAAATGCCGCGGCCACGGATCTCTCCCCCGACTTTGTCCTCGGTATCTATCCTGTCCGCTACTTCGAGAGCCTGCCTCCTCTCTCCCCCCCTCGAGGACCCCCGTGGTCCCCCTCGGGCGGCACCACGCGCGACAATCCTCCTTTTTCCTCGTTTTCGCTTATGCCGCCACCGGCAACGTGATTTATTCGATGTCGGGCCCCGCGGAGAATAGTCGCCGGAGGGCTCCGCGCGCGGCTTTACGTGCGGGGGGCGGGGACGCGGGGTGGCCTCAGGGGGGCACCGGCGGCAAGGGACAGCCGCCGTAGAGTCCTGAGAAAACGAGTTATCCTTAAGGACGTCCGGCCTCGATCGACGATAATTTGTTTTGGCTCGTTGCTCGCTGATACGCTCCTGTCTGCGCGACCCACCTGCTCTCTGCCGAGCAACTTTATTTGATTAACACTTTACCGTCGCCTCCCGTTTCGATACCGTCGATGCCGCGCGACTCCTCTCTTCGTTGAAGTCGAAGTTGACTTTTGGCTCGAGCGCAAACTCGCTCGACTGGGTCTTCGTTTCGTCACGGATAGGGATACGTCGGAAGTTAACGTCCAATCGCTGGAAAATTAGCATTTCGTCGATTTTAATCACTAGTGCGGAACCGGGCATCATCCATTTCAATTATCCCCCTGATTCTGCCACGTGGAGAGCACGTTCTTCATTCACAAAACCTGCAGGAATAAGAGAACTGCTAATTCGTTACGAGATTAAACGCGTCAAAACTAAAGACGATATAAAAATAAAAATCAGAGAAAATCAGAAAGTCATTTCCGAATTATTAAAATGGTGTAGAAAATCTTTATTTTGCCCAAAGAACGGCACTCCCTTAAATGCTGGACCTTCGAAAATATTCTGTAAAATTACCGCGGCCGTCTAAGTCATATTCCAGTGTAAATTTCGTGGTTCATGGAAACAGGATGTCGGTGGTTTAAATCCAAATACCGTGGGGTTCTTACGAGCGCCGTAGGCGGCCGTCGCATTAACGTAGCTCCCGCGCGCACGCTTCCAGTAATAAAGGCGGCTTAATTAGAAAGTAATGTCCTGCGAGGAAGATTATACGGCACCGTCGAGACCCGTGGTGGCAGGATGGAAAGCGCGAAAATAGCCGGCTACCGCTGATATTTCACGAGGCGCGGATCATTTGTCTCGCTGTTAATAACTTAATCTGAATGCCGGCGCCTGCGAAGGGTTCATAAGCGTCGTAAATACTCTTCTAAGCCGGCTTACAAGAGTTGCCTGGGTATCGCTGCCCGGCGAACAGTCGCGTAATCCAGCGATACCAATAATTCGTACATCTTCGCCGATTAACCGGTGCCGCGGGAATAAATTACGAGGCATCCTCTCGCGCGGAGAACCCGGCACGCATCCGGCGCGTATTTCATCCCTTACCGACGAGTCTATCGGAAAATTAATTCTGAATTCGAAATCAGGGATGGGATGATTTCCACGTCGCGCGATTTTATGGGTAACATTCTCGTTCCAAGTAATAGCCGGGGTCCACGTATAAATTTATAATGCTTTCAGTCGTGAGAAATCATTTTCAAGCTCGCCAAATATACTTGGACTTTTCCGTCAATTTCGCGTGACGAAAGCGTGCGATAATAAAATCACTTTAACAGCTAAAGCGAAGCGTTTCCCCTTTGAAATAATGGCAATTTTGACTCACGGCTTAGCGATCTTTTAACGACTCGCTGTCGGGGAATGGATAGAATCATCGTATATTTCGATAGTCATTGTAATGAAATGGGCAGGCAGGGGCCGACGCAATCAGAAAAGCTACAGAAGATGACTGGACCTTTTTTTTCAGTCACACCATGAGGACGTTGCTGGTTTTACTGGTGTCCGTCGCAGCGTCCAGCATGGCGGCACCCGTGCCCGAGCCAGGCGGACGAAACTTCTTGGCCAGGAGCAAGGACGAGGCCCCCGCGGAAGCCCAGATTGTCACCGGCAAGGACGCGACGAATCGGCCGGCAAAAAAGCAATCAGAGAAGACCGACGACGACGGCGGAACGAAAGATTCGAGGAGCTCGTTACAGTCGTCGGTCCTGAATAAAGCGGAGATCAGGCCCGACCCGAACCAGCCACAAAGGCGTCCGAGCGACGGCAGGGACAAAGTATCGAAGAACCGACGGCACAAGGCGATCTTCGTCAACTACCCGCTCGTGCCCCAGCTGCAGCAATTCCCTGGCGGGCCCTACGACGCCGATTACGCGAGAAACAGCTACAAGACCGACGAGACGGCGGCGGATGCCGAGGACAACAAAAGGTTCCAGGAGAGCAACGTCTTCTACATCCGACTGCCGCCCACGCCGTACATGTTCGTCCCGGGCTTGGGCTACATCTCGCAGCCGCCAAAGTACTCGACGTCGAACCTCCGACCCCAAATCCCTTATCACAAGCCGTCCAGGCCGAAGCCGGTCTACCCGAAACAGCCCGGCAACCCGTTCATCAAGCTGCCCATCGATTTCGTGAGCAACGGCAAGCCGACGTCCGTCTACCACTGGCAGAAGAAACAGAAGAAGCCGACCGACAGTCCGGTCACCAATCTGGACAGCTTATCGCCGGAGTTCGTGAGCAACGGGAAACCGACGTCCATCTACCAATGGCAGACGAACATGAAGCCGGCGAAGAGACCCGACGACCTGGTCAACAACCTGAACAAGGGCCCGTACATGTTCAACGGCAAGCCGACCAGCTTCTTCCTGCTGAAGCCGGACGGCACGACCTCCGCCCGCCAGCAGCTCCAGTATCCCGACTACCAGCAGGATAATTCGTACTATTGAGGCGGCCCACCCGGCCGCGGCTACCGAAACGTGCCACGGAGGCCGCAGATCCTAGGAATTTGTCGATTCGAAATCACCGGCTGCCGCGGAGACTACCCGATGGGCGTCCGCCGGCGCGCGGCGGAGACTCGGGCTCCCCCCACCCCCGTCGTCGAATCCGGGTTCGCCGCGAGGATCGGCGGGACGCGAAAGTGCTCGAATGTGCGGCAATCTTCTCGATAGAACTCGATAGAACTCGGTAAAACTCGATGGGACTCGAGCCGGGCGAGGAGGGGCTCTCGTCGACCCTGAACGATTAGGGTTTCTTCGAGAGTGGCCTTTAGCCCGGCCTACGCGTACACTCTGCGACGAGACGCAGGGGTCGAAAGATTGGCTGTTCGTGATCTTTGAGCGAGAATAGGGACGGCCGTGGAAGACAGGCTTGTTCGGAGTTTCTCGCGGAAGTGGACGCTGGCTTAGAGACGTTAACGAGAGATCGGGGGCGTGGTCTGCGGTCTCGATGCATTTTTATTGGAACTGTTGCACGCAGATTGTACAATTACGACGATTCGATGATAAACGATCCTTTACCCCAATTAAATTGTTTCCACAATGTGTATCAGCACCTTCACGATCGCGGCACGCTATTTTTCAATCGTAAAATTACGAACGCCTCGAAGCCGGTATATATTCGTCCCTCGTGGAGCAGAATACGAAGAGGCTAGAGTTCATTGGCACGCTGTTCCCAGCGCGCGTCAGTTAGCCGGAAGAAAAAGCGACGGCGTTGGTGCCAATGCATTTTTGACTCGCTGCACCGCGATCGATTATCGTGTAAGAGCGTCGATTACCACGGATGATCGGAGGAGGTTGGGCCGTCGGTTAGCCGACAGAGAAAAATTCGACGCGTACTATCGTTAGCATAATTAATCCTCCCTTAAACGGGCCGCTCGCGTTTCGGACCTTTTTCTCCCCACTCCCTCTCCCCCAGCCGAGGTCCGAACCGGTCTGCCATACACAATGATTACGCCGGTTACGCGAAAAGACGTCCGCTCGGCACGCGTGGCGCTGCTCTTCACTTACGCTCCGCGTAATCCGTTCGAGCGTCCGATTAGAAATGCCATTTATCATCCACGGATAGTTGGAAGAGTCGTTTGTAAAACGTTTACCGTCCTCAGCTCTCGCGTATTTATCCGTCTAAACCCGGTTTCGCAGGTGGTGTAATTAAAATTCTATCAAATCGAGCCCGGACGAGGCGGAGGGGGACACGGCTCCATCTGCCGGGAGCAGCGCGGCTTTGTTATTTATTGTATAGATCTTGAACGGAAGAGAGGTTAAGAAGGCGTGGGCTCCGTGCGCGCGTGGAACTCGTTTTTCATTCGCGTGGCGTTTGATAGCCTTTTAATTGCACCCACCCACCGCCGATGCGAATTTACACGGGCGTCCGAGCGTCCGCCCGTTCGTTTATAAATACGAGAACGATTATCCGTTTTTTGTAAATGGTGATGAGAGGTGGTAAACCGGAGATATGGAAGGACAGGAATGTGGTGATGCGACGGCCGTGAAATACATCGTTCCCCAGAAGTCGATCGGGACACAGTTTCCCGCGGCTCGTAACGCGTCGTTTCTGCGATCCGATGTTAATCGATCGCCTTCGATTAAACCGTATCATTGGGCACCGTTTCCGATCGAGACCTGCAGAGGCCTGTAATTATTTCTCGAAATGTATAGCTATTATATTGTAAAGTATAGACATTTACACGCCTATTTATACGTCAATTAACGAGACCGATGGGTTTCGCGTCGGTCACGTCGCTGATAAAAAAAAACCGAGCCCGTGTCGCGACGCGATCGTGCCGATACGAAGACTGTTTGCTCAAGCGTCTAGCCTAACGCGTTGTTTGTTCGTCGTTCATTATTGACAATTTTTGACCGAGCTGTTCCCCCTCGATGGCAGGTCCAAATCTTTCTACGCCTCGACGAAAGCTTATAAAAATATTGGACCGGAAAAATGGTGACGTATAGATAATTTTAAACGCTGCTTGTTGCAATCGACGATGAAATTATTTGATTCGCGTGGGAATCCGTCCGTTATCGAACGTGACGCGAATCACTGCGAGCGGAATCTCCGGGGAACAGCAGGGTTAATGGCGTATTTATTTGCAGAACCCAAGTCATATTTATACACCTCCCTGTTACCGGAATAACGTTGTCAGAATCCCCTCCCGTTTTCTACGTTGTACATATGTGAAGAAAATACACGAAGAGCTCCAGGAGGAGCTTACCCGTGGAAAGGCTTTACCTTCTTTTTTCCCGAGAAGCTCCGACGGTTTCCTCGGAGCCGATGCGATCCCCGGGCTGCGTCGTCGACAGGAAAACGTGTTTCATATGTTTCTCCCCCCCACCACCACCACTCACGTAACACAAATATTGACTCGGGACTAGGGACGGCGGAGTCCGCCCGGGATTATATCCTGTCTGGTTACCGGAATACTTTGCGATCCATGCTACTTACTCGAGAGGAGGGATTCCCGACTCGGCGAGATCTGAACGATAATACCGGCGCGGCGACCGTTGTCGTCTCGGGAGAAAACCGTCTTCTCTCCCTCCTCGGATTGCTTCCTTATCGTTGTGAATAAGAATTTCATCCGCTCGGATTAAATTCGAGGGAGCGCCAGACGAATTTTCCACCGGGCAAATCCACTTTAGAATCCGTTTGGAAACTGTTATACGATCGTCGGTTTACGGATACGCTTCTCGGGCACGCAGAAACTTTCCACTATTTGTCAGGTTATGTTTGGTTATGTCAGGTATAATCTTGTAAAGATTCGACTGGTATAATCTTGTAAAAACGATAGCGAAACTACGAATCTTCTGCCACGATTTAAACGTCGAGAAATTGTCGAAAAGTAGGAAAGAGTACAGAAATTTGTTTTAATAATTACATCGATAAGCAGTCGGAGAATTAACCGTGCGACCGAAAGCCATCTGACGGAGACGGCGCAGCACAGCAAGGAAGACGTTTTCTTACTTGTCATTTTCGAGTTACGTACGGTCAATTACCGAAAAATGTGGCCCTCGGGGCCCCGAGGCTCGCCGCTTGATATCATCGAAAAAGCGTCGTAACGGGTTACAAGCGGTTCTCATTTGCCGGGCGAGTGTCTTTTAAGAATTCCGCGCAGCTACCGACGATCTTACACAATGAGTACGAGGAAAAACAATATTGTAAACCGGGGACAGTGATTGAACGATCACTCCGCGGTTAAAGTATTATTACTCGATCGTAATCGAGAGAGTGATCCCTGCTCGGCGATTAATTAATTAATAAATCTCGGCCAGGGATGATTCTATTTCCTTTTACAGGATCGGTTGCCGATAAGAAATTAATTACCGATACGAAGTTGCTTGTAATTGCTCCGGTTAGAATAAGATCGCAATCGTTAATTGGATGGCGAATTAATTGGATCGCACTTTGCCCGACTGCGACGCGCGGACGCAACCACCCGCGGACGGGGGAGAGCGGATAGAAGTCGAAGCGGCTGGCTCTGCAACAGAGAGGCCAACGCGGGTTGCACGTTCGTACAAATTACTATAAATACTTTTATTCGCTACACTGAATGCCATGGTTTGATACAATTGAGCTTTCCTCCTATAACGTGTGTATACATATATATATATAATATAAGAATATAAAAAATGCTGCTCTCGCGGTATGCAAAATTTAGCGGTAAAAGAACCAGTAAAAATCCTTGCGCGGCTATATACGTGTAGATAAAGGCATGTACAATCCTGTCGAGAAGTTATATTGTCCAGTCTTTCTTAAGAATTCGCTCGCGAACGATCGCTCCGGAGAGGAGACCGGGGGGGGGGGCACCATTACTCTTCCGCAGCGCATAACTATGACATAGCCAGAGCGCGCGGCAGCGTCGGCGGCCGGCTCCGCGTCCCGTGCTCTTCTTGGCTCGTCTCTCGTCGGAGGGACCGTTGGCGACGAGCGCGTGAAACGGCACATCGTACGATATAGAAAAGTATCTGTTAAACTTAGAAAAATATATTGTACAAGTTAAACGTAGCGATCGGAGGCGACAGTCGACGCCTGGCCCGCGTTCGGAACAACGGTCGAACGTCGCCTCCTTCCCCGAAACCAAACACCAAGCACAGTATTCCCTCCGTACACGGTTCTCGACATTCTCTCGTATTTTTGTTCGTAAAAAAAAGGTTCGAAATGCGGATGCGGACGGACACCGCTTCATTTCTCACGTTATCGCTCCGCGAACAGCAAAAGCAAGTTCTGCCGGACCCGATTTACGGAAGTCGTTTATTTCTCTCGAAAACGATGCTCGCGCGCAGAGGGAATACTGTGACGACGACGTCCGGTCGCGGTCGATGCAAAATCCCTTAATCTATCCGTAATTTAAGTTCCCCTTTCGAGAGAGAGGACCTAAGACTAACCTCCTAACAATTGTAACGGAAGTGGAACGGCTTTGCAGCAGGATGCTTGTAACCTCGAGCGAGGACGACTAACCGAGAGATCGTAGTCTCTGTTTTTCTCTCTCCCTGTCTCACTCTCTCTCTTTTTATTTCTTTCTTTCGCTCTACCTCTCTTTCTCTCTCTCTCTCCCACTCTTCGTCGATCTATCTCCCGTTTCTCCGAAAGGATTCGAATATCGTGCCGACGGCCCCTGTCCGGCCGTGGCGATACGCGACTACTTAGGACTTAGGCTAACAGAGAGTTCACGGGCCGTTGACACGCGAGAGACGCGGTTACACACATGTTCACACACAGGACACGGCGGGCACGGGAGCCGATCGATTAAGGTAGAAGGGGATGATAGTAGACCGGCTTGCGACTCTTCTCCATCACGTAGAACGCTTTCGGCTTGCCGTTCCCGGGGAAGTTCTTGTGGATGCTCGTTGTTGATCCGGATTTATTTGAGATCGGCGCGTAGTAGGACATGGCCGCCTTCTTCCGGTGCTTCTTCACCTTGGCGGTGTTCCTCGAGCCGTGAAGCTCGTTCGTCAGGTGGATCCTGTGCACGCCGGAATCGTTCAACCTGTAAGTCTTGTTTCCCGAGTTGCCGTTGCTCTTCTTCGCTGTTCCGTCGGACTTGTCCTCAAGGTCGGGGTAGCTGAGCCTCTTGTCGTTGTTCCTCACGTGCTTCGCGGCGCTCTGCTTCTGACGGACGGAGATCCTGTTGTTGTCCGCGCTGAAATATCTCTTGTTCTCCGGCGCGGTCTCGTGGACAGGCTTCGAAACTCCCTTCGTCGGCAGGTCAACGGCCAAGTTCTTGGTACCCTGGTGCTTCTTCGCGTCCTCCAGCTTCTTCTTCGCCTGCTCCATCTTCAGCTGCGCTTGCAGTCTCTTCTTCTCCCCGATCTTCTTCATCACCGGCAAGTTCCAATGGTAGATCTTCGCCGGCTTGCCGTTCCCTTGGAAACCGACCGGGAAGTTCGGCCCGGTCTTCGTCACCTTCTCGTCCTTTAGAGACTTGTGCGGTTTCGTGATCGTGTAGTACGGAGGACTGGCGGGCAGCTTCACGATGTACACGTGGCTGTCCCGGTGACCGTGACGGCGACTGTACGGCTGGTGGATCCTCGTCTGCGAGCCCAACCCCGGCGGCTCCGGGCCCGCCAAACGTTTCTTATGGTGGCCGTCGGGGATCTGGAGCGGAGCCAGTCCGAGACGGTTCAGGATCGCCGCGTTGCTGGTGTGAACTGTCTCGAAATTCGTGGCGGACTGGTCGCTGGCGATCGCCGCCGCCACCATTGGCAGCAACAGCGGAAGCGTGTAGCTGAGTAATCTGAAACAGAAAACATCCGGGGAATGTTAGAACGTGTGGCACGGTCTCATTGGCGTCTGCGAGGAGGAAGGTTTCGCGTCGTCGTTCCGCGCACATCAAAGACCGCCACGGAATAATCAGAACCTGCGGAGCTCGGGGAAGTAATTACACGCGACTGATTAAAAGCGAGAGCGGAGAGGTGAATCCGTTTATACCGGAAAATCGAGCTGGGCTCGTTGGATTCTATTAGTTTTGACCTCGAGTATGATGCTTTTAACGTCGGAAAAAAAAATTATTTTTTATAAATTTTGAAATTTAGATTCGTAATCAGAACTCGCAAAAATATACATACACCAATTTTTGGTCATCGGCCAATTGGATCATATTGGATCCGCCATTTTGTTTTTGGAATTTTCAGTTTCAAATTCGTAATCAGCGACCACGAAAACCCTTACATACAAATTTTCAATTAAATCCGTCACAGTTTTATATTTTGACCATGATTTCGGGCTTTCCTACCACAGTGTGACGTCATTACGCGTTGCGAGTTATGCATAGGCACTCTAGTCGATTGAAGCGGTCGAAAATCTTCCACGAAACGGTGATTTCAGCACCGTCTCATCTTCGAGCACTATCCTTACCGCAACTACGTCATCGTCGGGATTCTGACCTCATCGTATCAGCCCTTACGGTTCGTAAATCCTGCCAGTCGTGTTTAGTCTAAATCTCGAGAGTCGTAATCACCGTGTATTCAAAGAAACGAAAAATAAAAGAGTCGAGAGTATCTAAAAATGATTATCGTATTTTAGATGAAAAAGAAGAATAGGATGTTTCAAAGGTGTCGGAGGCTTGCTAGTGCAGACGCACGCGAAAGTAGCCCGTGGAACCACCTGGCAGCTCGTAAAGCGAACGGCGCGCGGCGTAAAGAAACGCGGCAAAGAAAAATATCATCGACCGTAAAAGTGACGACTCCAGCAACGAGACAACTGGGAATTTTACGAGCAGAGTAACGCGGTGACAAAAACCGACTATGAATCGCTCGCATGGATTGTACCTCGGCGAGAATCTTTGGAGGACCGTTCAAGAATCGTTATGAAAATGTTCGGCCGAACGATAAATCACCCGTTCCCCTCTTAATTACCCGGTGCACACGAAGCCCCGAACCGTCGCTAATTATTAGCAAGATCGTTTTTCCCTTTTTTTCCGGGGTGCGACGCTTTCTGCATAATGCCGCGGAACGTGAGTTCCATTCCATTAACAGGGCCGGCGCGCGAGGCCGTTAATTCCTGGTTCCGATGAAAAAGCACGGAACTCTCTCCTGCGCCATCTCGCTCGCCGTCGAACACCTTCGAGGCGCAAGGTGAAAGAACGCGCGCTGGCGAATCTATCCAAGATGGCACCGTTACGCTGTCACGCAGAGACATTAAATGGGACACGATATTTACACAGCGTCCGCATCGGACAGCCTGTAATCTCCCTGTTATTATTTCGACGACGACGCGACGCTTTATGTTTTATTCAACGTCTGCGTATCGACGGCGAGACCCATCCGCGAGCTATTCTAATCCCAGAGATCGAAATATAATCCTAACGCGGAACTTAACCTCTTAGGCGCGACGGGCCATTACAGTGGCTTCTGTGGGTGTTTCGTGTTTTACTCAATTTTATTATTAGTTATTAAAGTAAAGGATTATGTCAAACAAAATTGTATATTAAGAAAAATGGTAATATAGTTATGAGAAATTTTATTTGCGTTAAATCCAACCGTGCCTAAGAGGTTAATTGATAGAGCGCGAGAGGTTCGCTATTTTTATCTATCGGGATCTTTCTTCGGTCCAATAAGTCGATGAATAATTCGACGAAGAAGATTCGGCAGCGACGGAATCGGTGACCGAATCTCGGCGAGAGTGAGTCACAGGCCGGAAAGAGACTCGATGCATAAACATATGCGAGCGGAATAATTAAATATCCGTTCCGAGGCGTCCACGTTTCGGAGAAAGACGAGTTTCCGACGACGAGCGAAGCGGTCCTGGGCCGTCCGTCACGCGATCCACATAAATTAATACGCCACAGCCGGGCGTCTCCCTCGTTGCAAAATTATTCCACCGTCCATCCAGCCCGCAGTCTCTTCGCGTGGTCGTGCGGGACGATGTGCGTGTCGGAACGGAAAAAATAAGAAGGGAGATCACGAGGTCCGAGTGCCGGAGAATGAAAACGACTCGGCGAGGAGTAATGATACTACTCGCCGAGCATTGCGACGATCCCCATGGTAAACATAATACTATGAAACTAAGCACACATTGTGCAGTAACGTTTCCATCATCGAGGCTGCCGTCTATAAAATTATACAACGTCGAATTCGTAATTTAATCGAATGGGAAGCAAACGGACAATAGACTCTTGGCTCCAGTAGCCAGAATTTACGATTGAAAAATCGCAAGAAATTCTATAATGCGTCAACAGATGCGTGTGATATGTCAGAATTATTCTAGAATTTTCGAACATTATTTGGCTTAGATAATGGAGAGAATATCCAACACGAAATCTCCAACAATTAAACAGCTTTTTAGCGGAGGCACGAAAGACTCTCTGCAACACATTTTCTCACAGCGAGAGCTATCGATCGGTCCATCAGAGGTTCAAGGGCGCGTTCGACCATCTTCCTCCAGCTACACCCCTCGCCGATAAAAATAAAAAAAAGCCGCTTATCCGAGCGAAGATTCGATCGAATCTCGCCGGGCAGCAGGCACAATGGCTCATTCACGCGAGTTCCCCGGAATTTCTTGCCGCTATTAGTCGTATCTGCGCGCGGATCATCGACGCAACAAGACCGCGTAGACACACACACACACAAATACACAGGATACACCGAGTGGCAACGTGTGTCCGTCCTGAATGAACTCATTGTCCCGAAGACCTTGTTGCGGCGATTTACGCTGCGATTGTTCCCCGAACGGGCTTGGAAATCTCACGCGCCGCGCGGCCCTCCAACTGTGGAAGAAAAGAATTGCACTCGGCTGGTTTAAATGTCAACGACAGCGAGCGTCGCACACCATAAATAGGAAGAAGCGTCGCGTCGTCCTCCCCACCGAGCACGACAACTAACAGTAAGTGGATACAAACGTTCCGAGAGATTGCGTATCTGCACATATAACCTGACATAACCTGCTAAAGCGACTGTCGCAGCTGTTTAGAACACCGACGCGTCCGATTCACATTTAGTCTACGTCCGATTTACATCGCGGGCCAATCGCGCCCCCCTCATTTATTCAGATCGGAGGTCACGCTTCGTGCCGGGTTTGCCAGCAAAGTTCGCAATTTTCCTCGGCGATTTGCGCGATTCTTCGAGCGGCGTGGTAGCAGACAGGGTGTAAACCGTACGAACGAGGTTCTAAGTGGCCGACGCGGGGCCCCGGGTACACCTCGCTCTCCGCAAAAAAAGGTCCGACGATTACAATTCCGGTTGGAAGAAGAGAAAAGACGATGGCTGCGCGCGCGCGCGATCGGCAGTCCATTACCGCTCTCTCGGACGTATTCGTCGAAAGCACACGATTGGCAGGTTAGAAGAACGCGGAAGAAGAAGGCGATCCGCGCGCGCGACCCGAAGGGGCGAGGCGAACCAAGATGGAAAAGAAAACGAAGGGAGAGCAAGAGAACTCGGTAGACGAAGAAGAGAAGGACGAGGTGAGACAGGGAGCGGGGGGTGGGAGACCTCCGAGCGTAGAACGATAGAAGGCAAGTTGTGCGCGAGAGTGCGATAGAACGGCTAGCACGTGCGTGTGCATACGAGTACGCGTGAGAAAGACTGACGCTCGAAGAGACGCGTCAGCGAACGCGCCGGGAGACAAGGGGGCAACGTCGTCGCACCGATGGAATGAAAGATGAAAGGGGGGCCAGATACGATGGCGTGTTGCGGTGAGCCGAGATTAATCTCCGTGATCATCGGCCGGATCAGCGTTTTGCGGGATATACGCCGCGCGCTCGGACTCTTCACCTTAACCTGATCTAATGACTTGTGCTCTGTCAGACGGTTTAACGCGATTCCGATCTCGCGTGCGGAGCGCGCGCGCACGCTTGCGGCCCTCCTGATCCGTGGACACAAGAGAGCAGCACCCGTCTCTCTCGAGAGACGAGAGATCCGAGACCCGGGCAGATATTTCAATCATCGATGATGGAAAACCGTAAAACGATACACTCGGATTTTTTCTCGGGCCACCTGGAAACAAGATACACCTGTCCAGTTCGAAGACGAGGTGGTACCACCACCACTCTTCTTCTGGGAACCTCGGGCATTCCTGATTTCATTCCCTCCCTCCCTCTCTCCCCCGCTATATACCCTGGAATCGAATTAAATTATACAGGAAGGAGCGTTCGAGCAATTCTAACTTCATCTTGTTCCGTAGTCTCTCGGTCGTAGTTAATAATTGAAAGAATGATACCCCCGTCGGGAGTTCCCCGGACAGTTCCAATCTCCCTATCCGTCCAAAACTTCATCACATTTAATAATTGAATGGGAGGTGTACCCCGAACCGAGTCAGCACGAAGCAAGCGCCGTTTCCTAGGGCCAGACGCAGTTACAACCGTGACGTGTCCGTCACACGCGAGACGCGAACGCGAGTCGTTAGCTCGCTGACGAGCAGGTGTCCCGGCAACAAGGGTCGTTTCGTTTCGGCGTGCCTGTTACCCGCGGTAATCTGCCTCTCGTAATTACCGGCCCATCGTGTCGTGTATCTCCCGCTCTAACCCGAACGCAAATTTAATAACTTGTCCCGGGTACACAAAAGCGAAGAAGGCGGCGCCGACGATTGATTCAATAAACCGTGTCACGAGTATCCTTAACGATTCGAGCGTGTTGCGCCGCGCGGTCGCAAACTCGTATCCGATCCGCTCCGGTCCGCGTCGCGTTCACGAGCCACTTCTCACTGCAAATTGGTTACGATCACGTGAAAGCTTAAACGAGGGAATAACACGGACGCAAAAGGTGGTTCTCGTTCCACCTCGAGGTGAAACGCGAACGGCCGCGGCGCGCTCGTCGAGGGCGAGAGGAACAGGTTGGTCCCGAGACGTCGGTGGTTGTTGGCCGCGGGGTTGTAATGGCCCGCGAAGCCTGTAATTTCTGTCCTGGTCGAGTTAACATTCGACTATGCCGCTGGCGGACAGGGAGGGGACAGGGAGCGAGAGGGAAAGCCCGCCACCCAAGCCTCTGCTGCTAGCGAGACTCCGTGACTCACTAGAGATTCGCGATTTAACAGGTTGACGCGAAACACCACGGTCCCGAGCCTCGACAACCGTAGAGTCTTTAGAGTCCATCCCAGCCGGTAGCTGGATCATCGCCGCGCTATAGAATCGCGAGAGAATATACGCGATGCGGAGTCGATGCTTCGCCTTGGCAGATCAGCCTGCGGGGCGCAGCACTGCTACAACCGAGAGACTCGGCAGGGCAAAGAGCGACGGTCGTCGAATACTCGATCTAGACCGGGAGCCTCGGCTGGCAACCGAAGGACATTGACTACAATGCGTCGGAGGATCCGGGTAATTGGCATGCAAATATGCAGCGCGCCCCGGAGCCGCTCGTCTACTCGAGGTTTTGCCTAATTGCGTTCGGTAACGAGCATCCTTCGGTTAACTAAACAGCGGTGTGCCATCGTCGGAAGCCGCTTACCTATACGCGGTCCTCTATCCGACGATGCAATCTGCCGATACACTACCGTTCGCCGCGGAGGCTGCAAACTTTTGTCATAGATCCCGCGCGAGAGATTTCGCGGGGCCGTGTGTATGTTGGATCGGTCGCGAGGCGCGGGATTTCCAAGGTAATTCCACGAAATAGCCGCGACGTGATACTCTAGATGCGTTTGGCTGTGGGAGACGTCTCCTCGCGCGACAGGGTTCCCCCGTTTTTCTCTCTCGGCAGTGGCGGGCTGAAGGGTAACGAGGCCGGAGGAGCGATCCGCTCGTACATTCTCGAATATCTCCGCTTGTCAAGCTATAAAATTAATGCGTTCGGAGAGACGGTGGCGCGATTATGGTCGACGGAGGAAGACGGAGGAGGCAGCGTATAATCCGCGGGGAATTCCGCTGGGGGGAAACACGAAACAGATTTCAGACGGCGATTCGGCGCGCCGTGTATCGGAATCGAAACGACACCCGGCGACGAGAGAGTGCCTCTCCACGGTCAAAGATGACTGCGTTGGCTGGCTGGCTAGCTGCTGTCCTAACGTTAATCCCGAGATGCTCGCGGGATCATTCGGTCGACTCTCGACGAGGGGGATTAAACCGTGGGGCAGGGCTCTGGAGCGAGGGAGTTTGTTCACCTTGGTGCGGACTATAGTCTCCGAGTCTCGGCACGAGCAATACCGAACCCTGAACACTGGAACACACTGTAGCCTGGGTGTGCTTCCCTGTCGCCAGAGTCAAGAGACGGAGAGACGGAGACAGGCCCCGTGCGAACGCCACACGTGCTCGCGCGTTCCTCTCGTCCTCCGAGCGCACACAATCGCGCGCGTCGCGACGGATAGACGGGGCCCCTCCTTCACGTGTGTATTATCCCAGCAGGAAACGCAGAAACCCACTCTACGGGACCCGGTCGCGGTCCCACGAACCGAGATTAGAACGATTTCGAACGGATTTCGCAATGTCGAGCTGATATACCGCCTGCTATACACCTGTCACAACCGATTCACACCGTGGCATTCTTTTATTCCCTGTACGACCAACATTACGCGTTTGCATTTCATTTAGAGATACCAACCACGAGTCTCTGCCGCGTAGAAGTGTCTGCAGTTAACCTCTTAGGCACGGCAGGATATTTCGCAAATAAAGTTTTTCGTAACTAAATTGCCATTTATTCTTAATATATATTTTTTCGGACTTTTTTTTAAGTCCGTTGATTGAACGACGGTTTAAAAGTTATTAAACGTGAGCCTTGCCAGTTATCTGGCCGATGCACCACGATACAGCTAACGAAACCAGTTAGGGTCTCTCGTTGAGATCGTTTTATTCTCGATAAAGTTTATCGCTACAGAGTTTATTTGAAAATGGGGATCGCCCGTCTCTTAAAACCATTTCTCTTTGCTTAATAACTATTGTACGCGGCCCTTTTTTCTGAATAGAAGAAATTAATGTAAAATAATAATCGTGGTTAGGGTCGGAAAAATCAATGAGATTCCGCAGATTGCCATAAATCCACTAATAGGTTAAATCGTCGTAGAAACACAGCGGCCGATGCAGTTAATGATACCGGTCGGAGGATGTGGCTACCGTTGGGACCGTTCGCAGCAGTCGCGCCGCCGCTCGTATAAAACAATAATATCCAGCGTGGCGATTGCAGCGTGCCCGCGCCGTAAGAATGCGAAACGGCGCAACGAGAACACGCGTCGTGAATCGGCAAAAAGTCGGGGAATCGCGTGAGTAATGCACGGTGCCGACCAGTTTCGCGCGCTCCGCTGATTGTTATAAATTACTCTAATCCGACGGTTCGCCGATCGTTTAGTTCTTACGGGCGCGTCGAGACGAGAAGGAGAGAAGCTGGCCGAGCTGTGCCGGTACGACGACGGCCGACGCGTCGCAAACCAGTCACGATTTCGTCCGCGACCACGTTTGGCCGGGCGCGCGAAAGAGAGAGAGAGGCGAGCGATTTTATGCTATCTCATCTGGCAACAATTTACGATATAACCAGATCGACGGCGTTGGCAATAAGAACTGATGAAACGTAGGAGAGACGGTCGATCGTCGTCGATCGCCGATATACGAACCCGATCCATCCAATTCCGATGAAGATAAACGGACACCGACGAAATAAACGAGCCGGCGAGAAAGCTTCAATTCCGCTACACAAAGTATCGAAACTGCCAACATCCTGACGCGGTCCCGGCGACGCGGGCAGCGGCTCTCCTCCTCCCCGCCTCGTGTCTACGGCAGCGCCAACTCGCCGAGTGACTCACGCGATCTCCTGGACAACCTGCTATCACCGCGCGACCGGTAATCACGGGCCCGACCGCGGAAAAAATGTTAATTGCAATCGAGCCTGATAGATGTCCGAGAAGAGGCGCGGAGCCGCGGCCCGGCGAAATGACAGTGATCGGTAAACGCGCGGCGCGCGGTGCCCGTGGAATTCAGCTGTTCGACGTGACTGAAATAATTTATTGATTTCCGTCGTGAACACGCGCGTTCGGCACACACGCACGCACGCACGCACGCCGTTCATAACCGACTACTGCGACTGTTCGTTCTGCAGTTCTGCGTCGGCCGCTGCACGCGCTACGTTCCGTTCCGTTTCGTGCAACGCCGGTTAGAGAAACACACACACAGGCTGGCGGACGTGCCCGTCCATAAATCTCAATGCGGCCGAATTCGCTTGGCCCGCGCCAGACTCGCATTTAGGGCAATTAACTCCTTCCTTCCGAGCGGGCTTCGTGACGTCTGCACTCGGAAACGCTGCGCTACGAATGAAACCCCGTCACTGTCCGTAGGACATAAAGAAAACTTTGTTGCATCCGTCTGTCGTCCTAGCAACATTATACGAGTACGAACGTGCGCTGAGAACATCTGGCACAAATTGCCCTTGCAAGAGCAAGGGTATCAATCATGGTAACTGATTGAGATGGAATGGTACAAGACATCCGAGCGTTTCTATCTGACGTCTACATTTGTATAAGATACCAACGGATGTCTACAAAAAATATTTGATCTAATTCCTATGAGAGCATCCATGTTCTTCGTTTTATACTTTCAAATAAGAATTATTAGTTCAACGATCCCGAGCTCAGATTTTATCAAGATCAAAGAATCCCCGTCTCGTATACAGCAACGAAACGAGCGTACGTCTCGGAGCACAGGTAACGCCGATCGAGAACTCGCTCGGATTCTATCAAGATTTCGCTCGCTCCGCAGTCCAATAAAGTTGGAGACCAAAAAGCCAGGGTCACAAAGCGAGAGCCTGTGCCGTGGAAGTAAGCGTTAACTTCCACCGGAATACCTGTCCGTCCGTCCCGCTACAAACGAATTGTTCCCGGACTCTGGCCATAGTTCACCCCCCGAGACCCCATTGAAATCGCTCCCCGGGATCACCTCGGGGGCCGCGCGCGTCACTTTCCGTAGGTACAAAGCCCACGCGAACATTCTCCGCTTAAACGGCGTTCATAAATCAGGCTGGGGGCGGGAGTGAATTATCATGCAAATTCTTGGCCGTCGTTTCATCACTTTTCAATTATGTCTCCGGCGTCGGGGGGTCAGGCCACGCACCGGCATTCTCGCTCTCTTTCACGAGGCTCGCGATAGTTCACGTTTTAGCACCCACGCGATCGCGACGACGAGGGCACGAGACGAACCGAGAGGTTCGGCGAGCTACCTCTCAGCGATTCCTTCGCCGCGAATTCGTTTTGGTATGTGGCGACTACCTCCGCCATTCGCCAGCAGATGGATTCCTTCCCGCAACTACCTAAAACCGTCCCGATTTGTTTACAAACCGTATATACACCGAACCGTCCTTGCACTTATCTCTGTCTAAGACACGGCCCGCTAGAACGTCCTACTGACGCATCCCCTAGCGGGCCCGGGACGAAACAGTACCTCCTCTTTCTTTCCCGCTCTTCGTCCCTCCAAATTTCCATCTTTCTTAGCGCGCCACAGGTATCGCTAGTGCGGCATTCAGGATTCAATTAGCGTCGGCTTTAATCGTCGATTTTTCGAAAGATATTTTCGAAGACAATTTTCTCCACCTACTGATCTTTTCATGGTTTCTTGTGTAACAGAAATTTATTTAATATAAACGATTATTTATACGATTATAACGATTGTATTATTACTTGACGATCGAATAAACGAATTTATGGTAGTTATCGTAGACCTCGAGTTCCAGGGAATATCGATTCTAGGCACGGACCGTTCTTCGGAGCACTTACTTCAGCCTCCCTCGAAGCCAGGAACGCCGAAGCCACGCCCACGCGGCACAGGCCACGCCTACTATAAACGTACAGAGGTTTTCTATCTCGAGATCGAGAGTTTCTTCCTTTTCCGATACGATCGTGTAGGGTTCGGTATCGAAGACCTGCTCCCGGGGGCAAGGTGCAGAGCGCTCGCTACCAAAGCGATTCTTGAAAATGCCTCCTCGCGGAGTCGCGAGCTTCTGGGAGCAAATCGACGGCTACCTAGCTACCTCGTAGCTACCTCATGCCTACGAGGTAGCCGTAACCGTGACCGAAGTATGTCACGAGTTCAGTGTACGTTCTCGTCACCTGCCGAACGTGACCGCGTCGAATCGGTGTTCCCTCGTACGCTCCCGAGGCGAGCACGGCCAGAGGTTCGGAGAGCGCGATGCAAACCGGTCGGCGACCGGTTCGAAGGTTCTAGCGAGAATCCGTGAGGATTTCCACGTACCTCTCGGTTGGACACAGGGTCCAGCCGAGAAAGGTGGTCCCCGCCTCTCTCTCTCGGTGGTGTACGGTTATCGGCCGTTCAGAAAAGGGCATCCCTTTTTCAAGAAAATGCATTAACGAGAGGCTGGCGAAGCGTAAACGCGCAACCCCGATCGGCTAATGCGCCGCGTGACAATTGATGGCCAATCGGCGAAGAGCCGGCCGCCGAGAGGCCCCGCGTGCAAACCTGGCGAGAGCCAGATAATTGGAATAGCTCGTCGTAGGCCCCGAACGCCGCGATTCCTGCTCGTTCACGAAATAACAATTGCCGGGAGATCCCGACGCGATCCGACCGCGGACATAAATTTCTCCGGGCTACGACTTCGCCGACTGGAACTCATTTACCGCAGAGACGGAGAGAGCCGCGCGCGCGTCCACGCGATCCCCGCGCAACCAAGAAAAGGAGAGGAGGCAAGGAGAGGATCGACGTGTTTCTTTTTTTTTTTCTTTCACCGCACCAGAAGAGAACCACCTTCCGTATATCACGAAAGGATGCAACCGGCGGCCAGGCCGAGAAAGGGTATCCCGCCAGTGATTATCCTCGGGAAAAGGCATCGTCGTGATCCAGGAAAGCCATTAGGACAAGCTTCCCGTAGAACGGTCGCGGTGTAGTTACCTTGTATCGTTGATCAGGTGACGAACCCGCTGATCGATCGTCGGCCGCTTACTATTTGCCAAGGTCGCGATCGGAGGATGAAGAGCGATCTTTACGGCGGGCTTTCTTGATTAATGGCCGGTCGAAGGGAAACCGAAACGTAGCAGGAGAGACACCGGCTACTAGGGGAGGAGAGAGAGAGAGAGAAAAAAGAAAAGGAGAGGGGAAAGAAAAAGGGATAAGCGACGTGGACGGAAGAAGGAACGAGGAACACCGTGGGAGAGCATCATCGATTCCGCGTAGCGCAGACACTGCCTTATAGAGAGCTCGCGCTACCCTCCCTTACGGCCCATTAAATCCACACGCGCTGCCAAGAAATCGTAGAAAGATAGAGACAAAAACCGGGCCGGCGAATAGGAAGAGACGCGATGCTCTATCGTCTTTCTGTAGCACGCCTTTAACAGCCGCGGTGGCATTCCCTGCTGACGAGGAGCCCCCCAAAGCCTGTACACGGCCGCGCACAGTTTGCGGCTCGTCGTCTCTCGTAAAGTCCCGATCCAGCGCTGATCAGGAAACGGTCACCGCCTTTTTCATGTTCGTCGAAATTTCCTTCGCTCGAGTCTCGAGACAAATTAGCCGCCGCCGCCGCCGCCGCGCAGGGTGGCATTTAATCGAGCACGGACCGACTTCTCTCGTTTCCGGTCGAGCGAACGGGACACGCCGATTCCACGGACAGGACGCGTCGCGACGACAATTTAGGTCCTCCGCAGGACTCTCTCTCTCTCTCTCTCGATATGTAAAATCGTCCGCTCCACGGAAAATCGTCTGAAGCCGTCTGAAAGCCGTCGGGGGACCGTCGTGGACCGAGCTTCCAGGCACGTGACCGGAATCCTGGATCGGGAGAGAGTCGTCGTTCGATTCCACGGAAAAATGCCCGACCGAAAATCTCTTCCGCGCGGATGCCCTCTCTGTTCGCGGTTTCGGCTACTATGCCTGAATTATTCATGTCCGTCGCGAAACCGAAGGAAACACCATCCGGCCGTCTCCGGGGAGTCCGAGATTATCTCCGTTCGATTCCCGTTTATCGGGGTATTCTAGTGGGAACTTTTGAAGAAATCTACTTCTTTAATTTTCTTCAATTCCACTTTTTTAATTTTCTTTAATTTTCTTTAATTTTATGTTCTTTAATTTTCTTTAATTTTATGTTCTTTAATTTTCTTTAATTTTCTTTAATTCTACTTCTTCAATTTTTTTCAAATCCACTCCTTTAATTTAAGTTAGAAAAACTATTTGGAATTTAGAGCTAACCTTGACTTCGCGCACAAAGGGTTAAAGGGTTCGAGACGGAAAGATCCGCCAGCCAATTAATTCAGTCGTAACCTCCGTACAACTCGCGAGAGAAGCTCGAGTGTGCCTCGCGGCGGACAGGAAAAGAAGAAGCCGGCGACAAACGTTTTTTTTTTCTCCCGGCGGCGAGCAATTATCGAGAGCGCGCTAATGAAAATGTAGAATCACTTAGCCCGGTGTGGCGAGTTCCGTGGAACGGTATCGAGAGGCGACGGCCGATCGGGCGACTCGATTAGGCCGAGCTAGACGATACAGGCCGATAAGATCGGCGACGGTATCGTTGCAAAGATCTCGGACGGCGAAGATGCCTCCGGATCTCCTCCGGGCGTGGAAGTGACGCGAGCGGAATAGCGAACAACGATCTCGAAGAGAGTCGCGAAGGGAGGGGTGGGGGGAGGGGGAGGGCTGCGAGTCCTCTGTCCTCCCTTCGCGTTTCCATCGATCGTAAATTCACCAGCCATAAACGTGTATCTCGCCGTTAGGCAACGCGCGCCACCCGCGACGGCCGACTCTCTCTCTCTCTCTCTACTTCGTCGCGTATGGAAGGGTTTCCACTGACATCAATTACTGCCGCGTGACACCTGCACGCTCGAGATTTGTGGCAGACGCGGAGAATCTCGGCACCGTGCACGAGCGACTCTTCAGGGAGGCGAAGGGCGCGGCCGGAAAATGCAGACGCGACCCGAGAAAGTCACGCGAAGGGATCTACGGGACGATGATACACTTGTTTTAAGCCTAATCTGTCAATTCATGGGAATACCTGTTCATTATCTGCCGCGGAAAATGAATCATTCATCTTGGACTAGAACGACGCTAACCCCTTGCACTATTGCTCCTTTCATGCTGCGACGATTGGCACCTGTTCGTACTTAATAATTTTCCTAATAGCACCAGGCAATTTTTGTTTCCTGTATCGTCCTCTATTTAGTTTAATTTCTGGATTTTGATAACAGAAGAATTTCTTTTTATTTCGACGTAGAAGAAATCAATAATGTTCATATTAATCGTATAATATTAATTATTGATAATATAACATATTATGTTTATATTAATAATATAATATATTCTAATACAATCATTAATAATATAATGGATCAAGTATATCTTGCATAAAATCTTCGCCACGAGTCTGACTCCTTATTATAGTGCAAGGGGCTAACGTCAAATGAAATCCACGCGATAGAATAGCGACATTCAAAGAGCGTGAGCCTGCTTATTTCTATTATCTCGAATCTCTTAGAAAGAGATCAGTGTCATGCCACGTGACACGTGGCATCGATATCTTCCCAGCTTTATTTCCTGCCTCGGGCTTCGCGTTAGCGTGGAATACGAAGACGATATACAACGTACCAGCCAATTTACATTCGACACAACTGGCGTCAATTTAATTTATGCTAACCGTCGATTTTTTTTCTCATTTCGACATTTTACGAGACGGGTTTATTGAAAACGACGAACAGGACAAATTGTACGTGCCGCGAAGAAGGTAGAAGCGTTCGACGCTTTAGAACGTTCGCGCGCATAAACGAAGGAAATACGATCCGAATTACGATCGCGGTAATGGTAGAGAAAGAGAGAGGGAGAGAGAGAGAGAGAGAGAGAGAGAGAGACTCGCCGCGCGCAAACGTTCGCGATCCAGCAATCCCCGGAGAATTATAAAATTATTATATAAAATCCATATGGATAATGGTAATAAATAACAACGAGCGACGTATCGTAACCGAGCACGCATACATCCTCGTTCAACGGGGGAACGAATCGGATGCCCGCGCCGCGTTAAAGTAGCTTAACGGGTCATCGTATAAATCGGAATTCGAGCCTGGTAACTCGATAAATTATACAGTATTTAATCAGTTAAGTTCGGGCCGGGGCCGACGACCATACTACGGCACCGCGTAACGATCCTGTAGCGGCTACCGAAATTCGATGAAGCGGGTTTACACGCAAATTGTTCGAGATTCAATGGCTTATTAAAGGCACCGAATATTCGGAGAGTCCCCCTCCAGCCATTGCCGAACAATTCCCCGAAATGAAATATAATACACAACATGATCTACTACCGTGGCGCGGTATAGTTCGGCGGGAACGAGCGCGAGCGGCCCCGGTCGAGAACGGAATCGAGCCACCATTAAGAAACACGAGTTCCTCGAAGAGGAAACCCCTCAAGGTAATTTAGCCAGCGTTCACCCCGAAACGTGCACAATAGAGCTGTTCGAGGGTCTGTCGGGCGTCGTATCGAGAGAGAGAGAGAGAGAGAGAGAGAATTCGGACGGGAAACTACGGCTTCCAGGACTTCAAAGAGGGTGGAAAGCACCCCACCCCACCCCTAAAGTGGTTGTCCGAGGAAAATACAGTGTCGATATTGCTTCCTTGGAAATGGTCCTGCCACGCGATGCTCTCTATAAGAACCCTTCCTTCCATTCGACGCGACGCCTCTTTGCGACGTTCGTCTTTTCGAAGTCTGCGTCGTCGCCTTTGCGATCGCGAGGTCTTTGTCGCGCGGAGACATCATAAGCGTGAAATGAGACGACTGGAAGAACAGCGATGAAATGCAAAGACAAAAATATACCGAGGAAAACTATAGAAATGTGATGGGAGAGATGCAGAGAAAATGTAAAAGAATATGGAAAGAAGATGCTTCAAGGTGCAGCAGACAAAATATAAAAAGAATATTAACCCCTTGCACTATGACTCCTTTCATGCTACGTTGATTAGCACTTATTTGTTCTTAATATTTTTAATAATATGACTAGACAATTGTTGTTTCTTCTGCTATTTTTATTTAATCTTTAAACTTTGACCACGGAAGAATTGATTTCGATTTAAAAGAAATTGGTGATATTAATATTTAGTAGATTTCGCATGAAAGCTTCGTCGCGAGTCCGACTCGTTATTATAGTGCAAGGGGTTTGACAAGGTGTGGAGAAAATTTCGCGAAGATGGAAGAACGATGGAGAGAACCTGGAGCGGGGAAATGCGAAGAAAATGAAGCGTGGGAAGTGCTGCAGAAGAAACGTAGGATGAAGAAAACGCCGATAGATCGTAGGAAAAGGCGTGCGAGATGGAGGACGAGGGGACGTGGAATGCGGGGAGGGGCGAACTGGCGGGGAAGAAAAGGGATGGCAGCGGACGTCAAACAATGCTTTGGTATAACCGAGGAGACTGGCAGGCGATGGGCCATTGTTTTGGTCACGTAGCCGCCCTTTCCCGTCGGTTTCGGTCTATAATAGACTTGGAGTATCTTCTTCGCCCGTATATCTTCGCGTATTCATCCGGCATGTAGCACCCCGTACATTATGAACGTTTCGCGGAACCTGTTACTTAACCAGATACCAGATACCGTCGGGTCGTTCTTTATTTTTCTCTTCATTTTTCATTTCTCCCTTCTTCCTCTCCCCCCTCTCTCTCTCTCTTCCCCACTCTCTCGCCGTCTTCCTCTCACTCTCATCTCAGCGTCCAACCTCGTCTCTCTCGCTCTCTTCCTTCGACCGGGCCAGCGAGCACGTTAATTGGCTCAGTTAAGTATTTATTGGGCCACGGACCGCTAATTAGCTAATTGGAATAGTGCGCGTTTTTCGATGATAAACGAAAGTCACGAAACTCCTTGGCAATTAACGGAGGATAACGACAGCGCGACCGCGCGGCTATTCGCCCGCCAGAAAACTGCTATTAATTCGCGGACAATCAGGGGTTTTGTAAACCCGCGCACGATCGATCCCCGCCGCTACCGTGCCACGCGGACAAGATAATTCCGTCGCCGGGGGGAGGGGAATTTGTCAAAGAGGTCTGCGCCGAAGGCGATTGGCAAAAGTCTCGTTCGGCCGCGATTCGAAACCACGACGATTCCGCCGAGAAACGAGACTCTTGGCGCAAGCCTCGTGTAATTGGCTCCCGCTTCGGTTCGACTCGGCTCGGGCACTGCCACCGCCGAGGAAGTGTCTTCTTGCACGAGAGTAACGGGGAACAGTGGCTCTCAAAATCTGCTCCTCGGGGGCGCCCACGCTATACGACTCGAACAACGAACATGAGCCGCTTCCACGCGCGATCGCTTAACAATTCCTCGAGAGGCCACTCCGCGGTCGCCGGACACTCCGACATTCCCAGCTAATTGTACAGCGGTCGGTGAAACGAATTCAAACATTCCTCGGCAAACTCTCGTGCACGATCGTTGAACGGAAGAAACTGTTCTCTCGAGCCCTGTGCTCGTTATCAAAATTAGTCGGATCTACACGAGGAATGATCTATCTATCTACGCGGAATGTAGGTTACCCGGTAGATTCCACGTCGGTTAACAGTAATTCCAGTGAAATTAATGAACGCTTCCCTTGAAAAATGAACACGTCGATCGGTCGAACGTCGAACTTTTAAAAGCAACGATCCCAAACCCGTAATACCAGAGCCCATCGATCAGCGAACACGCATCGTCCGATATCAACGACCGTTACCTCGTCGCTCTCTCACGGTGAACCTGCTCGCGTCATTAAATAGCAATTAAAATCATAAGCTGCTAAAGCACGATTAGAATGATAGAATGTTGCGAGGCTGGACATAGCGGGGCGGCGGAGCGAGGCAAGACTGTTAACGGAACCTCGCGCGGCCCGATAAAACGAGGAAGCGTAAATGCTCCCAGGAATCTCGTTCCCTCGTCTCGCTTCTATTTTTCATCGGTTGCATTCTGGCCAGCTTCCGTTCTCTCGGATCGAGTCCCGGGATCTGGGCACCGTGTGGAACGGTGGAGAAGTAGGAGTCGGTTGGTTTGACGAGTGACAGAACGGGGTATCGATAGGAATGCCGAAGGCGAGCACGGGAAGCGCAGGAATGCACTTTCGTTCTACAAACCGGAGAATTTCAACGGGCCTGTCTCTAGGCGATCCGAGAGAGACGCACGCGTATCACTTTCCCCCGGCTAACCGGGATGAATGAAATACCGTCGAGTTTTGAAGAGCCTGGGCCCCGGTCTTAACGCGATTAATGCGAGAATCCCTCGGCGACTCGTCCCATTACGGCGACGGGAATTAAAAGCACGCGACCGTGGCGCGACCGGCTCTCTCTCTCGAGGCGCCGCGATATCCACGCCGGCCGATCTAATCGATGGAAAAATGCATTCCACGGGGAAAAAGGGAACCGGAAACTATGCTGTGTCTCAGGGATTCCCCTCTGCAAATCGCTGGAGCGTGGCGAATAAAAAGGAATGCGGGATAATAAAAAGGGAATGCGGAACGGACAAATCGGGGGAGGGGCGGTTAAATCGCGGATAAAGAACGGTCGTTGTTCGAAGCGCTGTAACTTCCACGGAAAAAATCGTGGCGCGATATGCTTTGGCTCGTTCGAAAGTGCAAACCCTCTACTTTCGCTACCCTGAATGGTTTATGGATAAAAAATTTCTTGCGCGCTGGGCAACGGCCGGATCGTACCCGTAACTCCTCAATTTTCCTCCTTCGATTTTTGGCAATTTCAAGAATATGAAATTATTATCCCAGAAATTTCTCATTGCACCGAAAATATAGTTTAATTTTCAAAGAACCCTCAGCTGTCTACAGACCTCGCGTACGCCGATTTTTCACCGGCGATTTATCGCTGAGGAGGACCATAGTTAGGATCCAATCACGGAGCGCAAACAGTGTATCAATTTGTAATTGGAGCCGCTGAACGTCGTCGTGGCAGCGCTGTCAGCCGAGTGAGATTTCAATTGGTAGGTTGCCCGGTAGTTCTCCATCAAACTTCGAAAATTACACCCTCCCCGAAACTACTCGGTAGATTACGGGACGCCCAAATAGCACGCGCAGCTCTCTCTCTCTCTCCCCTCTACCTGACCCTCGTTGTAACGATGTGTCCCGGGTTTCGGGGGCTGGGAATTATTGTCCCCGTCTTAGACGACCGAGGCCGGGAGGATGGAGGAGACGGGAGGATGGAAGAGACGGGAGGAGGATGGAGGAGACGGGAAGAGAGGGACCCGACAATGGAGACGCACCTGTTAACCGGAGCCCGAGAGATGCCGGCGGATTACGCTCTCGAAAATCCAATTCTCCGGCCAATAAACCGGGTCTATTCTATCACGGCCGTGCCCGGGCCGTAGCGATACTTCCTTATTGAACGTTAGACACGTGCAACGTGCTCCAACTTCTTTACGAACGGTTCCCCATCGGTGCCCGGGGATCCGCGGTTAGATCCACTTCCTGGGTACCTGATCCCCGACACTTAACACCCACGCGAGACACGGACGTCCGACGATCCGCAGGAATCCGAACGATTCTCGACGCGATCTCAAGAAAAACGTTTTTCGACAGCCTTGCGTTCGTTTCACGGTAGCTGCTCGAGAAATCTGATTAATCGTCCGTTAGGACTCTGGACGAATTTTTAACCCTTTACGGTCGAATGGCGACTCTAAAAATTATCATGAAACGTTTTAAAATAATTTTCAAAATTAACTTCAAAATAATCTATCAAATTAACAATTTTTTAAATATTAGTAAATTTGATTATTTCAAAACGTGGCATGATAATTTTCTAGAGGCGTCCGAGAGTCGCAATTTTTTAAATATTATTAAAGAGCTATTATCTGTTACATAAGTCATAAAATTCAATTTTATAACGTATAAAATGTTCCAGGTTATATAAAATGGAACCACCGTAGGTCTGAAGAAATGGATTTCCAGTTAAAATTGCTCCGACTGTAAAAAGGGTTAATCGAGTCGCTGCAGAAGCAACAATATCCTGCGAATTATCAATCTACTTGGCAACCTTCGAAATATGAAGTAAGTGTTACTAATAAATTACCAATTGTCTACAGAGAACGCTGTCGCGAGGTGTACCTTTGTACTACGACGAGAGGCGACGGAATTGTTTAAATAATTTTTTAATTTTCAGACGAGAGAATCGTTCAGGTGAGTTTTCTAGAAGACGATTCGGCGATTCCGGTTTCCGAGGTGGTAAAAGCGATCGTGAAAGGCGCGTAAACAATGGAAAGCCGCGAAGAGAATCGAGAGAGGCAGGAAGGTCCGACCGAAAAGCAACGGAGGGCAAAGGGACGAAGCCAGCAGAAGAAGAAGAAGCAGGGCGAAGCGGGGCCGTAGAAGCGAAACCGCGGGAGAGAAGAAAGAAACATAGAGAGAAGAAAGGGAGGTAGGCGGAGGTCTACGAGCGGCGTCCGAGGCATCCGCTCGCTGTTTTTTTCGTGCCACCCTCCCAAGGGGGCCCCTCCGCCATTTGTCTCAAGGATCCCCCTTTGCTTTCTTTTCTCCTCGGGTCCCTCGGTCTTCCTGCCGCAGGACCTGACGCGCGGGTCCCATTCAAGCGCCGCGTCGAGAAAAAAGGAAGCAAAATGAAGTCGAAAACTCGCCCCAGCCGGCTTGAACGCCGCTCCGAGAGCCGAGCCAGAGAGAGAGAGAGAGGGAGAGAGAGAGAGAGATCGCGTTCCTGCGGCCAATCGCGATTAACAAAAGCCATTATGTCCTGTCTGGATCTCCGAAGGATCCACTTCGGTATCGCGGATACTTCCTGTCGATCCCCCCCACCCCCCCCCCCTCCCCTCCCCTCTCGATCCGATTATAAAGCTCGTGAACGGAAACTCGCGACTCCCGTTACCTTCCTGTGTGTAGCTTCTTCCCTACCAACACCGGATCACGCGAAGTCGATAAACGCCGAAGAATTCCGGCCTCCGGCAACGCCGAGGAACGAGCCGTGGACCGAAGGCTGTTGGCACCGAAGGAAATCGGCGAGCACGCGGCCAAAATTTCCTGGCAAACACGTTTTGGTAGGAGAAGAGTTTTTCTGAAATCGACGCGATTTCGTGCGTTTTTCCGTGACACGATGCGGAACAATCATTGGACTGCGGATTTTTACGCAGGATAAATAATGCATTAATTACAGGATTAATTACAGGAATGATAGAGCAAGGAGTTGTTGATCGTTTCAGTGAATTAAAATTAATGCGATATAATTTTGGATATTGCTGTAATAACGCTACGTGCTTTTAAATTCTTTGAATCGTTCTTGTCCATAAAGGACGGTGTGAAATTGAAGAAAAGCCTGCGGGAATAGAAACGAGAGTACGAACTACAGGGAAGGGAGAAAGAAAGTCGCCGTCGCCGAAGAAAGTCGGCGAACGTTTGGTGCCGCGAACACTGTCGGGCCCGGGCAGAGTCTTAAAGATTGATAGCGGGTCATTACGGGATAAGAGACGGGCGTAAAAGCTCGCGAATTACGTCAGCCGTGGGGTCTCCCCCGGGTTTATGGCGGAAGGGCACGTGAAACATAATTGCGAGGCCTCTCGCGAAATTTCCTCGCTGCCCAAAGCTCTCCATTCCCAGATCGTTAATGCCGCGCGCCTAGGCCCCCCGACCCTGTCATTACGTATCTTCGGCCGGGCGAGCTTTGATTACACGTTGCGTGCCAGCGCCGACCGAGAAATTCGGGTGGAAAGAAAGCGCAAAAGTGGGAGGGACCCCCCTTTCGGCGTTATCACCGATAATTGGACGCGTGGTACACACGCCGGTGGCGTTCGCGTCGTAAACGACCCTTGTCCTCGTCGGCGAATTTTTCTGGCATTAGGGCGAAACGATCTCCAGCGCGGTAGAACGGTAACAAAAACTTCGGAGATGCGATTCTCTTGTTCGAGAAACGGTGCAGAATTTTTTCTCAGTTCGACGAATTGCAGCTGGGATTACAGGTGTCGTAACCAGGTTCGCCGACCCCGTAGGGCAGTGTTAAATCTTCGAACGGTACGACTGGGAAATAAGAGTTGATCGTGGAATTATCTGGTTGGAAACTGATCCGAGAACGAATGCTCTACGAGCCACTGAATTAACAGTTTCCGGCCCGTTCCAGAGACCATCGGTCCCACGCGTGTATTTTAATTCCGAACAGATGTCCTGCAGATGACGCGAGTTTTTCAAATAGTTTCGATACTGCGGATGTTTACGCGCGATCTAAATCCGCAGTTTTTACCAAACCGTGTAAAACACATCGCCTAAAATAATCCACCACCAACCTTATCTAAAGTAACCACGCCAGATCGATAGAAAATTCATTTTTACAATAAATCGTCGCAGTTAAGTGGTTAATGTCGAATATAATTTAACCAATCAACTTCAATTACACTACACCAACCGTCGAATCGCGCGCCGTTCCCGGAATTCACCGATCGAAAAGATCGCACGGAATTCGTTTAAATGATTGTAACATTCGTCGCTCGGCATGCAAGAGTAATCAGAAGCATCGAAGAATGAGAAGACGCGACTGGAACGAAGAGAGAGAGGAACGAGCGCGCGGAGAACTGGCAGCGGAGTGCGTCGACGGCTGCACAAATTAGCGAGCAACGATAAAGACTTGGGGGAATGAAAAATTCAGGCGGACGGCGTAGCATTCGATGAGAACGCAGGCAGAGGAGGATGGACGGGAGAGCCGAGACGTTGCCGGAGATCGACGGCGGTTCTTAACGACGCGACGCGTGCATCCGTGGTCGGAACAAATGCATTTCCCGAGGTGAGCGCGCGCGCGCGCGCGCCCGTTGCCCTCGTCTCTCGTGACTGACGGAGTCATTAAACGGGGCCCGGAGAGCAAACACGCGTCAACGTCGAAAGCGCGATTGTAACGAGCCGGCCGACACGTTTGCCCGCGTCGAGGAAACGATCGCCGGCTTTTTATTGCGTTATCGCGCTGTGGACGCAGGGGGTTACGAGCAGGAAGGGCCGCCGCGCAACAGAACGCAGAACACAGAACAGGGCGACCGGTTAATTTTCCCGTCGGCGAACGCGCGATGCGCTCTCTCCCTCTCTCTCTTTCTGTGTCGATGCTGCTGCGGGGTCCCTCTGCTTTTATTTTTTTTACGATTTATTTCGCGGCTGTTTCCACGCGAAATCGTTCCGGTTAAGCTTCGCTCGTCAATCTCCGGTAATGGCATCAACGCCGTTAATCTGGCCGCCGATCGGGAACGCGCCTATTCCGTGTAAGTACGCGCGAACCGGGGCCAAGCTCTGAGACAATCGACCGGCCACACGGGACTAATCACTTTCGTCGATTAATTAACGGTGCCGCAGCTGGAGACTCGGGGCTGCCGCGGCCGGAACCCGTTAGAGGACCGATACGATCGCGTAAATTGATTGCCGCGCACGTTTCCATACCCGTTTGTCCGCAATTAATACAAAACCGGGCGATTATTGAACCGACACGGCGGACTTCGAGACTCGAGACAAAGTGCACAGGGTTCGAAGCCGTTCGATCAAATTATCCTTTAAACACAGAAAATCGATGAAATTGTGCACCGGCTATCCATTTAATTTGAAAACTGTACGCGCGAAACATCGAACAATTAATCGTAAATGTATCTGTTACAAGCTGAAGAATCCTGGATAAATAAATTAGTGGTCGCTTGGACTGGTTTCGTAAGCTTAACATTGATTCGCCGGGCGAATGAGTAAATAAATCGTGGGAGGAATTCTATACGTGCTCGAGCTGCTAAAATATTATGAAATACCAGCGATATTATGAGAGATAGCCGGGAGAATGTTCCAGGGACGACCGCAAACGAGGATCAATTGTTTTCTCAAGTGCTCCCCGCGTGACTCCCCTAATCTCTCTCTCCCTTCGTTTCACCCTCGTCGTGTACCACCCTCTCGAACAAAACGTCCCAATTACGAGTGGTTCCTCGAGAGAGAGAAAGAGAGAGAGAGAGAGAGAGAGAGAGAGAGAGAGAGAAAGCGAGAGATCCAGCGAAAGAAAAAAAAACACGTTTCGACGATCTCCAGAACGAGATCACGGGGTGAAAAGGCAAACCGGCGATCCCCGCGAGGCGAATCGTAAATCCTCGAAAGGGAACGCGCGCAGCACGATGCTTCTGTGCAGCGATTAATAAAGACCGCCTCGATTCACAGTTCCGGATATTATTTAACCTCTTCCCGTACTTTAACGAGTCCGACTCGCGATGAAGATTTTTGCCCAAACATGAATACACGCGAGTCAGACTCACGAACAGTTACTTGGGCCAAACATAAACATCGCGAGTCTGACTCGCGAACAGATACTTGGGCAAAACATAAACATCGCGAGTCTCACTCGCGAACAGGTACTTGGGCGACGCATACATTTCGGATCGTATTGCGACTGTTTACAAACATCAGTCTGGTCTGTTTAGCGCGCGTTGATGCGGACCGCTCGGGCCCCGAGTTTCGTCGAGCTAAAATGGCACGGGAAGGGGTTAAGCGAAAGATGCAATTAGGCCTCGCGAGATTTCCCGAGCAAAGACGCCGCGCTGTTGCCTGGGGGGGGGGGGGGCGGGCGTCGAGTCGCGTTTACTCCTTTTTAGGTAGTTTACGACGCTTCGACGGAATAATGAGAAGGATGCCCGGCCGGCTGATTATGCGTAAAAGTAACCGCGCGCCGGTAAGTGAAAAGGGAGTCGCCGATTCGCGGCTACCGACGAGCCTTGAATTTATAATTCACGCGGCGACCAGACACACTGCTCTTGGGAATACCGATAGCCGAGCTAATTCTCCACCTTAAAGGACAGATCACTGTTCTTACTGCCGGACTAATTATCTCTTGATCACAGAATTCAAATACACGGGTCTAAACTTCGAAGCATTAAAAGTGCGATAGGACAGCGGGAAAAAATCGTACGTCGAATTTTTCGACGTGGTTGCATAGAGGAAGCTTCAATCTACAAATCCATGGTAGTTTGAGCCTGGGAAAAAATTTTTCGAGCCATAAAATCTAATAATTATTTCAAATACTGGAATAGTTCGGTAAGAGTAATTACATTTAATGTTTTTGACGATCTCCAAATTCCAAAGAATTTTTAAGGAAAATGTTGATTCTAAGTGATGAAAGTAGAGGCTTTACCCTTTCGAATGAGACTAGCCATACCACCGTGCGATTTTTTTTAACAAAGTTATAGTGGTAATATTGGGTTGGCAATTAAGTGAATGTGGATTTCGTTAATAGATGGTCTTAGCACATTCTTTGGTTTTATCAACGTGTTCAAAGTAATTAACTTATATTATTTTCTTACTGTATGGACTTTCATCTTCAATTTAGTAAGAAAATTGCACCGATCAATTATTTAGTTTCGTTTTTATCACTTTTTGAAGATGGCCGGGCAAGGTTATATACAATATATTAAAATGAAGCCTTTTAAAGAAAGGCATCTTCAAGCAAAAGAATTGAATTTTCCATCTCATTTGAAATCCGAAATGACTCAGTTGCCGGCCCAATAACACTGCCACAAAAATCCGTGCAGAGAATCTCGCTTGTGAACCGTTCGAATTAAATAAGATGGATCCGGTTGATCGGAATAGAGATCTAGCAGGGATCGCCGGGACACCGTGAACAAGTAACAAGTATCCACAGTATGCAGATCGCGGTGGAGAGAGCCGATAAAAGCGAGCGACCGTGCGTTTTATGGGGAGCGATCCGAGCACGTGTCGACGACAGAAATTTATCGATAAATCGTTAACAATCCCCGTAGCGGGGTGTATCCCGCTCGTTGACTTATCGAGGAGAGCCGGTGCCACGCAGCAGACACACACAAGCGCGCCCGCGCGCGGGATAGAGCACTCGATTTAAATGCGTGCATGCGGGATGGAGACGCGTGCTGCGTCCGACGTACGGTCAGGAACAATCCATTTAACCCTTATTAGGTCAGTGTCAATGGCCAAGATTGAAACGAGTTTCGCGAGCAAGCCGGAGCAGAGAGAGCAGCGCGGCGGCCTGTGGCTCTCGCCGGCCGGGACCCGGCGCGTCGGCCATTAGAAATGCGCATTATTTAACGCAAACGCGCGCACTGGTAATTGCATAACCCGTCGCTGGTACAAAGTAATCGAACCGGGCGGCGTGTCCCCGTGTACCGATAAATCACGTCCGCGAGCGTGTCTTGTAATTGCGTTTGTCGCTCGGCCGTGAAAGGGAAATCCAGAAAAGTATATTGCCACCGGGCTTGTTCGACACGATCAGGAAATTCGATCGATCGCGCGGCACCGGCACTGATTTAATGAGTACGGTAATCGATATGACGAATGCGAACACCGTGTACGCGTTTATCAAATCGATACCGTTTTCGTTCGATCCGAGAGGGATCGCAGAAGTATTCGGGGCAAATAGATAAGCCGGTATTGATTTAAGAGCGTATTGCTGAAACATCGATACGCTAATCGCGGCACGTTATCGGTCCGATGTGGATTTACATACGCGGATTAATGTTCTTGAAACCTGCTCCCTTATGGCGAGATTTTTGTTGATGGATCGAACATGTTTCCAAACCAGCGACCGATTCGCTCAGCCGTCTCGTTTGTCGAAATTGTTCTATTCTGTCCCACGTTCGCTACAAGACGCTTTCGTGCCGCCGTGTAATTGCACCTGCCGCAGGCTCGCAAGTCCGCGGACCAGTTCCGAAGCCGCATTGTTCGCATCACAAAAGGTCGAATGCACTTCTCGCAGCGGCTCGCAACACGATCGCCGGGGTTCGAATATTCCCCGAGCTCGCCCGGTGAACGAGCATATCCGATGCACGCCGAACGCAACGCATCCGAGGCAACAGCCTCCGCGCTTCTCTTCCCTCCTCCCGTCGACCGCGCTCGCGCGCGCGCGCACGCTGGCTCTTTGACCTCAGCACCATTCTGCATAACGGTGCATCGGCCTGGACGTTTGCCTATTATGTCACTATATTCGCGAAAGGATGCTGTGTACCGTAACCGCAGCCTGGATAGAGAGGCCCCGCGGCTTTTCCAAATCCGCGCACGATCGCCGTTTCGCAAAGCGGGACCGTCCTCGAACGCGACCGACTCGGATGAAAAGCCGCGATCGTGCCCGGTTTGATAAGGCCCGGCCGGCGATCGCGCAGGGGCCGCCGTCGCCGTATGCATTTATGCCCGATAAATGCATTCAATGCTGGAGGCCTGGCACTGGCAGCGTCTTCGCGCGCCGACCGCCCGCCGTCTCGGAATCTCGATCACGATCCAGCAAATATTTGCGCGGCCGATGAAATTTCACGGTGAGATCTACCCTCGTCAAATGTTCAACGATATCTCACGGAAATTAACGAGGTTTGTTGGCTTTGCCAGCTTCCTGTTACCGGATCGCTCGACCGTGCTTTATCAGATCCAAAGGCGGTTTTACTCCGTGCTATAGTTCGTTACAAGTACGTAAAATTCTAAAGGTTTCACGGAATATTGCTTCGCGTATCGTAGCAAAAAGGGAACATACAATTTAATTACCCGTATAGTATGGATGGTCGAGACTGGTAATATTATTGCTCGCAAATAGAAAATCTGTTCCTGTTTCAAAGGTAGTGTTCTCGTTTCTTGCGTTCGGCCTTTGCGGATCGTTAGTTTTATTGCGACAGAGTGCCATTAAATTCGCTCGCTTTTAATAAAATGCTAATGACCGACGTTAGGCGAAGTCTCTCTAATGTTATACCGGCGAGCGATGCTCGACGACGACGACGAGCCGTGATATTATCCACCCAGTTTTTACGTCGCTATTTTTCTCGGCAGCAATGTTGCCTCGTCGAAAAAAAGGCTGCGGATTACTGATCGGCCCGACGCGTAGCGTAACAGTGTATAGATATAATGTTACACGGCCGGGCAGGATAGGATAGCTGTTTTCCGTTTATTAGCGGTCGTATGGTCAGAGCTAACGGTGCGTGGACTCGATAAAATGAGAGGAATAGATCGATGGATCGACGCGCGTCCGATATCCCTCCGGGCATTGAAACCGCGACCGGGAGATAGAACAGTTTAATGAGCTATTTTGTTTGCACAAGCGCTCTCTCTCTCTCGGTTCCATTGACGGCCAGGAAATTCAACGAGATTCGGTGTCGAACGTGTACAAGACTATAGCTATACACGGCGTGCGCAAAACACAAACTCGTCTCTTTCTTAATTGTCCCGATCCGACTTGGGAATCCAACGATGCCGATGCTCTGTTATTTGCGATTCGCTCCGTGCCGCCCAGAATTTTCTCTATTTGCATGGTCGCGGTGTGTCTCGCGCGCGCGCGCGCACGCTCGGCTAGCTGGTTTATTTCACTTGAACTAATTGGCACTAATTACGGCTCGACACGATTCCGCGGGAAACCGCGGTGCCGGGCAAGCGCGCTGGAAGGAGAGGTCCGCGGGAATGTATAATTCCTTCGCGGAACAGGGCGGGACGCTTATGGTCGGTTGACGCGTGCTTGGTTGTACCCTCCTGCAAATTATTTCTCTGATTCGTTCGAGAACTCCGGGACTCTTCTATTAAGCTGGCGCATTAATAATTGCGGCCCCCGGGACCGGCTGTATCTGCGCGGGGCCGCCTTCGTGACCGCGCGATGGCCGAGAGCCCGAACTCACGGGCGCCGCGCGCACCGGCCATTTTTTACGGAATTAACAAAGCATGTTAATTGGAAATTCTCCCGCGAACCAGCGCTTGTATATATACCTATCTAATATTTCCGCCGCGATACATACATCGTGAAATAATGATCGAGAGTCTCGCGTCCGTGTACAAGAGAGAAAGATCGTAATTAGAATATTTAGATGTAGATCTGCTGGTGCAGTGGATAACAGAATCCGTGAAGCTCCCATCAGAACCCTTTAAGAAGCTGCGACGTTATAAGCTGATCGCGGCAACGCGAAGAAACGGTCTTAAATAATTCTAAAATAACGAATTCATAAAGACATTACACGTGTAATCCGATCATTATCACTTAACCTGCAATAAATCCTATGGCGGTTCTTGCTATCGAGAATTATACTAGGCACTACATCTGCGGTTATAGGGCAAAACAACCTGTGTACTTGGTCGATCGCAGACGCGTAGACCCGCGACGAAACAATTTCTTCGGCACATTCTGCCTTCAA
The DNA here is from genome assembly GCF_028453695.1 of Augochlora pura. Taxonomy (NCBI): domain Eukaryota; kingdom Metazoa; phylum Arthropoda; class Insecta; order Hymenoptera; family Halictidae; genus Augochlora; species Augochlora pura. Next base: position 26,259,975 of record NC_135775.1, on the reverse strand, counting down.
TGTACGAGGAGATCGAGCCTCGATGAACATGTGCAGCCAGAAACTTTTTTTGCCGATCGCTCCTGTTCACCTTGCGACGCGGAACATTAGCATCGATCCGCTGAAAAATCCGTGGTTCTCAGATTGTCGAGAACGGTGAAGAAGAAGCGAAAAAACTTTTGTCTGGAAGCCGTCAGATCTTTAGACTGCAAGATTTAAGATGCTACACGATTCTAGATCTTGGAGAAGGTTTTTCTAAATTTCTAGAATTCTAGGCTTCATCGATTCTATTCTTCTCACGAATCTATGCACTAAACTTTCAATATTTTAACGCTAAAAACTCCAAGATTTTAAATGCTAAATTCCAGAGCTCCGAAACAGCAGACTCGATCCATCAAGATACTAAACTCTGGGCCCCTTGTATCTAATCCCAAAGGTCCGTAGTCCCGGAGCTGACGAAAAAAGGATCGGTCCGTGTAAGGCAGCGACGTTGGTTGCATCAGAAGACGCGCGTTCCTTCATGCTAATCGAGCTAGTCTCGTCGAGGAGCGAGTCTCCCGGGTAAAAAAGAATTGGCAAACGGGACACGAGAGGTTCCGAGAATCAAAGGGTGGGATCGCTTCTCGGTTCTCTAAAGGCCGTTTATAGTCGGTCGAGAGGTCTTTTGACTGCTGCTAACCAGGAAGCCGGCCGGTTACGATCGAAAGCTCGGGAGAGAGAAAGAGGCGGAGGGAATAGAAGAATTAGAAACGTCAGAAATCGTTAAAACGCGCGTGCTCGAATTGCTCACGTGCCGATCATCCTCCTGGCTCGATCTCCCTCTTCCTCTTCCTTCCCTCTCTCTCTCTCTCTCTCACCGTTCAACCCTTCGTGTACTCTGCGAGCTGGTCTCTCGACGCGCACCGTGTTGCAACGTCTCCGTACACACGGGGTCTCCACACGCGTTCGCCCCGGCTATTTATGCCTGTGTCTACTTATGTGCGAACCAGTCAGCACGTACGTGCCGAGCACGTAATATATCGCGTGTCCCAATCGAACTGGCACCCCCCCTCGGCTCCCTTCGCGGCCCACCTCACCGTTCAAAGAGGGTCTCTCAACAAATAGACCTGCCGCCTGGAAATGGTCGTAACCCGGCGAGAGCAAACACGTAGCCGCGGCGTTTCGAAGACGCGCGGTATTTTTACCCCGGGGGCCATAAGGCCGGTCCACGGTCGGACCATTGATAAATAAATAAATCCAGACACCGCGATGAAATGGTAGCTCGCCCGGCCGTAGCCATTTGTCAGATGTATTAACGTGTACGCGCGAATACCTGGCCACTTGGGTTTACAGTTAGCGGAGAGGCTGGCGGCTCTGGCTCTCTCGGGTCTGGGATCGATCGATCCTGGATCGCGGGAACTCGTGGTTTTAAATGTCCGTGGCCTAGATCGCACGTGTCTCTCGTTCGCGGGGGAATTATTTCGAGCGGCCACCGGATCCCGAGGATTGCAGTAATCTTTCGACGTTGCTTAATGGATCGGACACCGTTGGGATTTCCTAAGGTCCAAGGTCGGGTCCTGATAAGTTCGGAATGTTTCCACATCGATTAAAATTGTACGCGATCTATTCAGAATCGCGACGCGAAGAACGGGTTAAACTCTCGAGACTTTGACATCCTGTAGCTCGCAACGACTTCATATTAGACTTTAATGAAGGAAGTGAATTATTTTCGTACATGCTTAACCATGCCTGTGCGAGTGTTATTAGCCGGAAAATCAACCGGTTAACTGTTGGCTGGGCACACGGTGTATAGAGGCGATTTTAAAAGCAAATCTACTACGGACTGCATAAAATAGACGAATCATTCCGCAACGTATGCGCGTAGAATTTTCATTTCGAAGGATTCCTATTCATTCAATCAATTAGGATTTTGAAATATTTGCTCCTCATTCAATTACGGTCTCATAAATAAATGCAACGTCGCCGAGTGTATTGTGCCGCCGCGTTAACAGATAGCTCAGGATTACCAGGTTAATTGCTTCGTTGATACCGTAAGAAGAGGCGGATTTATATTAAAGCTTAATTAAGGAAGCCCATTGTTCGGCAACAACGTGCGTGGACCCGCCGCGGCAAATTCATGCGGAGATTTTTCTAACGAGTCGCGACGCCAGATTTTTGGGTCAGATCGGCGGCAGAATTATACGCGAGGGTTAAATTGCAGCCGAGATCTATGCACCGACATGTAAAATTCATGCCGAAAATTCTTGCAACAAGTACGGTTTTCAGGTTCGAGCAGTCTCGAATAAATTTTTCATTGTCAGACAAGATCTTCGGATAAGCAGCCACAGTTAGGAACACCGTGCGAGCTCTCGCATAATTCCGTCGAAACTTCGCGGCGGCTCGTCGAATTCCTAATTAAATTTTAAATTGCATCGACCCGAACGGGTGCCGACGGAGGACGAGATCACGGAAGAGATCACCGCGGACCCGTAGAAAATTCATTAAAAAATTAGCACGCCGCGAAGAGACGCGAATGAAATTTTAAATTGGCGGCAGATTGACCCCGAAATAGGGGGACACGCCGGGGGAGAGCGGTTAATTCCCGCGGGAGACGTCAGTTGCTCGTGACCGTCGACATCGAACCGCAGAGGTCGTTTCGTGTTTCTCGGACCACGAAAACGCTATTCTTTCCCGGAACGATATCCTTGAAATCGATTCGACCGCCGAGGGAACGATTCGCAATTAAGAGAATCGCAGCGCGAAATCGAATCCGGGTTGGATTCGAGGGGGGCCACGGTGGCATCCGTGGACAAAAAAAAAACGACAGGAAACACGGGAGAACCGACCAGAGAGAGAGAAACTCTATCGACGGTGTAATAATCCGCGACAGAGACGGTTATGCTCTTAACGCGCTGCGCCGCGTATGCAAAAGTAAACACGTCGAGCCTGTTTAACACGAATGCGCACGCGGGCTCGTTCGATCGTGTGCTCGCGTGTGTCTGCGTGCCACCTTTTCTTCCTCTGGCTTTTTTGCTTCTTTTTTTCTCGGCCCACTCGCGCGCTCTCTCTCTCTCTTTCTCGTTCCCTTTTCGCCTCCCCTCTGACAGAGTCCTGCCAGTCTCTCGCACCCCCCATGGTCGGTGACTAACACACAAAGCAGACGGTGCCCTTACCGTAAATCGCCGACGAACACACAGAGGAACAACCACACGAGGGCACGAGCGTGTAAAATCTCGCGTCTGTGTGTGCAGCAGGTTCGCGTGTGCGTGTGTGTCGCGGTGCGTGGGCGACCCTTCCGAACAGCGTATCGAGTGCCGTCGGACCAACGGAAAAGTGCACAGTGCACGGTGCACTTGCAAGGCCAAGGTAGGCGTCAAATTACGATACACTTATGGAAATTTGTACTCTTGTCAGCGCGCGGATCATGCCACCGCCCATCGATCGTAAATCCAACGTTTTTTTTTCGCCGGATCGGACCCCGGTCCACCTATATGGCGCAGGTTGTAGACGCGCGTGATCGATACACCATCTATGTATTCGACAAGGGAGCTCCTCGCCTTCGAGCCCCAAGTTTTGTGGGCGGTGGAAGTGGAACAAGAACGGATATGGCTACGAAACTATTCTAGAGGTCCAATTACTATTGAATCTGAGCATGAGAGAGCATCCTTGGGAAAACGTGACTACTTTCAAGTATCGACGTAAAGCGCTCGTTTACGCAATTGAGAAAGTACAATGATGAGAACGATTCCCAACCTTGTTATTAATTTTTACCAAAATCTCTCTTTAAGCGTCTATCGTGTAGACAAATTACCAGCCTTTATGCATACTAAAGATTCTCATAACAATATCCTCCCTCTCAATAGATTTGTATAATTTCTAAATTTATTAAACTCCTCAGTCTCGTCGTAAAATGTTCCTGTCCATCTTAACCTCTTAGACACAACGCGCCATTATAGTGGCTTTCGCGGATGTTTCTATAAAACACATAAAGTCTACTGTTAACCTCTCGACATAAAAATAATGTACAAGACAGTAAACGACTGTTGTTACCCTAGCAACGAGACTCATTAGGATTCGTAGAAATGTTCGTCGAAATAACCTCACATAAAAGATGAGGCGAGAAGCAAGCGGTGGTCACATGGAATTTCATGCGATCGAAAGGATTAATTCAAGTTTGCTCGAAACTGCGGAGTTAAGCGGCTCAGAAATTGCATCGATAAATCCAACATTTTCTGATCGCATTGAAAAGTATTTAGACGAGAAGGAGAGCGTAGACTGGCGCGAGGATAAAGTCCGTTAAATTACGGTCAGACCGCAAATAAGGTGGTTCGTAATGCGAGCGGATCGCGGAGAGCTATCCCTCCGGTTGTTATCCTTTAGGAATCATCCTTTAGGAACCAGTCGATTCGCAAACGTCGATGATCCCGCGGGCCTCGCGCGCGCGTCCCCGGCGACGATAATCCCGGCATAAAGGTGATTTATGGGACACATAATTTCCGAGCCTTATGGCAAATACTGGAGTCGGTTGCACCGGGGCGAATAGGTCGTACGGTTAATGCGGATCACTGCAGGACTTTCATGGTCTCTCGTCTGGTTCCGCGAAGTCAATAATTTATTACGATGTGCTTTGGCTCGAGCGAGAGAGTCAATATTGACCGCGCTCTCGGAGGATGTGCGGCGTGGAGTTCGACGATTCTACGTTTCGGTACAACAAATTCAATCGACTGTTCTTCCCGCAAATATTTGCTATACCGTTCCCGTATCCTCGCGCCATGGAATAAAAAAAGAAGGGAGGAGGAGAGAAGTAACGTGGTAGTCGCGAAACGGGATAGAGCGCGTGGTCGATACTCGAGCCATTCACCGGCGAATGAAATTTTATTGGGAGCCGCACAGCGTCCCGGACGATTTATTATGTGGCCGGTCCGTTATGGATTTTCGATACTCGCCGCGCTAGCAAGGATAAAAGTACTCCCCCGACTCTCGGCTACGAATGGAGCAACTATCAGCCAAATGCTCGTCAACGTGTCACCGAGGATTAAACCGAGCACCGAGCACCAATGGAAGCGCGATACGCCGAGAGAACCGAATCCTAATCTTATCTCCGAAGAGCAGACAGGACGAAGTGATTTTCGGAGACAGGAAACTACGAGCCACACGAAACAACCGTAAGTGTTCTTATATTCCAGGGAACAGTCGAGAAAAAAAGCAACCGACAGGTTCGAGAAAAATCGCGAGTAATTCCGATTTACAGATTCGTGGATCGATTTTTATTCTTACCTCGTGGTCGCACACATGATGCAGATCGGTTTTGTCTTGAATACGGGTCAAGCACACCAGACTTTTACATCAGAGACGAACTGGGAAACGTTCGTTGCGTAGGTACGAGCACCATTTAATACACGATGCAATCGAAACGAGCGCGCGTCAACGACTGACTCGAGCCAGCACGAGCACGAGTTAAGAGTGGCCGCACGAAGAGCGTCGGTAACCGCCGAAGACGCCCGAAGTCGCGTTCGAAAAGCCGATTCTTGTCAACCCGCGACCCCCAAGCGTTTCCAACCCTTGCCCCGTTTTATCCCTAATTAAGATTGGCAAATACGAGCCTCGGGCGATGTTTGCTGTAACAACACTGAAAAGATTTCGAGTGCCTTGTAGACACGTAACTACGAAACGTCACCTCGTTCCCCTCTCAATGGTTTCGCTTTCTCGTTGATTATTCTTGAAACGCGAGATGTATAACTTTGTTAACGGACGCATCGACGCGATGGAAAGATAATAAACTCGGAGACGACGTTACCCTCTGCCAATCTTGATAGGGATTTAATCACTGCGGTCCACTCGGACGTTGTTGATTTTTCAAAGTCAATTAATCGCCGAGTGGAATTTCTATTTTGCATTCAAAAGATTTACTCTAACATCAGTCCTGGTAAAATTGATCGACAGAAGCCTATATATTGGTTTGCTCGATGAATTAACGACATCTGGACAGATTGTAAGTTGTCATCGCTTTTTAACTTTTCGAATGCCTCAGTAAAAAAATTTAGAGGCGTGAGGTCCGGAGATCTGGGCGGCCACCGTGCCTTACCACCGATGCCAATGTTTGTAAACACTGTCCCGGCCAGAGGAGAGTGGAGCAGTGAAATACACGACAAGCAAATTCTATTAATTCATTTACAAATTGAGCGAACTTTGAAATCGATTATCACAAAAACGGAGCCCCGGATGAAAAAATGTTATACCAAAATATTTTCTTCTTTTTTATGTGGAATCACTTCGTGCCCGGTTGTACGACGATTTCCGGGACAGCCTGTATTTATTGACCTCTCATCTAGTCTAATTCAATTTTTCTGGACGTTCAGGAGGATTTGTGATAAAATTAAAAATATTAAAAACTAGTAATTATACTGTATCTATAAGTGAGTAACAATTTTATCACAGTAAAATACCGATTCCCATGCGTCGTTCGGCTCTCCAGAAAACACACGAAAAGCGTTAGACCGTGACCGAAGGGAAACGTAGTTGATAGAGCAATTTTCGAATAAAAGAAAATTGAGGGTGTCCGTATCATAAAAGATTGCAGCCTTCGTTCCTCGCGGCCAATGCAGCGTGGCCTGCAATACACGAAACGAGAACACGGCGAGGATTCCCACAGTGCACGTTCACGGCGCATTCTCGCTGCGTACATCCGTGTGCATCTGTAACGGAGTCAAGAACATGAATAATACTTGCATCGTGCTATTCAAACGATGTCTCTATCATACGTACAATCCGATAACATCGCCGCAACAAACGCGCCACGCATACCAAAACGCATCCAGCTAGAAATATGCAAATTGACGCGAACTCTATCGATTTTTATCGATCGAATTATTTATAGTTCGTACGTATACTGTGACACAATTTCCAGCAATTGAGAATTCTTGCAGTTATTACGCTGTCTAGGATGAATAGTAAAACGTCGAGACTTCGGATCGCAGTTTCATTGGTCCAGCAGCGAAAAACAAAGAAGATACAATTCCATAGACTTCGGAGAACCTTATTCCAAGTTCTGATGAACACACAATAATTTATTAGTTTCTGGGAACAATATCTACCTCCATCAGATCTCACCGGACGCAAAAAGATCTCCCTAGATCTCGAACAACCTCGTCTCAACTTTGGAACTTTCTCGACGAAGTCAATTTCTGTTGAACACAGTGTCCAGAAAATAATTTATCTTACCTCTGCCGGCTCGTTCATCAAACTTTGTCTCACGCTCGGTGCAAAAACCGTGGATCCGAGATCTCGGAGGACCTCGAAGGAAGCAGGGATTCGTGTCGCATTTGCTCCGCGACGATGTAGCACCGGGGGGTTACAAGTAGAAAATCGTGTTTAAGGGAGGAACCGGCGAGGTGTCGGCCGGAGGAAGTTTAATTAAAGCGGTCGGGGAGGTGGAGCAACGAAAAAAACGAACGGCATTTTTTTATAGTTTTTCAGCTGAGGAACCGAGCCGAAGCCGGCCAATCGCAAATCCAATCAGCGCGCATTCGGTGTCATTCCTTTTTCAAGGCGTATTGCATGGCAAAAGTAGACGGGCCGAGGAATTTCATCGCGATCAAAGGACCTCCCTCGGCGCGACGACGACTACAACGGAGACGCGACAGAAAACCAACCGATTGCTTAATCACTTTTCAAAGCGGCGGTGCGCGAGCAGCTTTTATTACCGGCTCGTATAATTTTCGAGCGCAGCTGGGCTACACCGGGCGCCGCGCGAGTAATTAAAACCTACTGACAGCAGGAAGCAGCGCGCGCGGGGGAGGGGTGGGGGGGGGGCGACGAACGTCGCGACCCGGGTCTGTCGCTCGTGCAAACACGCGAGCCCTTTATGTGTAAATTCCACGTTCGCAACGCGTTTACGTAACGGGAGGGGGATCAAAAGACGCGGGGAGAGAACCGGGCCACAAGGAGCGCTCCATGTCAAAGGTATACATATACCCGCCGTTCGAGTTTCTCTCGCGTTCAACTGCGCCGCGCCCGATCGACGCGTTCGCTGCAAACGGAAGAAGACGCCCCTGAGAACGTCGGGGAAATGGCGTTTTCGCTTGGGAACCGTGTCTGTGCAAATTGGACGATAAACCGCGAGAGAGTGTTCCCCATCGCGGAAACACTTATTTCAGTTTCTTATCTGCCCCTCGATGCTTTCCTTTTCAAAACGTTCGTTCACTCGGACAAACTTTTTCCTTCGGCTGAAAGATTACTGCCATTACTCGGCCGTCATTTTCTTAGATATTGCTCCGGCAGTTCGCGGCGAGGTCGATGGATAGATGGAGGAGGTGGAAGAGCAGCCGGCTTCGAGGAATATTTGAGACTCGTGGCTATCTCGATTGGAATTGGTATCCGCGAGATCGACGCGGTATCTTTTCGGATCTCTGGCAGACGTCGAAAAGGAACGAAAAAACCTTCGAATAAAAGTAACAGTCCCGTTGGACGTTGCGCTCGGAGAATTCGATAAATAATATTTGCCGATAATTTGCCGCGAGCGAATGATTCCGCCTAGTTATCGCAGCCGCTCGGAGAGAAATCTGAAGCGGAGGAGAAGCGTGATTATGCGGCGATGTTTGCCGAGCGAAACGTTCGTCGTCCGTTCGTAAGAAAGATTGCGAAGCTCCGCAGGATCGAATCCCGGCGAGGCGCGAGTGGCAGGAATCGCGCGAGGGCCATTTGACCCTCTGAAATATTTAGCATTTCTCGATGCACAGCGTGGCCAATAAATAATTTGGTAGTCGCGTCAGGGAGCCCCCTTTCTTTTTCTCGAGGCACGTGCATAAGATATGCATCGCTCTCCGCGTCCGGCCGACGGCCGTTTTGCTCCCTTTTCTCGCGCCGCGCACGAATTCGAGCCTCTGCCCGCCCTCTCCGCCCTCTCTCTCTCGCCTCGCTCTCCTTCGATCGTAAATAAGCACCGCCATTCTATCCCCTTTATCCGCGGTCGTATTCGACTGCGCAACGGTGGTGGTGGTGGGTTCGTGTCCAACCCGTTTCCCCTCGTTTCTTCTTGATACGTCATAAAAAGGAGGCGACGGTGGTTTACGGTGGCGATTCCAGTCCCGCGAAATCTCCGCGCGACACGTGCGCGAACATTTAGCAACATTCATCTCCCGGCGAACGGCGCGTAATTTATCCTGGCCGCGGTTGCTCGAAGATTGGAACGAACGAGGAACGCCGGGTGAAACAGAAGAGTTCTCCGAAGATCCGGGGGGACGGTGTACGGCAGAAGCTTTTGTTTCGCGGAACGGTCTCCGCACGAATTCGGTGCGCTATTATCATGTAAAAATGTTTGAAGAATGTGTTGCTCCGACGCGAGATACCTATCCACGATTTCTCTCGCTTCCGTTGCGATCCGCGACCGACCCTCGCGAAGGTACATTTATGAAACTCCGTAGAAGGAAACCTGAGCATTAACAAAAATTAATGGGTCCGCCACCGTAAAGGATTCTAATCCAAGAAACCGCGTATTTGCATAACGATCCTCAGTCCTCTAATTACAATATCGAATGCACGAACACCCCTGTCAACTATCCCATGCGTATAAGCTAATATGATATTCCTCGTTTTTCGCATCCTCTATACATTCCGCGGCACGAAAAATAATGCAGCAATGCGTATCGCGACGCCTGTACCGTTCTAGGATGCTGCGCCCAGACCAGTTTCTTTCGAACCCGCGTTATCAGAGGCGAGATAAGCGATAAAAGCGGAGAAGATTAAATTTATGTAAACTAGTCCGTCGACCGTCGTAACGTATCCCTCGTCGGCTAAAAAAAAAAAATCGACACCGGGCATTAAGTCACGGAAAAGTATGGTTCCCGGCGACGCATCGAAACCGCGATCGAAGAAAACGACGACTCGCCGCGGCGATCCCCGCGACCGTTTTGTATCGGATTCCAGGAGTCCAGAATAAACTTCCTGGTAATCCCGGACGGACCGTCGAAACGGTGTTGCGGTTAATTGCGGTGAGCCGCGCTCGCTGTCCGTGACAGGAAAGAGAGAAGAAAGAGAAAGAGAGAGAGAGAGAGAGAAAAAAAGAGGAAGAGCGCGTGTATAGCGCGTATCCTCTATCGATGTAACGCCATTAGAACGATTGCCGCGGCGCGGACCACCTTCCAATCTAATTCCGTTGAAACGTTCGCGGTGAACGCGTGTCCCGGGATTAATCCCGGCAGCCATGACTCCGTCGTCCGTGGCAGTGCTCGGCCACCGGAAATCTTTGCGGGACGAGATCGCCCGCTCGTAGAATAAATCAACGCGATTGCATCGGTCAAAACACGCCTCTCGCCGAGGTCCGACGGAACGCTTGAAGTCCCGTAAATTTCACGGTACGGCACGGCGGTTGCCCGAACCGGAAGAAATCATTTTACCTGAAAAGGATTCGACGGTGGCGCATACCTAGCCGCGGATATGTTCAAGAAGACGAAAGTGAAGTCCTCGACTGGGATCTCCGAAGATCACCGAGCCGCGCCGATTAACCTACAACCGTCCCCCTCGTTCGCCGGGAAGCTACGCAAGTTAGTGGATCGAGGGCGAAAACAGAATTTCGGGAAATTGGATTCGGTGCGTGTCCGCGGACCGCTCGCGTGTCACGGTCCACGGCGTCGCCGAAACGGCTGCGGTGCTCGCCCCGAAATTCGATTGACGTGTCCCGGGGTAGGAAATCGAGTTCTTTGCGGTTGTGGTCTTCGCGGATCCACCTGTACTCCTCGGTCTTGTATAGCCAATCCGCTCCGATAGCGGCCCGGCAAAGAAAAATTTCACCCGGAGGTTATGCTCGATCAGCTTCCCCCCAAGGATTCCTTCTACTTCGTTCGAGTTTCTCGGCGTGGAAAAATTGCCTGAATATTTCGAATCGGATTAAACTGTAGATTGGCAACGACACGTCTCGCGAGTACTCGACGATTCAGCATTCGCGGACCGGGAATCGTAGAATAATCGTAGCTGCGACAATAGCTAATAGTAACCGACGAAAATATTATGCCAGTCGTCCGGCAGCCTCGCGTCTCGACCCACAGAAATTGATTTCACCGTGTCGCGTACCTTTTTGCAAAAAAAGAACGATTGAAAACCCGTAGGTCGCGAGCGTATTTCCGTTTTATTTTCTACGACGGTTCCCGTCCGTAAAAAGTGGCCGACAATGGTTGTCAATTACCATCGGGGCCCTTTTCGTTCGTCCATTAGCATGTCCCCGGGCGCGTCCGCTCGGCGGACGGACAGGAAATTGTAAACTTTTGCATAATCCGTTTGCAGGCCGGCAACGGCCTGGATCCGCGCGGGGCCCGTGATTCGCGCGAATGAATAATTCATCGGCGACGATTGTCGTCGACAGGTGATACACGACGGACGACTTTCATAAGGTTCTTCCGACACCCGACCGGTGGACGCGCGTACCCTCGCGCTGCTCCCTGTATTCCACCTGTAATTCCGCGCAAATTGCCTGTCACGATGAATCGAGCGACACGGCCCCGTCGTCAGCGGACGAGACGAGGACGGTTTTTCCGGGAACGTAACGGAAACGAATGCCCCGTTACGGTACGGATACGCGTCGATCGCGGCCGAATAAAATGGCACGGCTTGATTAGAGCCACCGTATCGACGGTCAGCGATTTTTCAAGCCGTTTCACGGGCAATCGCTTCGTTTCGACGCGGTCTCGAAACGCGTCGCATCTAGGTGACACGATTTTCTACCTGCACACCTCGGAAACGAAATTTCCACCCAATAATCCCGCGCGATCTGAATATTGTCGGAGCTCGTAAAACGATTCGAAGCAACGAAGTCTTATACAGCGAACCGATAGCGAACGCGTTAACGAGACTCGCGGCGGTTGCTAAGGCATCGCCGTGTGCTGATTAGCTGCGGACGATTAATAGATGGCTGATTACCGGGTAACAATTATCGCGAACGATTCTTCAACGGCGGAGAACAATCCCTGAACTTCCAACGACTAATTTGATAGCGGTGGATTCGCAACGAAATCTGAATAACCATTAAATAGGAGACGATTAATCGCGTTAACCGATCGTAACTGCGACACGGATCATGTGTTTCTCAAGCATCCAGAGATGATTGCGATGGTTCTCGGGTGTAAATTAGCTAATGCGATGAACGCGGTCCGGTTTTGCCTATCGTTTTCTCGCGAACGAAATATCCGGTGCAAGGACGGTGTATCTATAACGATCGAATATTATATGAAACTGCTTAACCGAGCCGACGTTATCGTTAAACCCGCGAATGTTTATGCGAGCATCCCGATTTTTCCGTACGAACTATCGAGGAAGCAACGGCACAAAGTGAAATTTAATTTCCACGGTAATTGCTCCCGCCGTACGGGAGAAATGATTTAAAACGCTATTCAATTTGCCCTCGCGCTCGCAACTTAATAATTCCGCGAAACTTTCGTGATCTATAGGCTCATGAATATTTGCGTAACTCCGCTCGGTCATGCGTGATACAATTTCCTTGTTACCCGCGTGTATTTTTAGTCCGCCCTTGGTTTCTATTCCACATCGAATCCCTGATCTCTGATCATAAAAATATACAGATGCGCATATTTATCCGTTAATTACGGCGAGGGAAAAAAAAATGCGCAGGTCGTGCGCGATCGAGGACGACGAGTATCGCGGTTAAGATTAACCTGAATAATAGAGAGTAGCCTACTTCGAGGCGTTCTCGCCAGACTACGGACGATCTTTGCGCAATTATCCTTCACCGAACGTAATTAAGGCTGCGTATAATTTATGAAAGAGCCCCCTCGTCGATCTCTCTATTTCGCTCAACGATCTCCGCGCCGTAACAAAACCGAATCGTCGTCGTCGTCGTCGAATTTGCCGGCAGCGATTAATTCGACGACACGACCGGTCACCGGAGGCGTCCTCCCACGGTGCCCGATCGAGGAGAGCCGGTCATAGGTGACCCCCCCGTCGGCCGTCGGCGTGCTAGACATTCCAGCAAAAGAGGTATTCAATGAACTCGTCGGCGAACAAACGAGAGCCTGTAGAGGGAATATCGAGCAGCTGCTATACGCAGGCTCGCTCGCCGCGGTTTAACATCTCCGCAGCGTATATCGAGCCGCGTCCATTATCCTTAATGTACGATTATTACCTTTTCAAGGATCGCCGCGAGAAGGCAGAAGTCTCAGTTTTCCAGAAGCACGCCGAACACGGAGGAGAACGCCGTCGCGTCGACGGCCGCGAAGGACGCCAGGCTGACCTCGAATCTACCGAAAGACGCGGCCGTGCATTTCGGCAATTTCTATGGGGTCGGCGAGAACGCGGGCAGGCCTCGACCCGGGAAAATTCAGGGGTCGCCGAACCCTGTGCCGCAGCCCACGCGGACCGCGCCGAGATTGGAGTTCACTCGACAGATGGTTCACAAGTAAAGGAACGGGATTCTTTGGCGCGATAACGATCTAGAATTTGGCGGGTAGAGTCGGGCCGGGTGCGCGAAAGCAAATAATGATATCTCGGAGATGATCTAATGCGAAATAGTTTCTTCAATCAACAAATAACAATTTAATTAGAAGCAGATAGAAAGTACTCGAGCATCTTTTCAAAAGCTAGAACTTTTTTAAAACTGGACTGAATTTTTTAACCTTGAAGAGACCACGACTAAAATACCTTATTTATTTTACTATCACTTGGAATTACAACCAAGACTCTGGAATGAATCGCTTTAACGTTGAGAAAAACATCATTCGGTCCAAGTTTAAAAAAAAACGATAATGTATTTGAACGGGCGCTGGAATACCTTTGGCCAGGTGATCGTTCGCGCGAACGAGAGCCGAGCACGGATGAAACGGGCTGTATAGAGCAAGAGTAACGTGTCGACGTTCCGCAGATTAGAGCGAACAGCGGGAACGGAGGATTACGCGCGACAAGTGTCTGCTTTATTAGAGGAGACGGTGGAGCCGGCGCATTTCAGGGTGCATTCTATGCCGACCGAGAATTCGATTCCCGACGGCGGCAGGCAGAATCCCCCGGGGTATCCGCTCTGGTACAAGGAGCCGTACAAGACACCGTTAGTATTCCCGGTTGCGTTATTCGATATCGATTCCGTCACGGGGATTTTGACCGCGCGTCACCGCGGCAAATGGGATCCGAGGGTAAAATGAGTTCCTTGTCCAATCGGACGAAGAATAACTCGCGGCGACCCAGTCGACGCCGATAACAGGATCAAAGGGTGCCCGGAGAGAGAGAGAGAGGGAGGGAGGAGGGAGGGTATCTGGATGAGCCTAATGGGACGATGAATTTCCAGGCTCGACCAGGAGGAGATACGCAGACTGTTGAAGGGCGAGCAGGCGTCGAGGAGCGGCAGGGACATATTCGACGAGGAATTCGCCGAGAAAGGATCCAGCGAGGAGATCACCGACGACGAGGAGGAGATCCTGGCGGATCTCGGGGTTGGCGACACGTCGAAGGAGTCGGCGGTGAAGTTATTGACGAGCTCGAGCTCCGGCACGGAGGCGAAGGATACCGACGACGGCTCGACGGACTCGAGATAACGTTGCGCGCCCAGGTGATCTCGAGTAGTGGTTGTCTAACAATGTTGTGCCGTCCGCGCGTAGCGCGCATTAAATAGAAATTGGAATAACACGAATCTTCCTGCGACTTAATCAAGCTAATTGAGAGAGCCAAATCGAGAATCACGGTGGCCGGTGCTCGAACTTTTAACGGCGTTGCTCGTTACCACGATTCTCTACCCTTTTCCTTTCTTTTTTTACCTCTCGACGAGAGAATACGGCAATTAACACCATGCTTATTAATGGATCGGCCGTTATCAAGCGCGGGGCGGCGCGCCGGCGATACAGAGATCCACCGTGTAAGATTCACTGGGAGCGCTAATTAGGAGCGCCGGTTATTACGCCGGTTGCGCAGCCTGTAATTAGGCGCTGCTAGACTGCTGTGAATCTAACGCTGCTTTGGAATACATTAATTAATCGAGGGGGAGAAAAAAAACTGGCGAAAAGACGCAACCCGGATAAGCGAGGATAACCGGAAACTCTTTCTGCTTCCTGCCACGACTACGACCCTTTTCATCTCGGTTCTGCCCCTAATCTGTTCGTTCTCCCTTCGTCTAAAATATTGCGGACTCAAAAATATCGCGTTACGGACCACGACGGCTCGCGTTCAGCTTTATTCGGGGTAATCGCGACAGATCCGACGCGATCGCGAGACTAAAAGAAATGGTAATACGTGGAACGGGATGCGTGGATATCAAAAGCGTAACGTTGACGTAGGACCGTAACCGGGGACATAAAGGAACTGGTAATCGTACGTACTACGGTGTACCGTACGAGGCGACAGCATGGGGTTCTAACGTGGTTTCCCGTTTACTAAAAGAGGGTGGCATTATCCGAGACTGGAGCGTTCGCATTGTTTTCGGTTCAGTGGAAATGCGAGAGGGCGCCGGATAGGGTCTGGTCTCCCGGCTCTTATCGATTATTTCGCCGGCCGCGGCAAAGACGCTTCCCGTGTATCTTCGTCCGCGATCGAAAATTAGATTTTGCTATCAAAGACCGAACCCGCGCGGAGGAGCCTCGCAGAGGGTGGGGGAGAGCCAATAAATCTCCTCGAACCGCCTCGGAAAGGGAATAAGAAGCGAGAGGTTTTCATTCGAACAGCTCCGACGGAGTCTTCTCCTTATATACATCGGTTTATTTCTTCGTCAAACTATACAGAATGGTCCACAGCGAGTCGGAGCTTATTTAAATAAGTTAGTTCAACCATCGAGGCCATCGGTTCATGGAAATATGTATGTATAACTGGGCGCACCGGATTAACTTATACCTGTCGGAAGAGGGCCGTGGCCGGATAAATACTACACGCGGTCGAGTCACACAAAATTTTACGGCAACGCATCTCTCTCCCTTCACGAATGCAAATCTAGTTGCGATGCAACGTCTGGTGTGAATGGCAGTTTTCAACATGTTCCAATTTCTCTGCAAAAACCATTGTTCTCCCTGTATTTCGTTCCATCCCCGTGGTGTACTGCGACAACGAAATCCCAATCCCCGAACGAGGATCTATATCAAGTACCAACAGATCTCTATAGCAACAACCAGTCCCAAGAAGATTAAAAATTGCACCACTGTCGTACGGGAGACGCGCGTCCCCCGTACGCCGATTACCCATCCTTGAACAGAATCAAGGCTATTGAAGTACAGTAAAATATATATATATACATATATATAAATATATATGTATGCATATATATTTATATATACATAATAAATGTCGGTCCTCTTGTGATATAGTAAACGCGTTCCATCGTTCGCTATCTGTTCTCCAACGTAGTAATAATGATCGTCGCGATTCCCCGGAACCCGATGCGACTAGCTCCCGTCAGACTGATACTTTCGAGGCCTTCCCTAGGTCTTCTTCCACGAGTAGTACATCTCCAGTGGTCGATTGACTCGCCAAAATTTGTCGTTTACCTGTCGTAGGGTCTGCGATCCGCTCAGGACCACTAGTTGACCTGGCGAAGGCGCTATGTATATACAAAAGTTTAATAACCTATCAGACTCTGATAGCTCTGTGTCCAGATCGAGGGTCAGTCTCATGGCCAGGTACTTGCTCAGGTGGTCCACTGCAAAGACGACAGTTAGAGCGCGAGTCTAGAATAAGCCCTAGATCCACTACTACAATCTATAGCGAAGAGTAAGGAAACCTCTCGCATAGTTACCTGTCGCATTTGCGGTAGTCTTGATATAACGAATGCTATTCTCTTTCAGAGCTTTGATTAGCGAGTTGTCCCCAGCCATCTCCGTCGGATGGGGTTTGAATACCAACTCGATTTCGTTGAGCATCAAGGGTTCGCTTGGTCCCTCGCCCTCCGTGTCCACCATCGAATCGCCACCACCCGTTTCAGCCTCCGCACTGGAGGAATCATTTTCCGAGTTTTGCAGACTTTTTTGTCGTTTGGGTGGCTTGGGGATCTGGTTTGCAGGATTTGGCGACGGCGTCGTCGAATTCCTTGACGTCGTTCCTACAACATGGTAACAATCAATTCCACTGTGCTCGGTTCTTATTTCACAAGTCTCGATCAGCGATATTACCAGATACTGCAGGGCTACTGGCAGGTTGGGAAACGCTATTGGAATTTTGAGAATTGCCGCCGCTACTGTTATTCAGAGGCCCAGTCGCGCTCTGAGACGAGTCGCTTTGGTTAGCAGAGTTCGCGGCGTTCGGAGTCGCGGGTGCACTAGCATTCTGAGAGTTATTGTAAGGCGTTGCGTTGCTCGCGTTCTCAGACTCGTTCGCGTTTTTCCTGGACCTCTGCGGCCGGTTCTGGCTTTGCAATTTTATGCCTTCTGTTATCGAATTGACCAGTGCTGCTTGCGAATGGGATTTATTTAGTTTAGCCAGTACTCTTTCCTGGTGTGCCTCATACTCGTCACGGCTAGGATATATCTTTGATATAAGAAGGTCGAAATTGGGGTCTGGCCTCAGGGATCTTTTCGATACTAGCTTCTTCCTGCACGTTGGACATTCCTATGAACAATACATACGTTAATACATGTTTACGGTGCCAATCTCCAACTAAATTGTTTAGCATGCAAGTATTGCTTTCTCTGACCATCTTAGAAATGCTGTTGAAGATTTCATTGAAAGCATAACCTAATGGGAACAGAATATTTCAAGCCAAATTATAGTGTAACAAGAAGTGAAACCATTCCTGGTACCAAAATAAAAATAAACTCGACGTTTACTGTTTGACAGACGTCACAATGTTCAACAATGAAGAAACAAACAACGATTACGCAACAATGCGATGAATGTCGCATTTACGCCGCACTTCGAAAAAGCGCGCTAAAATCATAGACGGAAACACATTCCGTTTTATAGAAAAGTCGACCGCTAAACATTCCACGACTAACTATTAAGAATTGCAGCATCGATCTGCACAGATTTGTAACGACGAAACAGTGACAGACAGAAAAAAAATACCAAATAAGGAGAAAAGAAACATCGGTGTCAAACAGCTCGGCGCTGATTGGTGTTTACTTCGGGAAAGAGAAAGTTTTTAAACGAATTATGCACCGTCGACGAGCACGGAATCACAGATCCCGGTACCCCGAGGCGGTTTAATTCGTGTCATTTACCTTATTACCGCTTCGCAGGGCGGTAATGATACAATCGGAACAAAAACGGTGAAGACACTCCTTCGTGGTCATGGTCTTTTTAAGCATGTCCAGACAAATTGGGCACATGAGTTCACTGTGCAAGCTGCGCGGACTGACCGCGATCTCCGTGTTATCCGTGATTGCATCCTGCGGCGTACGATGCAATTCGTACAACGACAATTCCCAAGTTTTGTTCAGACCGACCTGTTCCGCGGACGCCATCTTGACTACATACAAGCCGTCAGCTGAAACACTATGCCACAGACTTGTGCTCACTAAAGAGTGGCAACCGCAATGGTATCCCTTACGGAGCCCTCGGCATTCTGACCGCTTGACGATATTTTTACAGAAAAATAGGAGTGAGAAAATCCTTGACACCATTGGTTACAGTGAATCACCAATAGACACACTGAGAACTCGAGATACACCAGCGCGCTCTAGCAGAGGCGAGTAGAGTTGTATCTCTCACCCCATGACTTGCACCCTCTCTTCACCACCCTTTATTTCCACCACCATGCTTACCGCCAGCCTCTATAACTGGTAAACTGATACGCTCTCACGCAGGTAAACCCAGGTTAAAACTTCCGAGTACCAAGTACAAAATTCAATCAAATAAATTTTGATTAAACTGAGGACAATCATTCGATACAATTAGAAACGGGTTAATTAAGCTGCACTCTATTAAAAAAAAAATTCGAATGGATTTACGCAGATTCGGAACGCTGGTGCAGTCATCTCGCAGCGAGACGAGATACTGTTCGTTATCCCGGTCGATAACCATACCATTTACCATCAAAACCATAAATTGTCCCGCAAGAAAGAATCTCGTCGACATCCTCATAATGCATGAAGCATCTACCGTGCAGATGTTGCCTGTTCAAATTGCGCATTCCACTCTTCAATCTTCGAAGCTCATCATCGATCAAAACCTGCATCCAGGAACGAAGTTCAGTTAGAATCCCATCGGCGGCATAAAGGGTAAGCGTCGCGTGAAAACGGTTCCTCCTCGGCCAACTTATTAAGTTGGAATCCGTTTAATGACCAATTAATCAAACTGTCGATAAAGTAGGTGACTTCGATTAAGCGGCGGGATCTTGAAAGGCAGCAATAACGAACCGTAATAAGTAATAATAACTTCATAAACCAGGCGGCGGTCTAGACACACCTTTCGATGGTGTGCCGCGGACGCGAATACGTGTGCTAAGCCCGAGGACATTTCCAATGAATGGAAAAGAAAAGTTCGACTAGGTGGGAATCGACATAAGCGTAGGCAAAATATGTTTCCTCGTTATATGTATATATATATATATAATATAACGGTATGTAATAGATGGGCGTAGGCTCTCTATGGCAACAGCAGGCTTCGCCAGAGCCTTGTACGCCTGTGTACAAACGCTCGCGTATGATTGTGTATGCTGGATGCGTCTTTGCGAGGGATCGAGATCTGCCGGTTGCTTGCGATCTTTCATGGCGAACTAGACCGACGAGACCCCGCGCGCCGCTTTTTTAGTGACCCTAACTGTAGATAACCGTAATTGCGTCTGTCGGTACTTATCGGGAAAACGTGTTTTATCACCGTAGACCGGACTGCCCGGGGATCTCCGCCTAGCGTTTTCAATCACGCCGCGGCACCGCGTTATCCATCTACCGACGCCCGTTCGTTCTTCTTTCTTCGTTCATTTCGAACGCTTCACGGATACTAATAACATTCATTTTCTTTGATAAATTCCCCCCGTACGCGGCGGCAGCCTCCCGGTCGTGCCGCGAATAAAGGCGAAATAGCCGGATGGGAATGCGCTTGAGTAAGTAATTTCCAGATATCCGCGAGACGCGAACACAAAGCCGAACAAAAAGTCCCCGGTACAGTTAGCACCTAATAACACGGTGATTCCGCGTGTTCTGTCGGCCGATTGAGACGTCAGTCCGTCTTTTTGGGACGAGCGCCTCTCCGGTCGCGTAACAGGAAACCGGAGATCGACGACTAGGAATTCAACTTTCATCGGTGAAAAGTAACTGCCAGGATTTTCTACATCATTTCAGACGACTTAACCGGGCAACGCGAAACGGTCGGCGGTAATGCCCGTACGGTGGAACCGACTGTACGGACTCTAATGAAAAATAAATTGCACAACCGGCGATCGAGGGCAATGCTCGAACTATGTTAATTCCGTCATTAGGTTAAGGATGTTTATGCCGAAGCGCGTTTTTCAAAACGGACTGATGGGAACAAGAACTGGACAGAGCATCGACTGGTTTTTCTCTTCGCTCACAGCTCGTTCGAACGATGCAAAAAGCGTGGTGAATCGGCGCAAACAGTTTTCGTTGTCACGGTGTGAACAGACAAAATCTATTCAAATCGGTGGAACGCGTCTGTCTAATTAATTTCAGAAACAGCGTTCTGATTAATCAATTAGAGTTATGCTGCGATAAATTTCTGCGCGCTGCGAGGTGTGTTCGAACAAGAGAGGCTCCACGAGATCGGTGAATTATTCTTATAGAGACCATCACTAATCCTATCATTATATTGATCATAAGCAAGACTATCCTATTCATCAGTGTAGAAATTTATTTTCGAGTTCGAAGAAAGAGATATAGGTGTCACGGCAGTCGAGTCGGTTCTCTAAAGAGAAAATATTCACAACAAATCCTTAACCACGAAATATTCGCAACGTAGCGATCGGACAAACAAGTTTTCGGTTTGATAATGTGTAGAACAAATTTCGAAAAAGTTGCGATCGACCGACAAATAATTTGACCCGACCGGCGGGTGAGAAAAGATGACGAACACGATCGATGCTGGAATTTTCGCGTGCGAGACTGTCGCCGAACGGAAGCCGCGCGAACCGGTATCGAGGTTGGGATTGTTTACGCGAAGGTTGAGAGGTGATCCACTTTTGCGGGAGCGGTGGTTTTCAACGCACGCTCGATTCCGGACCACGAGAGGACGGTACGAAACGTTAACGGCGTGTCCGAATTAACATTCAGCGGTTTCACGTTTACGCGAAGGACGTGTGTATTTATCGGTCGGAAGACGGAAATCTCTGATAGAATTTTGAGCGCGCGCCACTGGGTTTTATGGGTCAGTCGGTGAGTGACGCGGGGCGACACCTTGTCCCACTTAACGACGATCCTGGTCCGTCCACTTTTTAACTCTGTCTAATTAGTCGCCTTCGGCGAAGGTCGACACATTAACCGTTCACCGTTCGTTCGTCGTGTCGCGCCGCACCGCCTCGACCAGAAACTATTAGTAACGTCGATAAACTGGAAATTGCTTCGACCTGTTGCGCAATTGCCCCACTCTCGTAAACTCGTGGCATCGTGGTTACCAACGTGACACCGTCATCCCTTTAGTTACGATCCTAATTACACGAACGACAGAAACGCAACACAAGGTGATTTTTCAGCAGCGCAAGGTTTCTCAACGATTGCGTTACGTCCACGGAGCAGCTGAATAATTTTCTACTAAATCCGAATGCTAATAGAAATTAATAGAGTATGTTACTCGAGAATAGCTCGCCGGTACGCGAATAGAATTCCCATCGTTGTGGAAAAATTTATTGAGGTAGAGTCGGACTGTTAATCGTTAATATTTTTGAGAGATCGCGTTGGATCGCCGCAACGCTTCTCGATATCTGCATCGTACAATGATCGTAATTGCCGCGTGTTCTAATTGCGTAGCTTTCGTTCTATTAAACCGTTATGAAACGAGTAGGAACGGCGTAAGAAAAACTTTGCTTCCTGCGATGGAGAAGGACGCAAGAAATCGTGAAATGCGAAGCAGTGGAACGACAACGTTCACCTGGAACGCGCGACGAGCAGCGAGGTTAGTTCTTCTTTCTTTTTTTTTCCGATCGAGCCTTCGATCGGTATCGAATCGATACAATGATAAACCCTAATTACTTCTCACGGTACTACGACTTCCGTCTTTTCCAGCGTCTATCCACGGGACAAGCTAAGCGTAATAAGACAGCCGAGTATAATAAAACGGGTAGTTATGTATAATGAAACAGGTGATTCGAGCGTACTTGGAAACAGCGGTCGGCGAGGATGCGATTATTTCAGCGTGTTTCGCGAGTCCCAGGGCCTCGGTTCACCGGTCCCGTAAAAAGGTAGGCAAAAAGTCGGATTGCCACATTGACATGCTTTCTACTAGATGATCTTTCTTCTCGGCGTCGCTTACGTAATCGAGAACCACGGTCTCGCGTCGCGCACGGTAGGCACGGGGGGTAAAATCTCGATGCGAAAACCGCGGTCACACGAGTATTATAGGTATTACGCACGGTTTACGCGTCCCTGTCGGCCGACTTTTTCCTTTTGCCACGAATCCGACCATCTGCTTTTCTCATGGATCCAAGCTTCTACCCGGTTCACGTAAGATCCCGCTCCGCTCGGCTCGGCGATAGCCGAGGGAGCACATACCGCCTATCGAACCGAACCTCTCCGCTCGAGCTCTGTAATTTCAGAACAATATCTTTTTATGCGGCTCGAGCAAGCCTCTCTGTTTCTCTCTGCGCCATTGCCTCTCTCCCTCTCTCTTTCTCTCTTTATCCGACTAGCGTAGCTTCTTCCGGTGTAAGGTAAGCTTGTAATCTTCGAATTCCCGGCGTGAGCGCGCGCGACTCGTAATAATCGCGAGCGTTTCCATCGGAGAGTCTGCCCTGGGAATGCACGAAACACGCGTGAAACGCCTTAATCGGTCGTTCCGATATCGGGGCGGTGGGGAGGGGGGGGGGGGGGGGCAAGATCGACGTGAAAGGCGATCGATCGCGCCGGCAGCATCATAAACGAGCCGGTGATCGGCCGGAGAACCGCACGGGAGCCTAACAGTTTTCGAAAGCGATCGGCTTAGACTCAAACGGGCACCGGACCGTTGGAACTCGAGCCATCTATCTTGCCATTATTGGATTTCAAAGCGTCGTTCCTCGCGATCGTACGAAAAAACGTTTCATCGAAATGATCGAACAATTACAGAGTATGCGGGAACGAGCGTAACCGGGTGCTCGGCCGAGCGAAGGTCTTCCGATGTGGTAATCATTCGTGACTATCGGGTCGAGTCCCGCAGGTGGAACATGCAAAGTTGAACGACGCTCTAGAAGATGAAGAACTATTTTACACACAATCCAGTCAAAGTTGTTGGAATATTTCCAAGGTCATATTTTCACCTTTATTGAAGAAGATACTTGATTTAATACTCGATCCTAGACAAAAATATAATATCAGAAATTTGTTGCAGATAGAAATGTAACCTCTCCAATGCCATCCGCACGCCGTCGCCGGATCCTTCAGGACCACCATCATTGTTCTATCAGACATCAGCACGACTTCGTGTCGTCTGCCATACTTGAAGATTCCTAACTTTCTAAACATGTGTCAACTGCGCTCGAGTTGCCGGACATCATACGGGATACTCGACCCTGCCATAAATTAACCGAAAACGGAGTAGCCTATCTGTTTCTGGTTTTTTTTTTTGGAATCAAGCTGTCGCTAAGACGTAGATGCTCCGTTTCACGTGCAACAAACTGGAAACCTAGAAAGAATGAGAACAATCTAAATCAAAAGAAATGTCTGAGGTAATAATATCTTCGTGATCAGCTTTCGAATCGAATTGATGCAACAGCTAGAATCGAGACAGGAAGAAGAGAGTTTTTGTTCGGGTAAAATCAGACTGCAACTGTCTGCTTGGATCGCGGTTGCTCGATGGATCGTTCGGCCCCCTTAAATCAGCCCACGGTCCACCGGTCGGCGAACAGCCGCGATTTCTTCGCCATGCGAACAACAGTCGAATAATTATCACATTTTTTTGTGTGTAGCTGCTTCCTGGTTCCCGGGCGTTGCGCAAGCATCCGGAAGCACCGGTATTCTTAGCCGTCGCTGATACACGGTTACAGCCAGGTATCCGTTCGGCCCAGGTCAAGCGTGAATCTGACCCAGTGGAATCGCGGCACTCGGATATCCATCCCTAACCCTCGGATTAACCGGCAGCGGCAGCCCATCGTTTTCGCGCGGCCGCGCTGCGCGGATCGCGCGCGCGAGTCTCCGGGGGATCGGGGAGAGGATCGAGGAGAGGATCGATCGGCGATCCTCCGCGTCCATCGAAAGGTCACTGCCTCGCGTGAAAGGATCGCGCTTTCATTCATTACGCTATTACGCAAAGGTTACTGTAATGCGAGGTGATATCGAGACGCATCCATGCGCGCACGACGCTCGACCGGCTAACGGCTGGCGAGATGCGCCATAGAGATTTCGAATTTTATGGGCATGCTTCGCGAAATCGAAATTAAATGGAGTTTCGTTTTCATGGATGATCGTTAGACCGGGGAATTTTCATGCCGGCGATTTGTAAACGATCGAAGAACATTCTCCGTTTAATCGTTATTTTTCTATAGAGATCGGTTCGCAAATCGCCGTAGTTTTTATCGCGTTTCAGAAGTAGATTGCTCCGCAAAAATCCACAACGTATGCACGAAGATCCGGAGACGATCGAGCTGAACGTTTGTTGGCCGCCACAGTCGACCGGCGATGCAGCGAGCATTTCGAAAGCAACTATGCATTACCGCACCAGGTAGTTGGCGCAGATCAGCACGATTTGAATTTGTTAAATTACCGATCTCGCTGCTTATTTAATGGCGAGCCTCTTCCTCTCCCGAGGGATCAAGAGTGCAACCCGGTGATTTTATCGTTCGTGGTAGCAGAAACTCGGCGGCGGTGCCCCTCGCCGCGATCTCTAATTGCGAGAAAAATTTCAGAAGCGCCCCAACCGCCGCGACAATAAATTGTTATTATCCGTGGAAGAAATTAAGGAACCGCGGGGATCGCGGTTAGGAAAACGTTCGTGCGAAATGAAGATGCGATCTGGCGGCCTTTATGGAACAAAACTCGGCTAACTGAATTTCTTTGTAGGATATCTCGCGGATCGCTCGTGAGTGGCTTTAAAACTCGGCGATCGGGCGCCGACGTATCGTAGCGTTTCCTTGTTCCCGATGTTGCGCAAGAAGCCGGAAGCAACCTTGGTTTCTTTCCGAGAGAGTATGATGCACGAGTGCAATCACTTATCTCGCGGCGCTGCGTACACCTAATCCGTTTTGGCTGAGAAGATTTCCGAGGTAACACGGCGCGAGGAGTCGACCCACAATTCCTATAAACGCGCGCGGCGCACTGGTTGCACTCGACCTTTAATTTGTCGACGTTGGCATCGAGCTCCTGTGCGCAGCTTAGACGCATCGCGATTCCGAACTCGCTGCCGCGGTCCCGTAAAAATACACGCTGTTAGAATTCGCCTGCACGTAATTCGACCAACTGAAGCAATTCTTGCGGCTTCTTCGAAATCATCAGCATTTTAGAACGTTAAAAGCAGGCTAATTATATTTCTTGTTTAACAGACGGAAAAAACACACGCTTACTAACCTATATCCGAGCTTTTATAATTCGCTTGCACATGAATCGACTGACCAAATCGATTCTCGAGAATTTCCACATAATAATCGTAAATTCTTGTCATTGTTATAGGCCGTCCAATTGGAGAAAAGGAAAATGATTCGGATTCGATACAGAATAGTCGTTGGCGAACGATGATTTTTCTTCCACGAGTTAGAGAGCGTTGGAGGGACAGAAGAAAGTGTTGAACAATTATCAGAAAGCACCACCGCGAACGAAATGGGGGAAAGGAGAGCATATGAGCGAAAAAAAGTCCTGCGATTTACGCTGCGATTTCACCTGAGATCGGTTGATTGAAACGATCCGGCAAAAGTTAGCGAGACCGAAGAAGAATGTCGTTTTTGTGTTCGTCATAGAGGCAACCCACTGTGCTCGCAAGAGAATTTACAGTGGCTATTAACGCTCGTTTATGTCATAGGTCAGACGCGGAACATGACCCACCGGTGTGACTGGCTGCGCGCGCTGTGCGGGTTTCCCCGCGATTTGAGCGATGACGTTAATTTTATTAGCCGCGATTTGCCACCGTACAATGGTTCGAGGAATTTGTCCTCGACTGTGACTGATTAACGCGTCGGTTGGAGGAAAAATGGTCGGATACTTTCAAAAGAGACAGCGCGCGTTTCGGTCGGTTCGAGCGCCGCGAGATTGGGAAACGAGCTTTCCGTAGCTTTTACACAGGATCGCCGATGATGGACGATGAAAGATTAACTCGTTAAAAGTCACGAGGATAATTCGCAGATTAAACGGTATATTACCGGCGGTTCCATCACCGGTTCCCGTGAAAGGTGGAATGACTATGATGGATGAGACACGGTCGTTTATCGCGTAGCAGCCGGCGACAAAGTGTAACAATAAATATGCCTCTCGCGGTGGAAAGAGCGTTTCCCTTCGGTTTTCCCTGGTCCGCTGATTAAACGGGTCTTCACGTGCGCAGAACAGAACTGGCAGACCCATTTTCAGACACGAAAACCGTGGTTTCTTGCGAGTCCTTTACGCCGCAGCAGCGGTACTTGATTACCTTTCATTACGGAATCACAGTGAAATGAGTGAACCGACCTAACGGCGTTTGCATCGCGCGGCGAAAAATCGGCGCGAACGCGCAAAAAAAGTGAATGAAAAGAGAGTACCGGTGAAAAGCTCTCTCGCGGCTCGACGGTCGACCACTTCGCCTCTCCTCGAATAATCGCTTCTCGCTTATTAAACGAGATCCGAATAAAGCGAACGAACCGAACCCGCCTCGGTCGCTCCACGTATAGTCTCTCTCGCAGCGTTCAGAGCTGGCTTGGCTTGGCTCGGCTTTGCCCGGCTCGCTCGTTCGCTCGCTCTCGCGCGCGCAGGATGCAGATTACAGGCGAAGGGAAGTATCTATTTTGCGAGGCGTCTTATTAATGCCACGGATGAGGTTTTACGAAGAAGGCTTGTCTGGTATTTCACCTTTTACCTCGATGACTGAGGCGATCCAGGCGTGTAGTCCGCTGGATCGGGGAGAGAACTTCATCCGGCACCGTGGGACGCGTGTAAAATCGAAACGACTTCCCGTTTAAATAAGTGGTATGCAACAAAGCTCGTCTTCCAGTCGGAAACGTCTTGTTCGATGAAAATCAACCGGCGATCCCCGGGTCCGCGGAGGAAGATTACCACCGGCGAAATGAGATAATTTATCGTTCAACATCTATCACCGGCGCCGAGTGTTTGCTCTGCGAACCGGCAGCTCGCGGGGAGGAGCTACAAAAATTGCCGGAGAACCGGAGAATTTATGATGAGAGAAAGTCCGCGGAGGAAGTTAATAAGACGAGGGAATGCGAATAAGCGGAGACTCGTAATAAATAGGCGAGGCGAAAACTTGCGAAGCGAAATCGAAGAAAATCACGCGGACGATAAAATTTCGACAAAAGAACATCGAGAATCGATCGGAGGGAAAAGCTGGGAAAATCGCGAGTCGATCGATCGCGTTGCTCGCACAGTGACTCAGCTTCTGCCAGCGAACAGTGAGAGCACTTTTGAAATGATTTTTTTCGCCATGAGCAGAAAAGCATTGACCTTAGTCGTAGACCAATGATAGGATCTCTAGATTAGTGGGCGGCGCCGGACACACCCATTTCTCGGGTTTTCGCTTGTGCACGTGCGTGTTGGTGTTCGTCGTCGGGAGTCGGTTCGGCAGAGCCGTAGAACGGTGTTATAGATCGTTATCGAGTACAGGATCCGCTCGCGAATCGATCATCCGGACAGGTTCAGATCCAGGATCCAGACACTCGAACCTGACCTACTGAATTAATCGCAGCGTTCGGGCCACTCGTATTTGGTGCTCTGCTCATAGGACACCTATTCCAGAGGGGTGGGGAGGGGAGGGGAACGACGTAGGTCGTGGCTTGACCCAGAGTCTCAGGGATCCTCTCAGAATCCTCTCGGACGGGTCTCGGAGCCAACCGCGAGGCGAGATCTAGAGGAGAAGAGTCTCGGTTGGGAGAGAGGCGATGCTCACACGTGCACCTCGGGGCATTCACGAGTTGGCAGTCGGCTCTTGAAACCCGCCCGGTGAATGCCTCGAGAGGCTCTCGTACACGCGTTTTTGCCGACCTTTCGGTGCACCCAAGGGGTTCGGTGCGCACGCAGGAATTTCGCGCTTAGGGGCCGCATTATCTTAAGAAAATTCGCTTCGCAACGGCTCGCACCGTCGCTGTCACGCGACATTTCCCCCGATATTTCGCGTTGCCTCTGTGCCTCACCGTCTCCGGACTGTGGCCGCCGCGGCTGTGTTGTTGTGCGCGCGGCGTCCGAGCGTTCACGCGTGACAGATACTTCGAAGAAAGTGAAATGCGTCCGGCGTGCCGGCCAGGAAGCTAATTAATTGCTCCGAAATCGACGCGAGATTTCACCTGGTTTCGCGAGAGAGTCACCGTCGTTTCGATCGGTTTCTATCGAGCGTGATACCACAGTGCCGCGCGAACGTGCTCCGCTCGAAAACCGCGTCTCGCGAAAATATTGTGCGCCGACACTCTGTTTACGAGAGTCGAACCATGTCATTCGACTTTCGTGGTGCCCGCCGACTACAGTTTGTAAATAATAGAGCCGCGACAGAGACCGTAGTAGATTACAGGAGTCAGTCTCTGTTCCGTCTCTCTCTCCCGCTCGCCGATAACTTGTGAAACTTCGCCCGTAAATTGTACACCGTGGAATATCGTGATTTTCGTGGCGGCGAATTATAGAATGATCGGCGGCAATTTAAGTGAAAATCGCGGGTGACCGGGGAACGCGTAACAGTTCCACGAAAGTGGCAAGAAACCGACTGCCTTAAACGGGAGGAAAACAGTCCGGCCCGGCGAACAGAGACGCGCGCGCGTAGCTCTCGTAACGCAAGCGTAATAACGGTTTCAAGAATTTTTCACGTGTCAGTGGATCACTGGGTTTTCTAGCCGCGGCGCGATGCGGCGTCTGGCTCAGTTTTTTTCCTGAACGCTCGCCGCGTTCGCACGGATCCACATCCTAATTCGCGCGCGCCGCACGCTCGCTCGCTCGCCGCTGGCGGGGACCGCGCGGACCACGGTGCCCGCTCCCCGAAGCGAATCGAATCGATTCGTCTTTGCGAGTTGCCGCGAGCTGCAGCAACCGCCTCGCGACTTGCCACCGGCCGAGAAAGCGGACGAATCGTTCGAACGATTAGTGTCTCTCGCGAAGGGACGTGGAAGCCGTTAGAACAGATTTTCGCGTCCGAGGACATAATGGATCGCTGTCGGAGACGTCGCTGACGATCCGAGGGACACAGGATGCGCGCAGACGGTCGTTCTATTCCATGCGAGTGCGCGAACGGTCGCAGGACACGAGGAACGAGTGTGGGAATTCTCAGGACACCGGCGACACCGACGCTAACGACATCGACGACGCCGCGCGACGAAGAGAGACGCGGATAACAACAGAGACGCGGCGAACGAGAAAAAGCAAGAGAGAGATAGAGGAGAACCTCTGTTCCGGAAGGATCTTCTAACTCGATTTTAATCGGCTCGAAAAATCTTGGTGCAACCCGCGGGAAAAGTGCGCGCTCTCGGATGTCGGCTGTGCTCGCGTTAAACGCGTATACAAGAGAAAAATACGATCGCGGGGCTGGCAGCGAGAAAATAAACGACTTCGCCGGGATAGTCGTAGAACGGCAACGGGGGACGATAAAACGAACCCACGTGAAGGCCTTAAGGACAATTTATGAATCTGCGTACGCCGCGATATCTTAATAAAGTCGCGTCGTAAAGGCTCGCTCGGTTTTAATCCTTTCGCCACTCGAGGAAGCGGTCGCAGCCCCCGGGGCTCTCCCGGCTATTTTATAATAAACGCTCGTTCCGTTCGGGACGTGCCTGAGCCGCGCGGCCCCGTAATTACGCAAGCCTTAAAGACAATCGCGGGGCAAAGACAATGCCGGAGATACGGGCGATATCGGTGAGACATCGCGCGAGAAAAATTCCTCATTGTCCTAGGAATGTGGGCGTATCGAGCTAGATATCTGAACGATAATGAGATCTCGCGGTGGAAACGAGATTGCGTGTGCCGTCTGAACGATACAAATTATCGTCGTTTTTCTTTAATCGGCCGAAAGGATCGCAAGAAAGTGGGAGATATGATTTGATACGACTTCCGAAGCTATACGAGTGCAGCGAATTTTAACCCCCGAGTGGAACCGGCCTGTCGGACAGCAGCTAATTAGCGAGGCAATTAACGGTTCGTGCACGCGGGACCTGTTTCGAATCGGTGTCTGGGAAGACCAGATCTAGAAAGCTTAATTGGACGGCAGGATGGGGAATGCTAGATCACAGCCTTGCCGACGGGGCAAGCAGCTCTATCTGTTTTATCTGATACATAGAACATGGAGCATCGTGGCAGAACACCGCAAGGATAACGATCGTTCCTACGATACCGACCCCGAGACCGAGTTATCATCGAGGTGCAGCGGATGCAATGGCTGCGATTACCGACAGGACAGCCTTACCTTCGACAGGTATGTACCAGCCGATGATGTTCGTGTTTGTTCGCGGTTATTATCGTTCGCGCGTGAATCGCAAGGCACTGCAATACCCACAGCTTCCACTGCATTAGGTGCTAATACAATGGTCACCATGGAACTCTCGTGCATACCGACACAGGTGACATAACCTTATAAGTATTTTTTTTTGCATCGGTACCCTCGTACGACCAAGGATACACGGTAATTTATTATTAAAAATCCTACGCAATTCCACTGTCTAGCCACACATACAAGTGGTAAATACGTCGTATGATACGCTAAGCACTACCAGATGCTAAATACATGTGTAATAAATTTGAGTTCTACCGTGTTCATAGGAATATTAAAATATAATAATATAAAATGCATGTAGGTATAGTCAATATATGCATTGCGATGATTAAGAAGATATATCAATGAATATGGTACATCCATACAAATTAACTAACATCGAAAAGCATTTGAAATTGAAGTTTCAGTCTTATTGAGTTAGATGTCGCTATAGTATTCGTCCGAGGGCAGCGCTTCGTGGCCACTTTAGGAACCATCCGACATAGCCTAGCCTGAAAATACAAAAACGAAAAAGTGTACGCTTGGAGCTCGTCTTTTTTACAAAATTTAAATATTACAGCCACCCTTGACTTTAAATCTCGTAAGTATATCATTTATTCTGGCTCCATAAGTCTATTTACAATATCCGCCGACTAAATTATCATAACAGGATTCAGATATAATTCAACGTACTTTTCATAGAATTTCCGGTATCAAATTTCACAATAGATCTTGTTTGCTATCGGCAGACAATTGGGTAACAGAATATATGCCCGATTGCGAACGTTATAGCCCATGAAACGATTTCTACCACGCTTCCAGTGGCAACATTGATGGCCGTGCAATAACTGTTGCAGCGGTCTCGCGTCACTGGCTGAGGATTGAATATTCCGAGAGCTAGTTCTACCACTTGATGTCCGCTCCGTGCTCATTCTACATGCATACGGACAAGAAAACGGTTGATTACATGGTACAGCAAACCTTCGTCTCGAATTTCCACCGTTCAACAGGCATTCGCAATAAATTCTCCAGGGCTCGGGTCTTTTTCGTAGATCTATTGGTTAACTTTAAAAATGGCCATCCCGCGAAAATATTAAGTATGGTTATTGGTATCTATTGCTACCTAATTTAAACAAACCATCTTTTAAATTCGAGCTTTGCAATATCTATTTTTCGTAAGTAAATTGGAAAATATGTGCTCAGATTGAAGCACATTGTGATCTGTTGGAAGTAACTATTTTTAAAATGGTTTCATATATTTTTAAATTAATATTAAGTTATACTAAATTATTCAAGATAGTTCAAAGAATATTATTGTATAAGTTAGAGTCGTATAGCTGTTGTTGTAAGAGCATAAGATTTTTCCAAAAGCTGGAAATGGTAAATATTAGAAGTCTCGAGAAATCAGAGGGTGATAGCTGGAGTTGCAAGTCGAAATGTGTGTTGAACAGTGTTATTGACCACGGGACTCGCCGAGTTTGTCCTTTCTGCCCCTCTACGTGACGCATCGCAGGATAAACTGAAGCCTGGCTTACATTACGAGCAGGTGGAGGCGCCGGTGTCAGTAAACCTCCGATCGTCTCGAGGTGCGGATCGCCTCGGCGGATGCACGGTCTTCCATCGCGAGTCCTCGGCCGCTTGTGAGAACCGTGACAGTTCTTCCCGATTTTTTTTACAATGAAAATCGATTCCGTTCATTCGTGCCAGTTCGTGAATTCAATCGATTCCATGTGAGCCTCGAACCATGCGGGATAGCTGAACGGGGATCACGTGTGGACTCCAAAACAACACAGGTAACAAACGGACATCCCTTGATTCTTTTTCAACGCGATCTCAGGTCGACGTGCACGAATTCTAATTTCTATCCTATTCAATAGGTACGAACATGTTTTAATAATTTAGCCGAGGTACCCGTCAGTTACCAAAGAACAATTTCAAGAGAATTTTTCTGCGTTCGCATCCACCGGATTGAAAACAATGGGAGAAATTGTTAGAGAAGTTGACTGAAACAATTGGCGAATGCTTATGAATTATGATACGCTTGAGATCTTGATGCATTCTAGAATTCAGACGCGCTAACGAGTCTGGTGTTGAGAGCCTACGTTTTAACTAATTGCGGGAGCATTGACTTTATTAGGCATTAGAAAACCGCGCTATCGAAAATAGTGGTAGACTCTCTTCCTATCTATAAGATTTGTCTTGGCAACGCTCTCTAAGTTAGTCCTTAGGCTTCCTTCGATTCGTTGCAAGGTCGGGGAATAGGGACTGCCGAAGCACCGACGATTTCCTCGGCAAGTTAACTTCGACCGGCGAAAAAGGAAGCTTAACGAGACCGAGTAATTTCATTCACAGTCGGTTTGCCAGCAAAAAGAGTGCACGCGAACCATGGATGAATCAGGGCGCGCAGGGTTGCACACTGCACACGTATGCACGCGTGCCGTGCACCGTTTCTGCTAATAAAGCCGCTGTACGTACGGGGGTCCAGGATCCCGCAAAAACCAAGGCGATCGTTGTTTTCGTACCGGCTCCCCGCCCCTCCCACCGGCAATTATAGAATGCCACGGTTTTTAATGCAAAAGTCCCTTCACGGCGTTTTCTCGCGTATGATTGCGCGCCGAGGAGTTTATTATTCCGCCGGTTATGTTGCGTATGTACACACGGTCCGTGGTATACGAAGGTATCCACTCTCTGTGTAGCCAGCGAACCATTGTTCTCCGAATGAAAACTCTCGCGACGGGGGAACCAGTACGAAAAACAAGCCGTGGAATCGGGACTATTATTCTTCTACGACCTGTCCGCGGCGAATAATAATTATGAAACGGTCCGTGAGACGAAAGAAAAACCGCCGGTATTTGCAACACCATTCGTTAGCATTCGGACACTTGATGGCATTCTTTCCGAAATGGAGGACTACCACCAACGCTCGAACACTTACCCGCATTCTCTCGTATCGGTATTTTTACGCGAACCCATAGCCGGTAGCCGTAAACCTCGTCATATTCTAAAGATCTTTTGTGTCTTTTATAGCAGTATAATAAGTGCGAACAATGCGGAAAATTTTAAGTTGAACGA
The DNA here is from genome assembly GCF_028453695.1 of Augochlora pura. NCBI lineage: Eukaryota > Metazoa > Arthropoda > Insecta > Hymenoptera > Halictidae > Augochlora > Augochlora pura. The sequence continues at coordinate 26,226,324 of NC_135775.1, read as the reverse complement.
AAGCAAACGTTGATGAAAAACATCTATTAACGCCGGCTGTTTAACGATCGTACCTAACTAGTTACTTTTCAGTATGTTTTTCCGGGGACATATTGAAATGGTAATTACGATACAGCCGGCAGTGGCGCAAATATTTACGAGCACCAACACACACACAGAGAGGCGCCCCGTAAACGCGTATTCCGGTCCCGCTTAACTATACATAACCGCGGCAGTTTCTCCGCGGGGTATATTCGATCGAGGATCTCGCGACACCTTCCGGTGATCGATAATCCCTCTATTAGTCGGCGGGGTGCGATTTATAATTGAACGAAAGAGGATTACGTAACCGGCGTGTGGGCGTGCAAAAGTCGCGCGCGAACCAGTAACGCAGGGGCCGAGCAATTATTTAGGCCCCCGTTCGGAATTAATGATCCGCGAGCAAGTCGGACGTAATAAATTAGGCGTTTCTCCGAGAGATCGCTTCGTGACCGGGGCTCTCGTGCGTTGCCCTTTTTCAGCGGGAGCCGATCGATCATCGGAGTGAAATTTTCGTGTAACGTTGATCCATGTCAGGGCCGTTTCGCGCGCGCGTATCAAACTACGCGTGTAATAGGAACGTCGGGACCTCTCGTACGGCACGTGTTCAGCTTCTCGTAGCTGGATACGCACGACAACGTTTCGCCAAAGAATAATATATTCGAACGGAAGATAAATTGCGCGCGGCCAAGACCGATGAAAAACGAGGTCCATCCTTTAGACCGTGGCATTAACCTTCGTCGTTTTTTTTTCTCTTCTAGGAGGATTTAATAGAAACATGTTCTAGACGGGTGTACACGTGGTCGAACATTCCCCTTGTCGGGCTGAAACGAGTCAACTTTTATTTCCACTGGCAGATGATTAATTGAAATCATTCTTTATTCGTTCCAACTGTAAAATTTGCTTATGTCTATCCCGGTCTGGTATAATTAGACGTCTGTGTTGCGCATTTTGGAACATGATTTCTCAAGATAACGAGCAATGGTGTATAACTGCGAGAGGTAGAGACATGGAAGGGAATTAGTTTACGTTCGAGAGCGTATCTCGTTTGGTCGAAATAAAGACTGGTTTACAGTTTCAGGTTGAAAAGGATTGTCGAGCTAGCTCTGAATAGGACAGGACTCTTTCTTCCTAAAAGAAGGTGTTCCAGAATCCTATATTCTAATTAACAGCATCATTTGACATACTGTTAGAGACAGAACGAACATCGGAGGATTGAATCAAGAGGAAGAATAGGATAAACACTGGTGGCTAAGATTTCGCGCGTCGTTCCATCGAAGGTATAGAGTGGCCGATAATGGGCACGGTTGCCATTCCGCGTCGTGTTAAATCAGCCCCTGTTCGTTGTAGTTCTCGATGGACGTAACGGTGCATGGTTTTCGTGCCCATAGATTCTCTGCGTCCCGCCGTAATGTTTTTATTATCCGGGCGTACGTGCCAATTTACGTAAACACTCGACGACCACGATTTTTTTCTCGGTCCTCTGTTACCGCGGCGCGGCGCGGTCCGTTTCCGCGGGACACGAGAAGTGCTCGTCGACTCGGGGACTCTCGTTAAACGCAACTTGTAACTCGGTACCAATTTACGTTGTATCCGATGTTCCGAGCGATTTAATGCCTTCTGATGCTAATAAACCGTTTCCGTGGTCGGTGCTCGGGCCCGCGCGATAATCGCACGGCGGTTGCACGACTTTGAACGGGGCACGGGTTACGTCCGGCATGGCCGATCGATTAAAAGGGTCCTCTCTCGGTCGATGGGACCGAGGCGCATTAAGACTCGTGGAGGGGAAAAAAGGGCTCCCGGGATGAACGATCATAGCCCGCAGGGACTGGCAACTAGGCTCCGACGATATCGGTCGTATCGGTTATGAAAACTCCATTAAACGCGGCGATCGTCGCTATATTGCATCTGTTCCGTTCCGACGACTAATGAACGAATATTCATTGCCCCTTTTATATCGTTTGTAATTACATACAAGCAAACGGGGAATAGGCAGCGCAGTCATTGAAACGATCTTACAAAGTGGCAACGGTGCGATTTTGCATTGCAAAGCAGTGTCCTCACCCCGCAGGCCTCGATGAACTGGTATTTCGTCCCGGTGCGGTCGGATCGATCGCTTTTCATCGATAATCCGAGATGCAAGCACTGTTTTTTCCTGAAAGCACTTTGCGCTTCCCAAAGATCAAGTAGCCCTTCATAATCTCCTTCGAATAGGCATAGCTTTATTGCTCTCAATTTTGAAAGAGACAATATTTCTTCAAAATTTTGTATGCTCAAAATGTCTTCAAAATTTTGGCAATGAGGATTCACTTTGCTCTAGGTGTTATCTCACCGATCGTCTAAAGCATCTCTTCCTCAGAAAAGCTCTAAATCATTCCACGGTAGGATTATCCATCTTCTTTTCTTCGCGGAGTAGGCGTGTTCAGGTTCGGTGGGCGTGGTTTCACAGCTCTCGCATTTAATAGAGCCACGTCAATAGCTGGCAGAACAATCTGTGTCTAGTATACATTTCCGCGGGCATCACGCGATCCGCGAAGCTCGCGGCAAACGAGCGAGTAATAATTTTAAGAGGTCGGATTGTTTTCCTGAGAACTTCCGCGATGCACCACCGTGGCGTGTTAATAAAGATACATAGTTAGAGGATCGGCGAATACGCTGCTTTATCACTCGAGAGCGATGCCTCGGCCGCGTGGCTCGTTAATCACCCGGCTCTCCCTGCGCGCGCGCTCTCTCTCTCTTTCTCTCTCTCTCGGTTGCAAAATCGATTGAAATTACCGTAAAAAGCCGGCGGAATAGTCCCGATACTAATTAGATAACCGGGATGGCAAGCCTAGAAACATGTTTTACTTTTGATCGCGGCGTAGTCGCTCTGATTAAGCGGCCGCCGGGCTGCCGCCGCGGAATCGTGAATGATGATTCGGATCGACGTGCTACGACAAACTTTAATCGCGCCGACCGCGAAACGAGTTCGATCTCGGAGAAATGGAAAAGGAACGGGGGGCTAAAGGGGGTAAAGGGGGGAGGGAGAGAAAACGGCGTTCCATTAAAGTGTTTCAACCGGCGGCCCGATCGGGATCTAGGAATATAAATTATAGCGCGGTTGTTAATGAACACGCATCGATTACGTTTATAATAATCCGGTTATGAAGTAACGGGTGTAACCATGATAAACCTCTGTGTACGGTTCCTAGGTAGATTAGAATCAGTTAACAGGCGACTTAAACTATATCCTACGACGTCGGCGTTTTTCACATGTTTCTGCAATGTACACCGGATGTAAGCGACTCGCCTTCATTCGATCCTTGGATCGCCGAATACCTGCGTCCCCCGCTCGGTCTCGACGCGCTTTTATCCATTTATCAGCGAGACACTCTCTAACTGGTTCTGCAAAATGAATTTTAAACGGGTCGAGAAAAGAGAAAAAAGAACGGTCGGCAATTTCATTGGAAAGTAATTGCTGTAATTGAAGATCACGGCGCGCGATACAAAAGCGTTCGATGCCCGTTCCGTTAATTTCGCGGCGAATCGACCGAGCAAATAATTGCGCGCGGAGAGGTTAGAAAGTAGTTCAGGGACATCTCGGCGAATCAACTGTTTCAGCACGGTTAATCCCGCCGGTGGTTAACGACGCGGCACGGTATCATTCAATAACTCGAGCACTTTTCCGTGACGCGTGGTCGTCGATCGAATATCATCGAAAGCGTTTCTACCCGGCGAACGCGGCGACGAACCTCGCGAGGAATCGAAGCGAGCTGCGATTATGCGACTGTGTTTACCGTCAGAAATGAAAATCAAAATTACACGATACAGACCGTGACGGGACCGAGAGAGTCGCTGTTAGGCACGCGACATTTCTCTCTCTATTCTTCGCGAGTGCGTGCGCGCTCGAGTTTCACCTTGTCCGGAGGATGGAGGGGGGGGGGGGGGGGTCTGTGCTCCTCCTCGAGGAAAGTTACCAAGAAAGTCTTTTCTATTAATTGCCGCGACAAACGCGCGTTCGTCGACGCGCGAGCACGCGGTCGTCGCGTTAAAAGCACGGGATCGAGCTATCGGCGCACGATTGGAAATTTCGCGACGATTCGACGCGGTACATCGTTTCTATGCCCAGACGCAGACGCGAGGCTGTGGTTCCCAGCTGGCGTCGGAGACCGCGGCGCAGGAAGAATAAAAAAAAAGATTCCAGCGACAAGGTAGTCATAAATTAGTTGATTGACTGAAAGAAATGTGAGAAACGCCGGCGATTTGCTTGTAAACTTTCCTGGCGCGGGGCATAATACGCGATACCCGGCATTATCTTCGTCATCGGCGTAATCATTATGCTGATTATCATTCGTTAATTACCAACGTCCAATTACCAGCCGCGCTTTAGCATTAGATCCTTCTTTTTCTCTCTCTCTCTCTCTCTCTCTCTCTCTCTCTCTCTCTCGCCGCGGGGAACGCTTATTTTCGATTCCGTTCACCGTTACCGTTTCAGTGCGAGATTCTCTCGAGGCGCGAACCTCGTCGAATCCATTATTAAACGCGAGCTCGCGCGAGCGCGAGCGAACGCACCTCTCCGGTACCTATTTATTTCCGTGTTTCCGGCAAACAGTACGAAAATCCACGTGAAACAGGAACACCGTAGACCGAATGGATTAATTAAAAGAAAGTCGAGCGTGGTGTCGGCTTTCTCCCGTCGAGCCTGTCCGTCAACCGACGATGATTTAATTAAACGGGATTACTTCAGCAGCCTGTGATTACCGCGCATGTAAATCCGCTTGTAATTTTTGCCTCGCGCTTCAACAAGCGTTTCACGACTGATTTATTGGGTGCCGGGACACGGGTACACCGTGACACGGCCTACGTAAATGATTCCCTCGCGATTTACGAGAGTCTCGGTTAATTTTCTTTGCGTTCGACAGGGTCACATTTCTGACTGCGGTGATAGAGATCGTTAAGCGGAATCGATACCGAACTGGAAGCGCAACTTCTCTATTTTATCGTTTGGTTTCCCGATGTTGAGACGCGTCCGCGCGCGTGATTCACCGTTTCCTCTTCGAGCGAACGCTGCTGCAATCGTGCTCGTCAAGTTTCATAAGCTGTCCGTTCTCTTCGTCAATTTCTCCGCGATTTCTGGTCAACGACACCGGCTTCGCGCGTAACCCAATTTTGCGAGGAGAATATTTTTAGTTCGAAAAATAATTTTCGATGTTCTTATAGTTATGCTTTAAAGTTACCGATTGTTTAAAGGTTGACAGAGTCCGGTCGGAATCGGCACGATTTCAATTATTTCGCGTGGAGCCAAGCGCAGACGAATGCGAAAATTGACCGTGAAATTGCCGCGCGGACGTCGGCCGGGGTGAAAAACCGGCTGCCCCGCGGCACATTGTTCGAACTCGGACCGATCGACCAGGAAAGCATTGTTCTTGCGTCGAACGTAAAACGATCGCGAGGCAATCGCGGCTGTTTTTACGGGTACGTTATTCATCCGGCTCGGGCAGTTTCCGGGAGCGCGTCGGCAACGATATTCCCGGCGAGTACGAAACGCAAGAAGCGGACGAGGCGGACGGGGATCTCCCGCAGTATAACCGAGCAAACGGTCCGCGAACGGCCCATTAAATCGAACCGTGAACGATCGAGAACCGGCAATGAGATAACGATTCGTTCACGCTAACTCGCCGGCTACCGCATAAACGATTCATTGTGCCGTGGCTGTTGCGCAACAATCCCGCGGTACCGTTCTCGTTTCCCATTTGCCCACGAAATCGACCGGGTTTCGTGGACATCGATTGCTAAAAATGGCCGCCTAAAAATTTATACTTCAAATTTGTAGAAACCGACGTCGACGGAATGCTGAGAAGTTTCTAAATTTTCAAGTATTGAAGGCAGAAATTAGCGCAGAGGAGGGGACAAGAAATCCAGGTGGGATAACAAGTGCTGTTCAGAGATGTGTATCCACGATGTCCGGAGAAATAGCGCAATTTCTCTCGAAGATAATAAAACGACTCGGTCGGCTATAAAGCCGACTTGAAAGATGTATATTGGGCGAAACGATCGGAACCATCCGGAGAATTCGAGTCATAAAACCAAATAGTATTTCAATACCCTACTTGCGCCCAGACCAGAACAGCCGAGGCGGATCTTCGTGGCGAAGCTTGCTCGTAGTGGAAACGTTAAAAAGACATCGGCGAGACTGAAGTATGCCAACGAGCGGATGATCCCGCGCTAGGCCCCGGTCGAGCAGAACCGATGAAACGACGATTAATCACGGCGGGACCACCTCCGGACGGGGGTCCCCGGGGGACACCGAGGTTCCATAAAGTCGTCGTCCGTGGCGCAGCGTGTAAACGCGTCACGTGGGTGTGAGCACGTGTAGCGATGCGCCGCCGCCGGTCCTCCTGCTGCATCGGCAATCAGGTCTCCGGCGGCGTGCCTGAATTTCAGGCCTCGGATCGAACGTGAATTTCTGCGGGCAAGCTACCGACTTCCTCTCGCGCATTCCATGCCCGTTACACACGGCGACTCGGCATTCCAACGAGACGGAGTTTCTTGAGCCTCGCGCGCAGCGTGCTGTACGGTAAACTGGGGAAACCTAGCTTCGCTACTATATCATTCGACGACTGCAGCTTTGTTCTTTCGTTACAGTCATTTCCATGAAGAGTTGGAGCGTGATCCAGCTTCTCATCGTCTTGCAGCTTAAAAACAGAAGAGAGCCCGAACCATTTAAGAGTACCTTTGGAAAAAATGAACTAGCAGTCGACATGAAATAAGAAGACTTGGAGCAGCTGCTATGTTGAACTATTGAGCGCCTCGAAGAAGATTATCAAAAACAGCGAGCAAAAACCGTGTACAGCCAAGCTGCGCGTCGACCGCAGAATCGTCAAATAGTCCGCCCGCAGAAAGTCGAATGCGACCCGCGCGCTTGCGACCATAACGTCCCGTAGTATATCTCTTTTGTAAACCGCACGGACGACTCTCATTCTTTTGTCCGGGACCCTGGGACAAAGGAAAGACGCATCGCGCGCGATTGTCGGAGCGGAAGTGTCGATTTTGTCCGCGAAATCGTCTCCTCCCGCGTCGCGGTTCTCACGAGACTGCGCATGCAATTTGCTCGACACGATCGTCGCCAACAAGCTGCTGCCGCCGCCGACGATCGGGGAGCGAATTTTAGTCGTCGGCCGTGCGCTGTCGACAGGAGGAAGCCGTGGAATGACTTCCCATTACTTCTGGGAAGCCCTGCGTGCGCGCGCGCAGGGCAAAAAGTCGGGGAGAGGTAATGCGGACGGAAGTCTAATAACTCGGACACCTGTCGTCTACCGAACAGAGTCGTCGAATCCATCGAACCCTTGGGAAGACTCTCCGCGGCTGGCGTCTCCACTGCGAGCGTTTCCTCCGTTCAGGCAAGTCGAATCAAGCGAGAAGACCTCTGCGCTCTCTCTCTCTGGTTCGTGTCCCTTTCTGTCCTCTCGCGTGGAGACAGAACTGCCGCCGCGGAAATAAACGTTCGCCGTGCGAAACGCCCGGGAATCGAAGCACGTAACGGTGCCGTAGAGTCGTACGCCGAGCCGCGGCGCGGCGTGGCGGCTGCAGGGCATTTTATAGAGAGCTGTAAATTAGATTTCTCTGTGGTCCCGAGACCGGCGAACGTCATTCCGGATTCGTTCCCTTCCTCTGCTCTGCCCATGCTCGCTGCTACCGGCTTCTCTCTGCCTTCGACTCTGCTTCCCTTCCTCCTGTGTTCTGGCTCTCGGCGGCGCGCATCGCGTTTTTTTCTCTCCAACGTTCTTGGTCCCCTTTCTTCTGTGCCGAGAACGCGCGCGCGCGCGCTCGCGTTGCAGTCGGCGTCGACGACACGTCCTGGTGCACGTGTGCTCGTCGAAAGGGTACAGTTATGCGCTTTACGGAGAGAGATGGGACCCGGCCGGAGACGAGGGATCCGTTTTATAACTAGAGATTCATAACGGCACCGCGATCTTACAATGGACACTAGCTGCCAGCCAGAGACAGCCCCAATGGCTACGGCCAAACGAATCGATGTCTTTCACGAACCAATGGGCGCTCCGCGACCGTGCATACCCGGTGTACCGCGCGACCGACACCCTACCATTGTGCTCGACTAATTGCTAGCGGAGACCGCTTCCGTGAAACTGTATCCGAAGCTTGAGGAATTTACGGAGAATTCGTTGGAATTGTACTGCGTTATATGAACATTGGATTCGTTTAAAAATTGATCTCCGAAGAAGCAGTCGAAACATAAACGTATACTAATCTCTGCAACATCGTGTAAGTCGGAACTTTTGAAAAGAAGTTATCAGCAGCAGAGAAATTTATAGAAATCCTGAAGCGGACACGCAAGTTAATAACTCGCTGTTAATCCAACGATACGGGACACTCGGTACATTGATACAGGCGGAGGCGAGACCACGTCACAGAGCAGAGTGATTTCCTAGGTGGTACGTTTCACTCGAGGTTTCTCGCGGCTCAGGGGCGAGGCACAATTAACCGAAATAACGTCTGAATTATGGCGTAGTAGAATTCGACTCGGACATCGGTAAATCGTGCCCCGTTCTACGGTCTCCGCTTTTTCCAGACGAGAGTCGTCCAACACCGGTCGTTCTATATCCGTTGATCAGAATGCAGACTTCGTTGGTTAATTACGTTTAATCAAACACCTGCAAATTTCCGATCGAAATTCGCGTCGCGGGCAATTAAACGCCTTGAAGATTGTCAAATCGATTATAAAAACCGACACGAGCACGATTAATTGTCCATTGGACATAACCGGCTGGTATTAGTAGCAATTCGATTGCGTAACGGGATTCGATAATCTGCCGGGCGGTAGTATTAATACGTTCTGCGTATTATCGGATGAACACCTTAAAAGTGTCGATCGTTCTGTGAGAGAGGAATGATCTCGTCCTCCGGTTGGCTCGCAGCGTTCACCGCGGCAGAATTTATTACGTCAACGAAGGAAAGGAGACAGAGAGACGCGGAGAACAGATAATACCGGAAGTCGAATCGTTTTCTATCGGTGTTATGATATGGGTAATGGCGAACGCGTCGCCGAAGTAATCGCCAATTAGCGGTAACGAGAGTCGTGTCGTGACGAGAAAATTTCTGGGACTCTATCTCCTGGACTAGAGAGTCTAGCCGTAACATCGGTACACAACTGGAAGCTCTGCGAAGCAAAATCATGACAGTTTAATTATCGACGATGCGTTTAAAATCGGAGCCTGGTTTTTCCGTGCTGCTCGCGTCGTTACGCCGAAGAGACGGCACCGCGAAGCTCGTAGAATTTCGCGAGGATCTCGCGATGGTAAGAAGAGCGAAAAAATGCCGAAGCGGCGGTTAGTCTCGTTTTGTGGAAAAGAATAAGGTAGAAATGCCTTCCGCTAGAAACTCTCGTGAAATACGATCGCATTCGCGGAGTGGTACGAAGAGGGAGAGAGAGAGAGAGAGACACAGGCTTGGACAGGGTAGAAAGCGGTGGTTTCACGCATCTTAATGGGTTAATAACGATAATCCGCGAAACGGGCCATCCTTCTTGATCGGCGATACCGACCCGGAAAAAAAGGAAGATGGTTACGCCTTCCGCGGCGATATTCCGGTGGAAACGCATTTCGCCCCTTCGGCTAGAAAGCGCGCCGGCCGTGTGCGTGTGGAAAGAAGCGCTGACCAATGGGGCGTAGCTCGTCTCTTGCCCGAGCATTAATGACTCCAATTTCCTGTGGAATACCGTCGACGCGACTGCGCCGCGTCGGCGACACCGATCGCTCGGTCGGTATTCCGGTACAAGGATACCGTCGAACAGGGAAAATCGGTTTTCACGGGCGAACCGATGTCTTCCTAATGGGCGTCAACGTCCACTTTCTTGGCCGTTCGGATCGTTCCCTCCCCTCACGGATCCCCGACGGCAATTCCAACCGAATCGATACGCGTACTAGTTTTATCTGCGGGGCGAATTACGTAAAGCCCTGTCGAAGATAACGCCGCCGTGGCCGCGCGCACGGGTACGTTGACTTAATTGACGGCGCAAAACCGGTCACGCCGTGGACACACAATTCATTCGAATGCTGGTTCCGCGGTTTTTCAGCCGGTCGCGGAATGCTGACGGACACTGTTTCGCCAGCCTTGGATCGTGTCGGGCCGTGATCCTCGTTCGCGTGACTCGATCGCTATTGTAAATCAAATCTGCGGGCAAAATTTTTAGGCCGGCGTTCTAACGAACCCGCCTCCCAACCAGATCCGCCGCATTCTCGACGATACTGCGACGTCCAACGCGAGAGGAGATAGAGCTAGGACGGAGGAGTAGCTAATGGGTGATAATGAGAGAACAGGGGAGAAACCTTTGAATATATTCAGAGCGCGACTGGGAAAGGAGGAGGAGGAGGAGGAGGAGGATGAGGAGGATGATTGGCAGACGACGTTGACGATCCTCGGATGTCAATGGCACCGCGATAACCACACGGTGAACGGGTTGCAAATAAATAAGCCCGATATTCAAATAACATGCGGCCGAGGTTAATGAACCAGGAATATTCAAAAGGAGGCGAGGATCACCGTTTTGGAATGCATAATTTATCAGCGCCAGGGGAGTGTTTACGCGGGTTCAGCGTCGACTCGACAGCGTTACCATGGTTAAAAAAAAATCCAGTTAGCGATGCCCGGCTCTCTATGTTTAGACGGGGGGGGGGGGACCACGGTCTCAACCACGGCCGTAATTCTTCTGGTGTGTCTCTCTGTGTTGCACGCTGACGAACAACGTATCATTTCGCGTTGCCTGCGCCGACTCTCTCGGACCGCGTCGCGTTTAATGCGATAACAACTAACAATCAGCCCAGGGTTGGGTCTCTACGCACGCGCGTATGAAAATCACCGGCGAGGAAAACTGTAGCCCTCTTCCCCCCACCTCCTCTGTTCGCCGGTGATTTCGTCCGTGGAATTGCGTCTCGGGTACCCGGAATCTCTTCGCGTACGCGAAGCCTCTCGTCGACGGTACTTCTCGATGTTGTTCCGTGAACCGACGCCTCGTGTCGGAGAAATTTTGGAAAGCGGCGAACGACGACAATAAATTCTAGATACGTCTCGTAGACGCGTTCGTTGGAAAAATAAAAAAACGAGATCGGAGATATCGCGCGCACGCTATGCAAAAAAGGAAAAAAAAAGAAGAGAGGGACGGAGACGGTCCGTGCTAATTCCACGGAGCTCCTCCGGGCATTATTTTCACCTGGATACGTTCGCGTGGTTTTCGTGTGGCAGCGCCTCTCTCTCTCTCTCTCTCTCTCTCTCTCGGCTGCATGCAAATTATGGGGGCTCCGCGTGTACACTTTCGATTGCATCCGGTGCACGAGCACAATCGCTATCGACGAGACTTTTTCCTGGGCGAGGAGCGAGTAACGGGAACAGAGTACCGCTCATAATTAGGCGAACACTCTTAGAACGACGTAACACTGTTCGACAGGCTCGCGCTAACGAGCAGGGAACGTTCTTTGGAAAATATTTGACGAACGATGGGATCCCGCGTTACGTTTGATCGATTCGAGTGCCATTTTTCTAAGAGCGTTTCTCAGTCGGTTCGTTTCTTAGTCTCGACCTCCCGCCGTAAATTGAAAACGGTCGTCGGACTTGCGCGCGCATCGCCCAAGAGACGTCCATCGCTCGCGCACGCCCCTACCATTTGTCAGAAACGCACGAACTCGGCGGCGCGCTAATCAATCTGCCCACCCGCTGCTCGGGTTATCGAAACGATTCGTTGCTTAGCGTCCAGTCGATTTTATCGTCATTTTTATTGGCATCGTGCCGATCAGGTATCCCAAAGTTTCCCCACGTCGGGATCGTTTCCAATCGCCGCGGTCTCGGCGATTAAATAATTTCCAGCCGCACTTGTTCCTCGTCGGCGATCCCCTCCGAGCGAATCGATGTTTCTCTCGACTGTCGCTGGAAGAGCCCTGTGTACCGCGGTTCTTTCTAACCGTTGACCGCGTGTTTACGACTGCCGTTTCCAGTCGGACGGGCGAGCATTTACGGGACGATATTCAAATAATCTCGATCGGTTGCTCGCTCGACCGTGCCGGACGCAATAAGATCAACCGGCGAGATCCAATTTCGCATTTATTATCAACGGCGGCAGCTCGGCCCGCATTTTTACCCAGGCCGCCGCGAACGTCCCCTTGTCTTGTTCGTCTCTTTGCGCCGTGCGAGGCTGCTCGTGTGTCCTCGTGTTACCGCCGATTCGCGAACGTCCCCGGCGAACGCATAGCAGCCGCTGGATCCACGGCTGCGTCGTACCCTCCGCGGATCATCCTCGAGCGGAGCGCGTTCATCCTAGATCGAGGTCGCGCCGACTTTTTCAAGGGGGCCCCGTCACGCGTGACGGCTCCGTGAAAACCAGCCACCTGGAGAATCCCGCCGAGATAGCGGCGGTGCCGTGGATGAGGCATTTTTTTCCACCGATCGAGAGGATATTAAGGCATCGCCGAGTGAAATCTCAATCCCCTCGCAGCGGAGGTTATTTCCTCGGATCTCTCGTCCGCTGACGCGCGGCAACGCGCTGGCCGGCCTTTTTAATCAGCTCTTGACGGACAGCGACGCGCGATCACGGAGATATCCCCCTTTTCGGATTAATCACGCGGAATTGCTCGGTGTTTACTGTTAATGTTGCGCCGGGATGCAGCGACCGCAACAACCGAGATCCCCCCTCGGTATACCAACTATGAAACGATCTATCGCCGAGGAATCTAACGCAAAGAAAATGTGTCGACATCTGCCGCTAGAAATCCGCGAGAGAACCCGATGAGTCGGACATCTGCCGTCTGACCCAATTACCCGGCTCTTAATTTCCTACAAAACTGCGCGCGCACTTGTCAGCGAAATTGCGTTCAGGCCGGGCATTAGAAGATCGCTAATTGGTCGACGAGATTTTTCGCTCGCCTGGAATCTGGAGTACTGGGCGTGGCCGGGACAGATTTCTTGCACCTTCCGCGAAAAAAAAACCACCTGTCGTATATTCTGTCGAATTTATCGCCGCCTGTGTACACGGCGGCAGTCTGCGGTAACCGGCTTCGCGGAAGATTCGTTCGGTTTACTCGGTCACGAGCGGACCGAAAGATCGGTAGAAAGCGGAAATTACGGTATCGAAGATGCGCCGCGGCGATGCGCGCGCGAGAGCGAGAGATCTGCATTCGCAGATAGCCGGATCCGCAAAAAACCCTGACAATTACCGGCCGGGAGCAACGCGCGCGCGCATTATGCTGCGCGGTCGGCCAGAGGAAAAAAATCGCTGGGTTAATCGTAGATTAGCCTTTTACGCCAAAGAGAGTTGTTGCCGGGCTAATTATCATCCGAGAAGGATCTCCTCTCGCTCTTTTCTTGCCGCGGCACGGCGAACGAGAACGAACACTTCGCCGCGCCGTTTTCGTATACCTACGACGAGGGGGGAATGGAACTACACCGCGGGTTCTGGCCTCTGTTTACAGTTTACTTAATTCCAGCAATTATCGTGTTTCGCGGAACGAGCCATTCGGAGGCCCTGTTCGCCATGGAAAAATCTCTCACGTTCGTATATGTCCATTCTTCGGACCCCGTATTATGATTTCTTTCGGAGCAGAAACGGCTACCTCGATAATTGCCGACGCCGCTGCCGTATTCTTCCACTGTTTTCACCGTTCCTTATCCGAACGGAATCTCGCGCGAGCTATTTCGTATTGACCGATATCCCGATCAAGATACGAATCCCGTGATCCCGTTAAATCTCGATCCGGAACCGACCACAGGGATATTCAATGGATGAGCGATCGTGCTTCGTGGATCTTGTGTGGTGTAACCGTCGGATGCTACGATGTATCCCCTTCGCTTACACCGTGAAAGCGAGATGAATATTCGTCGATATTAAGACCGTTATAATTTCCCGATAAATAATTGGAAGATGAAGTACCAGGGCACGTTTTAAATCGCGAAACTTGTGTTTTCACGTACGATAAATGTCTTTTATCGAGACGTGCATTTGGACGCGGGAGAAGCCTCGAAGTTAGGGGTACGAAGACAACATAATCTTCAGTTATTTCTTTAAATTCCTACATCTCTGGGAGGGTCAATAAATTTTTCCCGCGACTGCAATTACCACGAATTCGAGGAGCGAAGTCTCCCCCGTACAACGACCCCATAGAATTCGCTTTACGACGTTTACCAACCGTTTTATCGTACTTTCAGCGAGAGGTGCGCCGTTATCGGTATCTCTGCCGACGTTCAACAAAGTTCCGCCGTTATCTGGATTCCGAGAGCAGTCCCTACATCTGTCCTCGTCTACTCACAATGGCGGATCGGAACAATCGCTGTCGCGTTTCCCAAATCCCGGTGCCGATTTCGTCACGTCCTACCGGTTATTAACGCTCGTATTAGCATAGAATGGGTCGGTTGATCGGCGACGAATCGCTTCCCACGAAAAAGCGGCCGCGGACTGGGAAAAATCTTGCGCAGGAAGAAACGATGGAAAAAAAAGCGGAAGGAGTTGCGCAAGAAGAGAAGAGAGAAGAGAAGAGAAGAGACGAGAGGAGAACCGGTAGAAGAGAGTAGAAGAGCGTTTGCTCGCGAAACGAAACAACACGGGGGCACCGAACGGCTCGGTAAACATCTGAGAGGGTTTTTCCGCCGGCGAAGGGGGGCTGGAGGGAATGCGAATTGACTTCTTTCTCGGTCGCCCGGAGGATCAGGTATGGAAGATCAACTGCACTTCCGGGCGTCGGTTAGCATTCCACCGGCCTTGGAGAGCAGCGGATAGCGGCGGATAGGAGCGGATAGCAGAGTGGATAGTCCACGGCGGAGAGGAGAAGAGAGGAGGGCAGGCAGCAGCAATGAGAGGAGGCAACGGCGGAAAAATCCGTTCGCGGAGAGTCCCGTGTAGTCCGCTAATGGTCGTCAAGATCGACGATCCGGGGGCCCTCGATCGACGCCATTTTTCAACCGAAGGGGGATTCAAAGCGGATAGGTAACCGCGCCGAGTGCCGAGTACAGAGAGTCGTGGCGCCTATTCGACGATCCCGCTCCGTCTCTCGTCTCGTCCCGACGAGAGACCGTAGAAGCGGAGCGGAGCGGGGAGCCGCGGCGGCGCAGAGGGAGGAAGCGCGGCGTTCTCTCTTCATCCGCGTGGCCCCGAGATAACCGATACACCTCGAGCAAACAGTCCGACGGGAAGCATTACGTGTACCCTGATGCTTACAATGCGCGCGCCGCGCTATGGATTCAACTGTACTTCCCCAGTTCGCGCGACCTTCGCCGTAATAGCCCTCGGGGGCCCCGGCGGAGAGAGAGAGCCCCTTGGAGCCTCCGGGGCCCCGACCGAACAGGCACCGAATGGACTTCATTTCGCGATGTAATTGCTGGAAATCGCTCGAAACCCTCAGACGCGCCGCTCGACAGCTACAAGTGCCCCGCTAATAACACCGACGGCCCGAACACGGCTATACTGTTTTGACGGAGTTACTTTATTCCACGGTCTCTCGCCGACACCCTCCTCATTATTATGATTATTATTATTATTATATCGTCTTTATTGTGCCAAGGCTGAGCGGTAGCATTCCGAATGCAAACTCCGTATTCTACGATTCGCATCCTTGACTCCGCCGCTTATCTCTCATCGGTCTTATACATATTTCTCGAGAATTGCTGCACCGAGCCGCGGATTTTCATCCGGTGAAGCAATCAAAGCTGTTCCGTTTAAACAGGTAGCTGCAAAAGGTTGCGATTTCTTTGTTAGTAATATTACTCGCTTAAGAATGATATTGTTCGTTAAATTATATATTTTTTAAAGGCGTCGCTTGTAAACGAAACACGAGGAAGAAGCTTGCAAATTTTCGATGAGATTTCCGACGGCCGACCGGTTGAACGAGGAAAGTCACGGCTGCAGAGAATAGTAAGACAAAGAATCCATCGCCAATGGGGCGGCAGGCACCGAAACTGCAACGTTCGGTAGCTGGTCTTCGATAGGCGGGCTATTCACGCAATCGCATCGAGCCGCAAATTACGTAATTATCTTTTCTTCTGCAGGCGGCAGACCGGCCGATTCTCATCCGATTCCCCCCCGGCAATCACGAGGGCGGCTCGATCGAACAAAAGAGCCTAGATATTCTGAAGAAGAAAAAAAGAGTGGGAAAATGAGCGCGGCGGGGAATCGGAAGGTCGAAGGTAATGGCATAATTGGGAGTAGATTCGGGATCGTCGGCTGCTGGTTGTGGAGGCTGTCCTCGGTCGGCGGTCCGGCGGTAGCGCAATCGATGCGCCCGAGCCTACGTGGCGTACACTATCATAAAGACAGGCGAGTAGCCGATGTAGCCCACGGAACGGCAGAAATTCCATGCTCTCGCATATCCCACTAATGGCCTGCTCGAAGATCAACGGCGCAGCATCGGCGGGATCGCCGGATTTTTCGCGGTGCGAAACCCAAAGGCAAAAGCAGGAGGGACACACCACCGGCTCGCAACGAGTCATGGCGCCTGTTCGCGCATTGCATTACCTATTCACGGGCGGAACGCGCGGCAGCGCGCGAGCACCGTGCACCGTGCACGCGACGACCCTCTTCCACGCTCGCAATAAACCGCACACCGATGCCGATGCTGCGCGCCGCTGCAATTTTACCAGCGAGACCACAATAGCCGTGGTATGCCCGACCGACGCGACGATCTTTTCAAGGAAGAGAAAAGGAGGAGGAGGAGGAGGAGGAGGATTGGACATAGCTTTGCATCGCCTACAAAAATAGGAGCTTCGAAGCCCCGCGCCTCTTCGGCGGAAAAATCCTTCGTCCAATTTTCCATACACAATCTGGAACACAGAAAGTTGTTTCGGTGATCGCTTGCTCTATAATTGGTATCACAGCATACGTTTTTCTATGCATCTTTAGAAAGTATCGCAAGCGCATAAATGTCTGCAGTATAATTGAGTTTTTCTAAAATTGTAGCGAGAAAGTGGATGAAACGAGGACGGATGCGAAAAAGAGATACACGTCCTGTTCGGATAGACGGGATATTTCTTGCGATAAAAGCCCCATTCGATTTCTTCTGGAATCGTTTCCGAGCTGAAAAGCGACGTTTTCGACGCACCGGACTTTGAGAGAAAAAAAGAATGGAAAGGGAACCGGCCGTGGTTTCGCGTCTTTCACGAAGTTCGTATCCAGCACAATGGTCTTCCTCTCGGCGCAAAGGAATGCAAAGGACTGCGCTGCCGATCCAAGGATAAAAACTTCTCACCGCTGCGCCGGCTGAGAAAGAACCGGCGCTGAATGATTCAGTGATCTCAGCTGCTTCGCAACTTGACCCGATTTCCAGGATCGTTCCGCGAACGACGCGCGCGCGAGCGCGCCGGATGGCATCGCAGCGACGCAACATTGGCACGGTAGCGTCGAGTGGTTGCATCGGCTCTCGAACAAGTGTCCTCGCTACATCGTTGACCGAACTTGGACCAGATCGGGGAGATGTCGTTGAACCTGATACGTCGGAATCGTGTCGCGATTTGGACCCGGTTGTGGATCGGGTTGCGCCGATGCGACGCGACGGCGCGGCACTTTCTCCAATTTTGTCCGGCGACGCTCGAGGGGATGCACGCTCGCCTGAGCACCGCGCACGAATCCTGCGGCCAGCTAGAATTCCTCAAAGGACACCTGAGCGAGCACGCCGTGCCGCGGCAAAGTCGGTAGTGTTGTCGGGTACTCTCGGTACATACGCGTAGCCGTATAGGTGCGCGCCGCGCGCGAGGCGTGCAAAAGTGCGTGTGCACGCGTGACTAACCGCTCGCGCGCGGGTCAATGCCTCGGCTGTCCTCCTCGAGTGAGTATCTACCTACTCTCCGCCGCGCCGGCTGGCTACCTTCGCTACTACGTTATGCTCGTGGATGCGCGCTCGAGAGATCGCGCATCTGACGAGCGCGAGGCTCCGCGCAACAGCGTCCCGCGTATCCGCACGCTTGACATTTCCGCGAGGCGGCCCTCTTTGACACGCGAGGAATCACCGTGACCGCGAGCGCCCCGATCGGTCGGACGTTCCGCGAGATTAATGCTGATGACCCGGGACATTCGATTCGGTGCAATTCGTTGCGTATACCCGCCGGATTCTAATGGCTCGATCGGGGATCCATCGGCTCCAAAGAAGATCGCCATTTTTCTTCTTCGTCTTCTTCTTGTTAGATTTTCCCTCGGTGAAACATTAAAGTACTTTGGCTCCGCATCGTAGCTGGCGAAAGCGAGAGCCATCGAACCACGCCCACTGATAACGCGCCACGCCCACTTCAGCCAAACAGAGCAAAGCTGATCGTCGTCCATCGCCTTTTACAGAACATTCCATGGGCCGAGAATGCCTTTCACTGATGCTACTTGCTCCGAGGAGCACTTGGGCACCCTCATTGGATAATAGAATTTGATCGTTTCGATGCAAATGAGAAAACGCGGCGCATGCTGACGAATTTTAGACCGGCGCAACTACGTCATGAGAGACCGTGCAGGTTTATCGAGAGCGACTAATCTGGTACTCGGCGGTTCGCGGAACACACTCTTGTATGCGTAATATATTGTAAACCCACTGATCGGCCGACGCGTTTTATCCCGGCTTTGTGGGTCTGGTTAATCGCTTGGGTCGCCGGATCGTTCCCCGAAGCGGGAGAATCTTCGCCGCGCAATAAATGGTAAAATGGCGTTCATTAATGGCACCACCGACGACTGCAGGCTCTTAAAATACGTTAAACAGCCGGCTACTTGGACGGCTTTTACGCGCGCGTTTATGTTAGCCTTAAACGAGGTGCTTCCACGGGGATAAATAATTTCCAGCGCGTTACTGTAACGCGTGATAATTATTGCTAAACGCTGTACAAACAGCACGACATTTTACTATCGTTCCGAGGTGCGCGCGCGCGACGCCGACGATTTCGTTCCTCATTAATTTAGGACCGCGGCCGCGCGCGCCTCGCGGAACAAAACTATTCTGGGAACTGTATCCCACTGGTATTCCGTAATTTATTATGCATGCTCCTCTTTCCCTTTTTATTTCACGTGGGAGAGAATTGAATTATAACACACTGAAACTGTTAACGCGTTTACGAGGGGATCGATCTCACGGTGTTACCGCCGCTGCCGATCGTCGGATTTCTGTCCGGCAACGTTCAGCGGCGCGCCTCGCGCACGCAATCGCGCGTTTCCTCGCCGGGGTCGATCCTGACGCGTTAATGGACCGATCGGACGCGTCCGTTCGGGATTAAAGCGCGAGCAAAAGCGCGCCTGATTGGCAGACGTTGATCCGGCGGGTATGCGGCGCTGCGTTTCCACGGAATTATGCCTCGGTTCCCCTTATCGCGATCGAGCGGCGATCGCGGAAGAAAATAAAATCTCGCGCGAACATTTTAAGCAGACGTTTTCTCCGAACTCTCTCGAACCGTTTATACCCCGGCCGTTCCTGTTGCGCGTTAAATGGCCCGTAGTAACTCTTTCCGTACGGCCCCGCCGGAAAAATCCGCTTATTTACTCGCCGCGACCCACGCCTGCGTTCAGCGAGCGCGGCCAATTTAACAGCTTGCGTCCGCTGCACGATGAGCCGCAATTAATGTTCCGGACGATTCCCTCGTTATTGTCTTTGGTTAAAACCGTCGGTGCGCGGCGCCGCACGGTTACAACTCTTTCAGCGGGATAACGCCCCTGAGAAAACCCTTTAAACGACCCCGCGCAGCCCATTGCCGTAAATTTGTCCTATTTACCCGTTCGGCGAATCGCCAGGCCCCGGCTGCACAACGATCCGAGCTGTTAGCGTGTTTCAACGAATATACGTGAGGAGCCCCGGTGGAAAAGCGGAGGGAACCGGGCGATACAAGGCCCCCTTCGGTGCGCGACACACGGTGCCCCGGCCAGAGTCATCGGAAACCAATTCCTACCGCGTGGATTATAATATTTTCGAGTCATTATCGCTGATGGCCGTACTTACCAGCGGGGATTACCTGAATCGACACGATTCGTTGCGCGGCCCGGGTAAGGTCGGGACGAGCCCGCGCATTACCAGAATATTTCTGATCGTGCCGGCGGGATCGGTGAGAAGGAGTAGCAAGGAGGGGCGGGGTCCCCCCCTTTTCGATCAGTCGATACAGGATCATACGGCTCGGCGCGGCGTCGTGACCGGGCCGCGTTCGTGACTCCTATTATTATCCGAGCCCGGCCACGAAATCGACTTTTGCCAAGCCGGCGAGCCGCATCCTCCGTGTCCAGGCTTGATGCAAGTCCCCGTCGCGTCGCGTCGCGCCGGACCGTGAAAACGCCGCAAATTAACCCGACGCGACGCGACGAGCACGTGAGCGATCGTATCGTTCGCCGGGGCGAAGCGCCGACGCCTCCGATTTATTAAACAATTACTTGGTCGCCTTATTAATACCGACGGCTAGAGGCGGCAAGCCATTGCTACGTAAAAGAAGAAATATTTGCAATTTTGAAAAATGAAAAATTTCTCGATCGCGCACCAATGCCTTCGAATGCAATGACTATGTCAATTAATTGTTATTTTTTCTAAGACGATTAGGATCGATCGCGCGACAGATTCGAGATCGTGCCCTCGATTTGAGAATCTCTGGCGTCCTGAAAACGTCTCGGAAGCGCGCTTGCACCGAAAGCGTCCCGAGATCGATCATCGGGCATCGTACGCATGTCTAACTAGCTCCGGCGCTTTTAATTGCCGCGCCGGGAGCAGTCAGATCGCAAGATATCGGGAGTTTCTCGCGGAGCCATAACAATATTTCCGAGATTATTGCCTTGGACCGTGACGGTGTTTGAACGTTAAAAGGGAAAAGTGTAAAGTAGCCCGGCGCTCCTCGTTTCCTTTTTTTTCTTTCTTTTTCTTTCCGAAGGCCCCTCCACGGCGGGGAAGAAGCGACCCACACACAGGATACAAGCCCGCGTTTCCTGCTCTCCTCGCGAAGCGGAATTCCAAGTTCTCCTTAACGCGACTATTAATTACACGGTTGCCCGGCCATTACTCGTTCCGGGGAAACGTTTCTGGTTCCTCGTATCCGCGGCGTTTCCATTCATTTGCATCCCGTCCTGCCGCGCCGGTTCGGCATGAATATTCTATCCGCAACATTGTACGATTTAATGCGCCCGACGCCTAATCAGCCGCCGCGCGCACCCATGCCAGGTGCGAAAGTCATTAATTAATAAAATTGTTATTGTAAACTCGTTAGGCTAATTGGCGCTGTTTAAACGGGCCGAGGGCGATCAGGCAGCGGCCGTGGAAGATAAGGATTCCACCCGGCATTATCCTCCTTACAAGCGTTTTCGCGAAGTCGCCGCGGCTTCGATCCGGCTTGTCCGAAGCTTAGGTGCTTATCCGAAGCTTGGGCGCTGATCCGAATTTTCGGAGGCCGGCTCGCGACGTCGATCTCATCGCGTCGGTGATGCGCGCGCGAGGAAGACGTTGGCTGGCGACCGGCGGACTCGTCTCCGTTGCGGCGGAACGAAACGAGCGTGCACGAGGAGGTACCGTTTGAAAATTCCACGGAGGAAATTCCCCGGGCGTCGTTCCACAAACTGGACGAGCGCGCACCCGACGCGACGCGACGCTGCAACCTTCCCCGATCGACCGCGTTGCTCGCCGACCGATTTCGTCGATCGAAGCATCGTCGATCAGCCTGAGCATATCTCGCCACTCCCGCCGTTGAATATCGTCCAGGTGTCTGTCGACTAATCGTTGGAATTCGAGCAAAGAACACGGCGCGCCGATTTCAATGCTCCGTTTCGCTCGCGGTTCTTTTTGCCCGGCCTGGAACGCGTTTTTTTCTCGGAACAACTACAGCTCCGATATGCGCTCGCGCATTTTCATACCGTGGCGCAGCGAGGTCAGAACCAACTACGATTTGGCCAATTAACGGGCTGGCAGTCTTGTACCGGTGGAAATAAAAATACGAGCGCGGAGAAAAAACAACGAGATCGAGGACAACGATGAATCGTGGCGGATCAATTTTTTCGAGCGCGATTTTCATCGGCGCTAAAAAGGTGAACGAGCAAAGGGGACGCTAAAAGACGCGAGAGCGATTCGAGCAAGCGCCTAATCGCCGTTGAATCATTCAGTGGCTTCGCACGTTTGCCCGACACTTGCTTCGCCCCGGCGTCCGATTGAATATTCATAGATCGCGAACTCATTAATCATTATTAAAGCGTGGCTTCGTTTTTGTCTTTCAGCGAGTCGGACATGGCGCCGAACGCGGACGAGGAGCTGCTGGTGGTGAAGCCGTGGGGACTGCAACCGGAAAAGGTCAGTATACCTACGGGTTTTCCTCGGGCCGGTCGAAGAAGGCACACGATACCGAAAGGATCGTTGCACGCCGATAGGAACGCAGCCTTCTTCTAAACCGGCACGGGATGATGAAAAAAAAAGAAAAAACGAGGGGGTGGGGGGAAAAGAAGGCGAATCGCGTTAAGTTAGATGGCGGCGAGACAAGCGAGTCGCGGCGGCGGCGGTATTCAAGCTCAGCCAGGATGTTTTCGATTAGCATATCTTCGCCAGCATTCAGTCAATATAGAGTGTATCCGAGGCGGTCAGGTAAGGTGTTGCTAGCGTCCGGCTAGTCGTTTTTTGTCCGCGCCGGCGAACGCCGTGAGAACCGAGACCCGCGCGTCCACGGAGGTTCGATAAACGGGGCCAGAAATGTGTTAAAGGAAGACGATTACAGGCAGTTTGCCCGGCTAGAATAGGCTCGTTCTCTATCATAATCCGGAGCATCATTCTAATCTATTTGTCGCGACCGCGGCGAAAATCGTCGCATTATAAGACCGCGTTGCGCGTTGCGCTTATTTTCCCGTCCCCGCGAACGTCCAGCGAAGAGGATCGCGCCGCTGTTCTAGGAAGGATCCGCAGTATCGTTTAGCTACCGAACGGTTCGATACGGCGACCCTCGCCGCAACGTTGAATTCTTTGCCACTTCTCGAGCCGGATTCTTCCACGGTGAAAAGAAAACGCGAAATCCATCGAAACCCCTTTCGAAATGAATTGCCAATTGCTTCGACGTCGGAAAAAAAGGAGGCGAGATTCTTCGGATCGTTGCTGCTGCAATTTCTTCCATCGACGGAGGGAATGGTCGTCGATTCTCAACAAGGTTCTTCGTCGTCCGCCCGTATAGCTACCGAACGTATTGCCCGGGTCCCCGTTGGTTCGTTAGGAAGAAAACCGACTTCGAGGATTCCGCGAAGTTTCGGCGCGGGGAATCGCGACGGAAGAAGTTGCGGTTTTCCAGGAAGAGATCGCGAAGCTCGCCGATCCACTTGCCCAACGATTATCCTCGCGAAAAATAGGAAGCCTCGAAATTCTTCGGAGCATTTAGGAATTCGCTCGGGAAAGAGGAAAGGGAGGGGGAGAAAGAGGGAGAGAGAGATAGAGATAGAGCCGGTGCACAAACGAAGCGGTCCGGCCGACCAACTCATGAATACCTGCTCGCATAATTCCGCCGATTAATTATGCATGCCGCATACCATTCGACCGCTCAATTTATAAAGAGCTGTTTTGTAACGACGCGACCCAAGGCGACCGGTCGTCGAAAGAAATCGAATGTCCCGCGTGCGAGCGCGCGCCTCGCGGATTTAATATCCGGGCGCCGCATCGAAACGCGCGTCGCCGGATGCATCGAATTCTGCGGCCCGCGATCGCCCCGAACTCTCGTTCGTCCGCGTCGGTAGCCCGCGAGCGAGGCGATTTGTCAACGGCGCGTTGATTAACGCCGGGAAATCGTCCGCGACACGGCCTTATTACCGGCGAAACGCTCGCTCTCGCGTAATCGTTTTCTCGCGAAAAATTGCGGAAGCTTCGTGACCGAAACCGTAAATTCAAAGTACGTAGTCGGGACCATGGTGCTCGCACAATCGATAAGTGAACCGTTTCGCTCGGGTGTTCCTCAAGCCGTGAAGAGAGGCGACTGGCCGGGAGGATTCGTGCCAGCAACGGTTTACGAGACGGAATGAGCGTTGACAAGCGACGCCTCGCCTCGATCGTTCGTGAAAGTCCGAATTGGTTGCGAATCAGAGCCGAGGAAGGCGCGAACGCGTCCCCGATGAAATTAGATCGACCGTGGCACGGTATCCTGACCGCGTCCTCGATTTCGGATCGAATAATCTCGTCTCTCCCGATTATTCGTTTCTTTTTTTTTTTTTTTCGCGGCGAACGACACCAACGGTGACAAATCGATGACTACTCGCGAGCAGGGCAAGAAAGCGTGACGTTCCCCTGTATGTAAGTAGGTCGGCCGCTTAGTTTGTTTCATTTCGCATAAATTCTTTTCGATGCAACGATGGATCGTGAAGATCGGAGTCGCTCTTGTCTGCCGGGCAACGGTTAGTTTCGTCGACAGGCTTTGCCTAATTGGATGCATAATTACAACGGTTACGAACCCTTCTCTCCCTAACGATTTCCTGGCACGAGATCCCGTTTTCGCGGACACCGTGAAAAACCGTCGGCCAACGAAACATGATTGATCTACGCGCGAGTCCGCTCTATCCACGCCATTAGACAATTTACGAACGTGTCCACGTTATCGCGCGAGCATCACCGA
This sequence comes from Augochlora pura, assembly GCF_028453695.1. Lineage (NCBI taxonomy): Eukaryota > Metazoa > Arthropoda > Insecta > Hymenoptera > Halictidae > Augochlora > Augochlora pura. The sequence goes on along the minus strand of NC_135775.1, from coordinate 26,201,778 downwards.
GAGGAAGGAACTCCGATAATTGCTCGGCCGTTTTCGAGGCAGGAACCGTTAACGCCGGTTTACGACCCCGCCGTGGCGGCCGTCTCTTTTTGTCAACGCTCTCTGCACGCTGCGAGAACTATCGGTTGCCTGGGGATTCTTTTAGCCGTGCGGGCAAGAACGCCGGAAAAATCGTAGGAGCTCTGCGGTTCCAAGGGTAAGTGACCACGAAATAGAAACTCGGTGTTCTTGTTAGCGCTGACCGATTAACCGCGCCGTAGAACCGCAATCGTCCAACAATAAGTCTAAGCGATCCTCTCGCGTCGGATGTTCGCGGTGTATTCTCGATCGGTCGTTTAGAAAGCTGCCGCCGCCGCCGCGACCTTCGCGGTAAATGGATCGTTGCATTCCTGGATATTCGTTCGGACGACGAAACGCGATAAATCATCCCCGTCCGATTCCGGATCGCCTAAGACGGCTCTCTAGCTCCGGGATCCGATGGCCGGTGGGCCCCCGCGGCTCTCGTAAAATCGCCCAGAAGTCGACACGGCCGATCAATTAATCGGGGGGTACCGATCGCGGGACGTTTCAACGTCGAATCAATCGGCTCGACGGGATGCCGTGCGCGCGCAGCATCGCGGCGTTACCATGTCCGCGATCCGCGTGAACCGGACCGCCGCGCGATAAGCACTGTAATCCCGTCGGATTTATGGTAGGAAGCGCCGTGAAATTAACTTCGTACCACCTCCCACTCCGTCCCCTCGGCGTATCTCGCAGTCGGATACGACCGTAATTCACGCGATTCCATCGATACGAATCGTTATGAGCGAACGGTTTGCGGTATCCGCCGCGTCGAGTTTTCATGGTTCTTTGCCGGAGCGCATCAATTTTTTACCGACCCGTTTCCTAACCATTTTCAAGCTACAACTTCCTCCGGCCGGTGCCAGGAGACTCTCGTACGTTCCTTGTTTCTCGTGCTTTTATGGCAGACTTTACCCGAAGGGAAATACATTAAATAATTGCAAAAATAGACGCGGCTTCTTTCTTTTATAGAATCTTATCCTTCGAAAGGTGACTCTTTTTTGATTTCAGTGAGTAAAGGTTCAAGGACCTGTGAAAATATTTGTCGCGCATCGAACAATATTTGTCACTCCCCAGTTAACGAAGGCTAGAATTTTTTGAAATTGTGTCGAGCTCTGGCTCGTCGACACCGACTGCACCCGGCTCGTCGCGTCAATCCGTTACATAACCTCTCCGCCCGCTCGAATCGGGAGGCTTCTCCCAGCCGCGGCCGTTCCGTTTTAACGTATTCGCCGCGATAGGCCTGGCCATTACCGCTGACTGTCCTTGTTCTGTTCGCAGGAGCGATTAAGACCACCTACGTACAACGCGGAGGACTACGCTATCGCGCTCAGACGATGGGGAAGGCGTCCATTAGGAAGCGTCCAGGACTCCCATGGCACCCTGCCATCGACGACCAGCTCGAGTTCCGGTTATGCTTCCGGTAGCGGCGAGATGACCTTGAGACAGTTCACCTCGGTCAGCGAGCTGCTGAACAAGCTTAGAACGGACCTCAGGCTGGCGTTTCCAAGGTTGGTGAACCGCGCGCGCGAGCGCGCGCTCTGGCACTCGCGATCGCCGATACAAGGAATTTCCGGCTCGCATCGTGACCGTACCCTTTTTTGCATCGGGGCCACTTAGGGGTCGGAGGAACTTTAGCCGCGCGCGGCTCGAGCATTTCAATAATCACCTCGTCACGTTTCCAGCGCAGAGCGAAGAAGAACGCATCCACCGTCGGTCAATGGTAAAAGATCGAAGGCCGGATAAACGACGAATCGACGCCCGGAAAACCACGCTGCCAACGCTAACGAACTATTGGCCGTGGAAAGATTTTAACCGGGGGCAAGAAACTCGGCGATTAAGATTTATACAGGAAGTCGATTTCCCTGAAAGCAAAAACCTCGCGATCTCGAAACTTCTCCGTTGCACAATGCAGCGCGGAAAGGAGATCGGACTGTACTGCTCGGGACTCTACGACTTCACGATTCACTTTCGCAGGAAACTGTTCTACGGAGCCGGGGGAGTATCGATGGCCGCGCGGAACAGCTTGGCCGGCTTGATTATCCGTGAACAATTAGAGCAAGCGATCGCCCCGGCAAAATTTACGATCTCTCGCCGGAACTAACGACTCTCCGGCGTGCGTCGTTCAAAGAGCCCGCCACCGACCGGACGGGCGGATCGACCCCGGCACTCTCTCGATCGAGAGAGCCGGTCTTTACAGTTACTTTTTACGTAGTTTCTTTCGGCCGGTCCAAAGATGCGTCCCATAAAAATTCTTGCCCGATTCGGCCGGAGATTAGCCGGCCGGTGGATACTTCGCGTCTAGCAGCTCTGGCCCCCACCTCCCCCTCCTGAATCCGACGTCGATTCCTGTTGTTTTTACAGTTATCCGGATTCGGGCAGAAAAGATTTTACACTCGGCCGCGCTGTAAACGCGCGATCGGGAAAGATGTTATCCTTCGGCCGCCGTCTCGCTAAACTTTATTAATCACCGAGGCGTTAGCATCCGTTTGAATTAAACATTCTTTCTATCGCTGGACCCTGGGGGAGGGGAGGTGGGATCCGTTGAACCGGCGTTGCCAGTTTCCGCCGCGTTTCAATCCGCCTGTCCGCACGTCGGCGATCGCATTAACTCTTTAACGGCGATAAGGGGCGAAAGTACGTCGATCCGCGGGCGCGTTTCAATCGGTAATCCAGCCGGCGGCGGTTCGCAAAAACCGATCTCCATTTCCTGTAATAAGGTACTTCTTGTCGGTCTCTGGCGATCGAGGGAACAAAGAAACTAGATCTCTCTCTCTCTCTCCGTGACTACTCTCCGCGCGGCAAAAAAAGCGGGAGAGCGAAGTCGCGCTCGGGTATCACGTCCGACGAAGGGCAAAATAATAGCCCCTCCGTCCCCGTTAGGCGCCGCGCCGGGATGATTAAGGATCAGTGGCGTGAACGCGACTCGATCCCTGAGCGACGCTGACCACCAGACGCGAGATCGACGACGTTTCGTCTCGAATCGCTCGCGGAGCGCATCCCTGTTTATTCACGACCCGTAAAATCGCGATCGTTGGACACGCCGCTAATTGACCGTCGCGATAAACTCGCGATTCCGGGGGGGTTGCGAGTGCGTCAGCCTTGCCCTTTAATGCCTTTCTCGCGATTTACGGCCGGAATCGATCCGCGTAAAGCCGGGCCCCGGTTCGATGCAACGACCGATGCGTATTCGCAGCGTGCGTCCGCGGGGCCTTCGGATCTAGCTATAAAATCCCCCCTCTCTCGCTCTCTCTCTTTCTATCTCTATCTCTTTGTAAAAAACTAGTCGAATGAAACGAGATCGTGTGCACCGTTCGCAAATAATAAAACGTGGCAAATCGTCGGAAGGATCGTGGTAACTGAGAACGAAGCTAATCTCCGTGCCGGCAAAAACTTTTATTTACTCGATCGTCGAAACCGAACAGAGGCAGAATTAATTGCACGGTGGATGGTTCGCGGCAAGGGGGAATTCTAAATTAAATATATATTTCCAGGCTGCGGACCACCCGGCTGAAAAGCCGCGGATCTCACGCAACCGCACGGATACGGTACGATCGAGAGAACCCCGGCCGCCGCCGCCGACGCCGCCGCAGGCCGTTTAACCGCGATCGGCCGCGAAAATAGAGCGCGGGGCGATTCGATTCGATCCGACGGGGCCGAAGGAGCCCGAACGAAATTCCAGGGGGGCCAGAAAACCATCGAGGCGATGCCCTCTAATTAATTCCAGCTCGATCGGCGCGGGCCCTCGTTCGCTCTTATTAAGCGCAATTTAGTCGCGGAGCCGACGCATCGGCGAACAATTTTGCGGTGGAACGGGACGCGTTCGATTCAGCGAGACGCGAGAAATCGATTCGCGTCGCTCCGGACGATTCTGGATCCCGTGTCGAAAACTTTGTGAGATCAGTGCTCTCCGTGCTTCGATTTTGAGGCGGATAGAACGCTATTGTTTGCCTATTATGCTTGGAAGCATAGAAGGAAATGGACTTTGACTATCAGGTTGTGTAACAAGTTCATTCGACTTTTCTTAACCTCTTACGCACGGCTGGATTTTGCGCAAATAAAGTCTTTCATAACTAAATCACCATTTCTCTTAACATACTTTACTTTATTTTCTTAATATACTATACTTTCATTTTAATCGTTTACTTTAATAATTAACAAAACAATTGAGCAAAACACGCAACATTCGCGAAAGCCGCTACAGTGGCGCGCCGTGCCTAAGAGGTTAATACTTATTATACAATTTCAAATTAATCTACCCTGTTTTAAAGTAGACGCTTGCTGCTTTCATTTCAGCAAAGTAGCGTGGAAATTGCTCCACCGTAACGTATCTTGAAATCGCTTCGAGCTCATCCAATTTTCCTTCTCTTTTCCTAGGTGTCAGAGATCTGCGAACGGAATTATTACTCAACCTGATAGTTCCGAAGGGGTGGCTTTTCTGCTCCGAATATCTTCTTAAGAGAGAATCGTGACAAAAGGAGGACGAAAAGATAGATGCGAGCAATTTGCGACCGGAGGCCCGCAATTATTTGAAACTTGAAGTCGCAGCACGCTTTACGACGATTTCGCATAAATTGCATTATAAACGGTTTAAAGAGAGAGAGAGAGAGAGAGCGAGCCGATCTCAACGAGCAGCGCCGTTATTCACACGCCGGCCAATTAGGGGCGACCGTTTGATGCTCGACGATCATTTCTTTTCGACTCATCGCCTCGTCCGAGAGATTTTCTAGAATCCCAGGTGGCACCGGGACGCCATATGGCGGACGCGATTGTCCCACATACGGACCGGTGATCGTCTCTAGAACGTTGGAAGACCGGATAACCGAGCGTACAAGCAGCAGCAGCAGCATCGCGGCCCCGGATAAACGAATATACCGATATTACCGGGTAACTGTATCGGCCGCGGTCGGCGCAGAGCGTGCTCGATTCGCAAATCGATCTGGACGAGGACGCATCCTCCGATCCCCGCGATCCCGTGGACCGTGTATCACTCGCCGGGATCTTATTAGAGCGTTTAGACGGGCCTTTTTGCCTGGCCGCCGCCTTCTGCCCGCCTCCGTGCCACCCGACGGAATCGATTTATTTTCGTGCCGGGCTTAATAATTGCCTGTCCGGATTGATTACGTCGTCGAACGATCACGTGTAACCGGCGGCCCGAGCGGACCGCGTCCTGGTATCTGGAGCGGATGCACGCTGGATTCGTGGCTGGGAAAACCGTGCACGGGGAGGCGCGGCCGCGGCGAGGAATAATAATAATCATAGGAACGAAACGTTCTCTTGCCGCGCGCACGCCATTAAGAGATGATAAACGCGCTAATTATAAAAGACGCGGCGAACTGGTGCGCACAGGAGGAGATCGATTACGGGGCGAACGAGCGAGATCCGACGCAGCCTAGACGAGCGCGCGTTCGGAACGCGAAGCTCGTGTCACACTTTTCAATCCGCGCGGTCATCAATCAGAAATTCTCTCTTGCAAATCGGTCCTCCGCTCGCGAACGCCGGATCCCGAGTCATCCGTGACCCAAAGACCTCGGACAATTACCCGAATGGAAGAAAAAAAAGCCGCGCAGTCGAGCATCGATCGAGAGAAGCAATAACGGCGGACTGTGAAATTCACGATGATCGTCGCCGATTACACGAAATCATCGACGAAACCATCGTCGGCCGGTCGGCTTTCCCTCGGCGGAGCTTTCATCGACGAGAGTCGATCCCGTCTCGATTCCGTGGATTCGCGTGCTCGTCTCGGCCTCTGCTCGAGACTCGCTCGAGTCTCTGGGGTCCGTCGGAGCTCTCTCGGGGGGCCAGACCGACCGGGCCGTCAATGAAAACTGACGTGTTATTAAACCGTGCGCCGACCCACCGAAGCAAGAAACAACGAAAAGAAACGGCGGGCCGCTGCGCGCGCCGAGTTATTATCGTCTATTAACTCGCCAGTACATTTAATTAGACACTCGTATACCCGGGCAATTAAAGCGGGGATGGCTCTGCGATTCACCGGGGAATCGTTGCGCGTCGGTTTGCCCGCTCCGTGGAATCATTCGTGATCCGAACGCGGGCAAGTGTCGAAAGAATTACGGCGAGATGCGGCACGCGATTCGCAAGGAGGCGCGCGTTCGTCGGCTCCGCGAGCTCTGTATTTACCTCGTCCGCGGGGGCTCTCTTGTCATGCGAATCAGGCGTCGCGCCGCCTTTCATTGGTATTCCGTGTCGGCCGCTGTCTTTTGTCAATCATCGCCCCTTTAAAAATACTCTCCGTCCCTTCGATTGACGAGGACCCGCCTCAATGGATTCGCGCCTCCATTCATCCCGACGGTTTTGTACGCCCGGAACGAATTTCACCTGCGCCACACAATGACGGGAACACGTAACGAAACGAACTCCGCCATTATCGCGCGTTATTATACCGTCTTTATTGCGCCGGCCCCGCAGAAGCAACAACGAAACAACAATGGACAGGATGGACCGTTTATTCCCACAGGATAACGAAATATTTTTATTTATTTCATTGCCCGGGCCACTGTTGTTCTTTCGGGTCGTTGCTGCCGGCGCTTAACCCGTTCGCTTCGTTAGCACTCGATCGGTCCGAGGAAAAGAGAAGATAACAGTTCGCGCTGCATAAAATCGACGAATCGTTTTGCTACCGCGTGCGATCTCCGATCTACCGGTTCTATCTGGTTCCGAGGAAGATTGAAGGAAAACCAGCGAAACGCTGAAGTAGACGGGATAACTGTTCGCGGAGCGGGTGACCGGCGAAGCGCAGGCGACCAGAAGCGTAGCAGGGAGTTTGCGAGCGCGTTCGCGAAGGTGATCCCCTGGCTGATGCCGAGTGCATAATGAAGTCCCCCGCGGCACCGTCGCGCGGCGCACGCTCAGTTACAGGCGGATGATTTTAATTAATGTGAACCTTGAACCAAGTAATTACAGCGTCGGTTACGGAAAAACATGCTGCCGGAGTTAATGCGCTTATTTTATAGAGGGACTCGGCATCGTTTTTGCGCCTGTCCCGCGGAGGCGCGTTAATATCAACACACACCGGCCGGAGGAAGAAGCCTCTCCGACGACCGGCCACCGAACCCGCGCGATACCCCACGATGCTTCCGCTTCGCGTAACAGCGTATGCGTAACCGCTTCCTACCTAATGGAAACCAAGGAAGTCTCGTTTCTTTTTTCACGCGATTATCAGATCCCGTTTCTGTTTCTAGCCGCGCGGCAAAACGATGCCCGGCGTACGCGGCTGTCTTCGGCGATACCGATCCTTGTCCTCTAAGAGATAAAATCGCGGCGGCTGCGCCGTCGCCGTTCACGCCGGAATCGAGACGTTAGTTTCATTAATTTTAATTGACTCGGATCCCCGTTTTACAATTCACTTTTCGCCGCGCGCGATTGGAAAGTGCGTGGCTTCGTCTTTCTTCGGCCGACGCGGCCCACTTCCGCTTCTGCGCGTCGGTAATTACCGACTTCGTCAACACGCGAGCGTCGACGGTTAGACGCGATCGACTCGTATCGATTACTGCTACGTCCTGCGAGATTCGATCTCATATCCAGTTGGACACTTTTGCATATCGATGGAATAGCGTTTCTCAATCTTTTTCCACCTTCGCGACCCACCGACGTTCGATTAATTTACAACGTCGTCGGGCACGAAAAAGTTACGGCAAAAGCACGGGAGATCGGCTGTGGGTCAAATCAAGAGGCACCGATGCACAAAGCGGCGATAAATAAAGCGAGACCGCGGCGCAGTTTCCTGCGAAGGATGCGGCGAAGGACCGGGCAGAATTAATTCGTCCGGTGTCGTTCTACGGGGCCGATAAAGCCGGGCCGAGGATTCGCGCGGCAGTAAGAAGACGCGTCCCCGCGCAGTAAATTATGCAATCCATTTACGGCGGAGGCCGAAAGTATCGCGTGAAAGAGAAACACGCCCGTCGTGGTAGTCGTCGTCGTCGTCGTCGTCGTCGTCGCGTCCTTTCGTTTTCTTCGGTCCGCGTCCGTCGTCCATCGTCGTGGATTTTAGGGTGTGCCCACACAGCCGGGCAATAACGAAACGCTTGATATTCATGCCCCGTTCGCCGAAGGCATTCTTACGTGCGCGGCGCGGTCTGCATAATGCAGGGTGTAATATAATGCACCCAATGCCGGAGTTACCGGCATTGGCCAGAGCCCAGCCGCCGCGGGGGCCCCGCGGTGGCATCGCATGACGTCTCCAGGAAAGCGTGTTTTCGATAGCGTAGTCGCTCGCCTTGGAACAAAATTCCTCTTTGTCCATCCTCGGGAATCCGGCACGCGATTTTTCATCGGCCTACGGACACACGTTACGGACACGCAACGTCGCGCGAACATCCCGTAACTGGGACTAGAACCGCGTGCCCTCCGGGCCCAGCGAATTCAAATAGGAACGGATCATCGTCCGGTCCGGACCCTTCCACCAGCTTTATTTCTTCGTTCCCGCATCGAGACGATCAAGACGTCCGCTGTCAGCCGCGATCATTTTTTACACCCTCCTACCCGAGGGAATGCTCGTTTCGCCTGTCGAACGTCTAAAACGCTAATGCATCTGCCCGGCGATCTCTTTTCAAGGTTCCGCGAAATGTCCAACCGTGCGGATCCTGTAGACTCCTCCGTGGAAGAGACTGGTCTAGCCTTAAAATCGAGAGCTGTAAAGTCACGCCCACTCGGAGCACTCTGGACAGGAAAGGGGAACCACGGTGATAAATCCGGCATAGAAGTGGCTACTTCTCCCAAGTTTGACGTCCAGACTCGTATCCAGGGTGGTCCGGGCTGCCGCCGCAGCTTTCGTTTTCTACCGCACGGTCGACCGTGACTTTTTCGCCGCGTCCGACAAAGTCGATCCACGGTGTACGCGACGCGAATCACGCGGGACAACCGTGTGTGGTTCGCGCGCGCGTATACGACGAACGTACATCGACAGCCGGCCGTCACGATACCACCGGCGCGCGGTATGCATAATACGGCCGGTAACATAATGCGTCTATTGTTAGAAGAGAACTCTCTCCTTTTCCCTCTTTCTCTTTCTCGCGCGCGGTTTTGCCGCGTGGGTAAATAGGCGACGAGCACATAGGCCGGGGGTACATAGAAAACGTTTTAATACTCATTTGCATGCATTGAACCGGCGCTTATACACGGTGTTTATAGAGTCCCCGTCTCGCCGAACGTCTCTCTCTCTTTCTCCGAATGTCATTTTCCATCTGTTCCTTTCTTCGATGCCGGGGACATCCAACCGCGCGCGCTTGATTTACGGCTGTTTGCGCAAATGACCGGCAAAAATAACTTCGACCGGGAAAATAACGCGGACGGTGTGATCGTAGTTTTATCGCGATATTTCCAATTTCGGTGCTCGACTCAATCCGATCGGGTTTTATCGCGATACTCCCGTTTGGGGGATTATACGACTCTCCGCGACGATGGTGCACGCGATTCAAGCCGGCTATCAATATTCGGTTGTTATTTCGATCCGCGAACGTTGTTATTCAGAGATTGCGGCATCGGGAGAACCCGGATCGACTTTTATCGACCCGCTTGATATTACGTATAATTTGCCGGAGATTAGATAAAAATTAGCGAGGAAAACAAATATATTATAATAGAACTCCCGATACGAAAATGTAGAGACACGTTTAAAAAAAAGCGTGGAGCAATAACGAGGCTTACGCAGAGACAAGTATTATTAATTGCTCTTCGGCTGGGATGAATACGATGATTGAGCGTGGTTGGAACAGAAAAATCGTTCCCGAAGCGGAAACGATCGATGAACGACCGACGACGACGACTGGCTTCGTCGCTAATGTTGCATAAGGCATAAGGCAACAAAGGAGGTGGTTCTAGAAAGTGACAAAAGGCCTCTCGGCAAGAAGATTCTCACGGCTCCGATCGGGGAGAGATTGCTGCGAGGCGTACGATGCTGACAGACCGGCTCCGGTGCACCAGCGCGCTACACGTGTTTCATCCGTATAATTAAGGAAACTAACGTGACACGATCAAAGATAGTGCTCGTCCATTACGGGCGGCCCCCCCTCGTCCAGAGAAGAAACCACGGCCGGCATTGAAACAAACTTCTTCTTCCCCCCGTCGGTGGACTCTCGGCGTCACTCCCCTTTGACAGTCATAATATCTATTTCCTCGTCCCTTGCGCCGGTCGCGCGGAGGCCCCCAAAGCCCGTCGCACAGGTGCAGCGGCCGAGGAGGCAGCAGACCGGTGCGGAATTACAGGACAAGCCCCGTAAAGGAGGGAAACGATCGGGCGGTGTTCGTCTTGCCGGTGTTCGTCTTGTCGGTCTTCTCTAGCGAATACGATCGGACGAATACGATACCACGGGGCGAGCAGAAGCGATATCGGAACGCCGAACAATCGCGCATAAAACGTCGATAACGACGCCGACATCGGAGACCACGGGGAGACATTGACAATCGAGCATCGATATCCGGCGTCGCGGACAAACGAGACGGAATTTTCATTATATCGATCGAACGAATCGATATGATCGGCAGTCGCGTCGATCGTGTTTCCCGCGGGTAGAGCTCGCGCGGTTCACCGGCATTTAATAATGATGTTTTCAGTGGTCGCGAGACCGTGTAATTTAATTGAAGCATACTCTCTCTCTCTCTATCTCTCCTCCCTTCCATCTGCCGCGGCATTAACTTCGTTAATAGTTGCCCGGTTCTTGTACCGCGTCACACTTATAATCGTTCCGTTGACAACCACGGAGAGGGAACTCCGCTCGCCGGCGCGCCTTACAAAACCGGATCACCTTTTTCTGTTTATCGCGCGGTCCCATAATTATGTAATTACCGGTTGGTTGTTTTTTTTTTCACCCTTCACTGTCAGCGGTTCAATGGCTCCACGCCGGCTTGTCGAGCCTCTCCTCTCTACCCGTCACGGCCGCGACGGCATCGTACCGTTACAGATGCTTCCGGTCCAGCTCTATACAATTAGGGAATTAAGTCAATCACGCGCCACTTTGCAAAACACACACGACAACTGCTGCTCGCGCCGATCTTGCCCGCTGTGCCTGAAATCAATTACAAAAACCACGAGCGCGCCCACCTCGTCCCGACACTCTTCTCGCGTGACACCTTGCTACCTGAAAAAGACCGCGCCCGTCCGACGATCATCTCTCCTCGGAGCAGCTTTTTCGGAGCAATTTCATTCGTAACGAGTACGCTGCCCGAAATAAACATAGGTCCGACAGTATACTGTTTTGTCAGAAAAATGAGACGACTTGTGCTCGATGAAAGCAAGAGAATCGAAAATAATAGTGCGTTTCCTTTGGTCATTGTTTTCCAAAGCGACGCGTAAGAATCGAATGGGGGTGCAATAAGCGAAAAACGAGTCGCGCCGCGAGCCGGAGCAATTCCATCGCTAACGAGCACCTCGAGGAGCCCGGCTGCGCGCTCCGATTGGACGCGACCGCGACGACGCGTCGCGACGGAAATGCATTCTCAAGCGACTATTGATATTAATTTGCAGCTTCGTTCAGGAATTCGCCTCGCCCCCCGCCGACGGGATCACGCTGCTGTTGGAGACCCTCCGGGGTGTTCAGCTGGCTCAAAGTTCTCCACCCTCTTCCGGTCACACGGGCCCGCGTGTCGGCACCAGAAGAGCAGCACTGGACGAGCTTGGATGCGTCGAGTGTCTGGCAGCCTGCGCCGAACGATGCACCGATGCGCCGAGGCTCCTGGTGCAAGCCCAGCCAGGCCTTCTCGCGCTGGCCGTCTGTCTGACCAGTAGCTTGAACCGGTCCCGGGTTCTAGCTCTTCAGGTAACAACAATCGTCACTTCCGTTCCGAGCGGCCCGGTACTGTTAATCAAAAAAAGGAAACCTGTCCCCGCGCGAATACGCTCGCCGCTTAAGCTTGTCCCAGGGAATACGCGACGAATCACGGTGGAAACGTACCATCCTCTCGCATAGCCGCGTTATCGCGGTTTTATCGTTCGCATCGGCTCCGATATGCGATCGAATTTAACGCTTATTTATTGTTTTTTTCCTTTTTTTTTTGCACGGCTAAAACGATTAAATCTGTACCGATAGCACCCTGGCCACCGGTTTTATCCGGTCGTCTATCGCTTCCCACCTCGTTCGTAATAACGTTAATAGCTTCGCTACCGCGTAAACGTGTTGCGTAACGTTCCGATCGCGTCGAAAAATTAATTAGAGAACACCGTGCTTATTTACACGAGATTCCGCGGTCGCGACGCGTCCATGAGTCTCGCGTCACAAAGCGCGTTCCAATAAATTAGAGAAAAATTCGATACCGCGATGATCGAAAACATTCGGTGACCTTCAGTCGTCTCCTCGGCAACGTTCGGGAAGATGAAACGGATCCCGCGTTATTTTTCCGTTCCGCTGGAAATGTTCGTATTTTCGAACTGTAAACGGAACGGTTAATTAAAGAGTCCTCGAAACGATACGAGCGGCGGAAGATTGTGGGTCAGCCCGGCAAGTTTGTCGATCGCGGTGGATCCCGGGATACGTCTGACCCATTCGGTGGCTCGTAAACCCGCGTCCCCGGCGGACTCGGTCCGCTCGACGGCCTCCGCCGTTGGGCCCCGTTATTTCGAGAGTGTCCATCCTCGGAACCAGTTTTTATCATCTATCCGAACGTTATTCGGCCAGCTTCATTTGCAAACTCATGCGCGCTCTCCGTGGCTTCTTCTCCTTCGCTTACTCCTCCTTCCCCCCCTCTTTCTCCGTTCTCTCGCGTTTTCCCATTTGCCGGGGCAAGCGCGCAGGTACGCAGGCATCGCGGTTACGATCAGAAGACGTTGGGACTAACCGAACTGGGGTAATTACTTCCACGGCACGTGATCACAGAAACCTGCCAGAGCCTCGCGAGACGGGGGAGGGGTGGGGGAGGGGGAGGGGGATGGATGTAATGAGAATAAAGAGATCGTTATCTTCGCTCGGCCGGGAGGAACTGTTGACGGGCATTAACTGCCGGGCGGCCGGACCGCCATGAAAATCCCCCCCGTCTCCGCGCGGCTCTCCCTTGCACGAATTCATTATTATGTTCCAGCTACTGACGAAGGTCTGCCAGGCTCCGGGTGGCCACGCGGCTGTCTCCGAAGCGGTCTCCACTTTGAGGCTGAAGTACGGCGAGGGCGGTAGGTTCCGTTTCCTCGCCGGCGCCCTCCTGGCTCCCAGAGCAGCGATTGCCCTGAGAGTCGCAGGAGTCTCCTTCCTCAATGCTTTCCTCAAGTCTGCACCACGGACCCAGACCAGGTTGTACATTCAGGTGAGTGTAGCGAGCATCGAACGCTCCGCCGTGCCCGTAACTAGACGACTCCGAGAAACTTAGCTTTAAACTTGGATCGATCGGCTGATTGTTTGGTGGTAACGATCGATTTCTCTTGCGACACAGGCCGAAGCCTGCGAAGCTGGCCTAGAGCCGCAGGTCCTTCAAGAATGGCTGAAAGAGCTGGACGGCAGGGAGGAGGACGCCCTGAACGAGCTACTGCACAAGGAGGTCCAGAAGTGGACGCACAACTGCGTCGACGTGGACACGTTGCAGAGACGTGTGGTACGTGCCGAGGAAACTTGTAGAATTCTTAGCAAAAAGGTTTCGGCCCTGCAAGCGGAGCTGCAGCAGCTCCAAGTCGAGAAGCTGAACAGCTACAACCGGGAGGACCGTGAGAAGGTGACGGTGCTCGGGACGAAGCAGTCGCCGAAAGTGTCCTCGAACGCGGAGGACGAGGGCATCAGCTCGTCCGAGAGATCCAGCAGCCCTGAGAACGGTAAACACCAGATGCGCAGCCATCAGAAGCACAGCACGTCGCCGGACAACGACCAGGAGACCACCATCGACGACGTGATCGAGGAGCTTAGGATCATCGTGAAGGACGCCGAGCAGGAGTTCGGCGACAAGAATCGCGAGGAGAAGGAGAGGATCTCTCAGGCTACCTCCAAGGACCAGGCGTTCAGGAGCTCGGAGTCGTTCTTGCTGGACAGGGTCCTGAAGAGGGACCAGCAGTCCGATGTGAAGATTTCGAAGTCCAATCCGGGGTCCGTCGTTTCCCAGAGTATGACGAAGGGCGAGCAGGTGACCTACTTCGGGAACGATCGGGATTACAGCACGGACTCGGGCAGCAACCGAAGGCTGCACGCTGATGCGAGGAGAATCTCTAAATCGTCGGTGGACGGCAGCGTGAAGATAGTGATTAAGGGGCCGGATATAGAGGACGCCATAGTCCCGACGATCCTGCATCCTCAGCCTCCGAGGAGATCGCCGCCTTGTCTGTCCACCATCATGGCGGTCAGACACTGCGACTTCCCGGACCACGAGGAAACCTACAACTCTCACGACGAAGAGATCGAAGAGGAAACGTTAGGGGACGGCAGCGACTCTCTGCTCAGTGCTTCGAGGCTGAAGTACAACGGGAAGAATCAGACGTACGAGGAGCAGATCAGGAACACCAACAGTAACCACTTCCCGAAACAATCGAGGAATATAGACGACGAGCATGACGGGAAATTGAAGAAGAGCTACGACGATCTGCGACACTTCGACGAAGGCGAGAAGGACAAGAAGACGATCAGGAATTACGAAAGCTCGTGCAGAGCAAAGAACGAGTCCAAGTCCAGGCAGGATGGGTTCGTACAGAGGCACAACTCGAAGTACAGGAGCGAGGTGGAGAAGAGGAAATTGCTTCGCAGGTCCACCAGCCACGACTATCTCGAGTCCAGCGCCTCGAGTCCAAGGTCAAGGAGGTCCGGAAGGAGCCGAGTCGAGAGCCACATCAGGAAGTTCGAGAGTCTAAACTCGTTCGACGAGCATCGAAGTCTGCAGAGTTACGGGAGGCCGGGCAGCTCCGAGAACCTCAGCAAGCAGGAGCACCAGTTCTTCGAGGACAGCTCGAGAAACAGGATGCGCAGGTCAGAGTCCTTCCACCATGTGTCACACGTGGCCAAGAAGGAGCAGTGTTCGTCCCGTGGTGGTAGCGACAGCGGGTTGTTCTACGTCACGGATTTCAATTTGGAACCACTGCTGACACGGAAACCAACTTCTATAGAGGCTCCAAAGTCGCCCAACTTGCTGACCAAGTCCTTGGATAGAATCGACGAGGGACTCGATTCGATGGTGGACATCGTCATCACGGAGGAGAAGAGCCAATGGAGATCGGGCAAACACCAGAAGACCAAGAAGTCTCGGGAGGAGAGGCAGGTGATCAGGTCCAAGTCCAACAAATTCGAAGACACGAGAAACTGCTACGATGTAGACGGGAAAAACAGGAAAGAGGAGTCCAGGAACAAACACCTGAAGAACGACGAGTTTTATAATGTCAGCGTGAACAATAAACAGCTCAGGAGCGACGAGCTGTACGAGGAGCAGAGGAACCGCGAGTGGAATTGTCAAAACGAATTGAATTCCGCCAAGAGGAACGATTTGGATTTCGACAGCGCGCCCATGATCATGGGCAAGAACGGACCCAAGAACAACTCGTACAGCCAGCACGAGAACATCGGGAATCGGTTCACGAGCAGGCCGAACGATTCCGGGATTTTTGCTGGCCGAACTTACGATACTTTCGGCCTCGGTAAGAATCGGTTCAACGCCGGCAAATACTCCGGAAACCAACAGATCAAGGATAGCCCCGTCGGAAGGAGAAACACGACCTCGTCAGCGACCGGAAACCGCGGAAAAGTCACGGACGTCGTGTCAGGGCTCTATTGAAAGTAGGTCCGTGTAGATTTCTAGTGTTCTCGGAAACAGATTTCAAAGAATGAGATATATTTTTGTATACAGATTAAATACAAAAGTCTTACGAACGACATTCGTTCAGCTCTTTAGATATCCGCGTCGCGTCTTATCGTGTATGAAACAATGAAATTCAAGTATATAGTTTAGATCGCTCCGCTTATCGCGACAAGGGGTGCAGTGATTGTAAGTATTATACACAAGAATTCGACACTAAAAATATGGGGTGACGTTCAAACGAATGCTAATTTTCTAATCGTTTCATTTAACTGTCGAATGAGACAGATCCGAGAATGATTTATTGTGTGCCACGATAATTTGTTCTATTCTAGAGGAAGGTACGACAGTGATAATAATTACAGATTTTATAAAAATTGTATGTCGATCTAAAAAAAAAACGTTGTATATTTTCAGAGAGAATTGTTTAATTTACTATTTCGGGGTCACTCTGTATATTTCTGATAACTACGGTGAACGTGTCATTCTCGATATGAAGATAGGTGTACGGTGATGGACTGTCACGTTTTTGATGAATTGTGCAATATTATGTTTCACCATATGTAATTACAGACCTGTAATTATATCGCGTTTCAGCAAAGATCTGTAATTTAGTATGAACGCGCAGATAAAAAAAAGTGTACAGAACATAAGCCAGGAAGCGGCAATGACTACGAAATAAGTACACGAGTTATCATCGTTGTAATCATTATTGTTAGGTCCAACCTCTTTTTCTAACTTATTATAACTAATGTATTCGCGAAGCAAACCTGTAATTATGTTCTTCATTTGAATAAAATTGTTACCCTTATCGTTACAGCGAAATAATATTCAAAAGCCACTCCTGATAAGTAAAACTACAATTATATCATCGTATTTATTTCCGATTAATACAACAAATACATAGAAAAGGAGAGATACAACAGTATAGGTTTTATGTACACAAAAAATTTACATATACATATTACCGGTAATTTTCCTAGTAACTTGCGTTATAATAAATAAATTATTTAAAGTATTAAAAAAGTTCACTTAATACTGAAAAACATGCGAGAAATTTCTGCTATAAAATATATGCTTTGTATCGTCAAAGGCACACGTAACATTTTCAGTCGATAGAAAAATATTGAATTAAACCTTTGACAATGATAACAACACTGATGCTTCGTTTTTTTTTTAACTGGCTGTAGCATGCAACAAAGTGGTCGTAACTTCGCTAAGTTCGTAACATGAACGTCCATTTCGGTGGGTCACTTCAAGGCTACCTAGAGTCGGTGATTCGTTCGATTTGTCACGTATGATTTCCACAAGTTGTTGTGACGTTTTCTCTGAAATACGAGCACAAATATAATAGTATAAAATGTGGATTTAATAACGCAAGTTGCTAAATATAATTAATCTTTAAAACCTTGGTGCGATGATAGTAAATACGATAATTCCTCTTGAGTAGAAATGTATTGAAACTCATCGCCACATATTCCCTTCAATACTGCAACAACATCCGTTCGTGGATTGTAAAAGTAGAGTCCTTGTTTCCGATTGTTAAACTCATTGATCAATTTAGCGATTCCCTGCGAGAATATATTACAATCGTATCAGAGCATGCTCCCTAGTTCGCAAATTTTCTAAATATAA
Organism: Augochlora pura; assembly: GCF_028453695.1. Lineage (NCBI taxonomy): Eukaryota > Metazoa > Arthropoda > Insecta > Hymenoptera > Halictidae > Augochlora > Augochlora pura. The sequence goes on along the minus strand of NC_135775.1, from coordinate 26,184,378 downwards.
ATATGTACCTCGGCAGCTGTAAAATCTGCTCCCAACATGTACCTGCAATCAACAACTACCGGGACTTGACACGAGCCCTGCTTTATTCCCGCATTTCCAACTGACTTTTTAATGAAATCAACCGCAGGAAAGTAAAGGCTGTTTCCTGGCGTGACCAGAAGATAATCAGCTCCGGAGATAGTCTAAATATAATTTGAAAGTTATTCTTAAGTCGTCTAAAATTACGTAATACATTCCCAATTATAAAACGCTACTCACGGTACATTTATCAACGTGTATTGTTGGTCGTGCAGAGGGATATAATAAGAATATGAGATTCGTCCCTACACCCATGAGTATTCCGTATTCTACTCCAATAAGGAGACAGAATAAAAATGTGACAAACATTGGAATGAGATCCTTTTTGCTAGTTTTCCATATCAACATCACAACTTGATACTCAATCATGTATATCACTGCACAGATAATAACTGCTGACAAGGAAGCTGAGAACATAATATGTTCCGTTAGACGTGACATCTTAATGGAAGAGCGTGCATAAGCAAAAAGATTGTCGTCTTACCCTTCGGTATATAGTAAAAGTATGGCGTTAAGAAACTGAGAGCTAATAATATCAATATTCCTGTATGCAACCCACCCATCGGCGTTTGCACGGAGCTAGCATGATTTACTGCAGACCTACTAAATGAGCCAGTAACTGGCATAGAGCTTGTACAAGATCCAAGCACATTGCAGATACCCAGCGCAATTAATTCTTGAGTGGCATCCACCTTGTTACCATTTGCAAACGCTTTTGCTATTGCCACGTTGCCAAGAACACCGATTATGGGAACCAATGCTATAGACGCGCCCAATTCCGAGCACATTTCAGGAAAACTTAACGTGCGATTTCCAATCTGTGTGGAGAACGGTGGCCATTTAATATGTGGAAGACCAGATCTTACAGTGCCGGTGAGAATAAATGGAGAACCAGTCTCTTCCGAGTTCAATTTATATGCAATAGCGGAACAAACAATGACGACAATAGCGTTTCTAGCTGTAGATATCAGCCATATCATTTTTGTCAAAATCCTCTGATAATCGTTCGGTTTCTGATTATCGTAGCCAAATTTAACGTCTTTCATTTTCTGCAAGATAACAAACATATAATTAAGGCCTTCAACTCTGTAATAAATTAGATTATAGTTGAGAGATAACAATATGAATTACCCTAAATACTAATAAGATAATAATACAACTGATACTCATTGCAGTATCCCACAGATTAGTTTCATGAATATTTTTGAACACTTTGGCGACAGTATCTAAAAATCCTTGAGAGGAGATCTTCAATCCCAAAAGTCCTTTGAGCTGTGAAGTCACAATTATAACGGATGTGGCTGACGTGAAACCAACTGTGACTGGTATCGATATGAAATCTATAAGTACTCCTGCGAAATTGTGCAAATTAATTAGTACAGTGTATTGGTTGAATTTTGTAATGATTTGCTTGCTATTCAATATTACCTAAACGTAGGAAAGCCATCAAAATTTGCAAACACCCGCATAGAAATGCAAGTAGTATTGCAAAATCGGCATTTTTACCCTGCACATATTCGTGCGTCATCAATGCCATAAGTGCGGTTGGTCCAATTGTGATATCCTTGCATGATCCAAATATTATGTATACCATTGCTCCCACAAATGCAGAATAGAGACCATACTGTAATTTTATAAATCTATAAGTAATGAACGATCGCATAGAAGCGAAATAACAGCAAAAGAATTATGCGTGATACCTGTGGTTCTAAGCCCGCTAAAGTCGCATACGCGAGCCCCTGCGGCATGACAGTAAGACCGACAGTGATTCCAGCGATAGCATCGTTTAAAAATTTGTCCGAGTTATATGTCGGCAACCAGCGAACAATTGGTATCCGTTTCCTGACAAATTTGCTCAATTTGTTCAATTTATCGTCCTTTGACTGCCATTTTCGAAATATCGAATCGGAAGCCATCATAAATCGAGAAGTATCTTCGAAAAAATGCAGAAATTCAAAACCTTTCAACGAAACAAAATTCTACGAAAATTCTAAACATCAGTATGAACTAATAAAAAAAAAATCTAAAGTGACTACAAAAGAAATAGACAGTCCCAATATTTCATTAAAAAAGAACTGTTGAAAATTTTCGAGACATATTGCAAATTGATAAAATAGAATTTGGAAAGTACCGGTATAAGCCATCGTAAATTGTATTAAAAACTCTTCACAAGTTATATTTTTAATCGAGTCATTGAACTGTCTATTTCTCTCCAAATAAATCCGTATAGTAGTCTGTCAAAAGCGCGAAATATTTTTACCTGTGAAAGTATCGACTTTCACCTCAGCGCCGGAGCTTCTCACGCGTACGTTCGTCTTTAATTATACTGTAGTGACATGAATGTAGAAAAAAAAAGAAGATAAAGCAAATGCTAATAACTGTCTAAATTGATAGCATTTGCGTTTCGCGATGCCGCGGTGAACTGAAAGAAACTAAAGCCTTTCGACTGTTTATATACCCAGATAGACCGCGAAATTTATCGCACGTTAGCGGAGGAAAAGTCTCGACTAGCCTTCATGCTTTTTGCAAGAGTCGTGAACAGAAAGGATACGTAAGCAAGTACGGATAACCTCGGTACTCCCGTATTTCGATAATTGTCATTAGTAACGAAAACAAATTTATCAATTCGACGGTGTGAAAAAAAAAGATTACTTTAATTAATGACAAAAGAAAAAAGAAGAAGCAAGAGCAGGAGACCGAAAATTATGAATTAAAATTCTCGCGTGCCTATAGCTTCATTAGCGTGGTCGGGTCGTTCTAATTTTTTTCTAACATTCTCGACCCCTTTGGCTAGACAACAATCGCAATTGGAACACGGGAGTTAGTCAATCGTGTTAACTTATGCGTCGAAATTGCATAACCCCGAACGCGTAAAATTCGCAAGTTTAATTTCACCGAGACGTTTTAACGCCGCGCCGAGGGTAATTTTTGTTGCTTTCCGAGTCACTGAACTAAACACGTGGCCCGTTAAAGCACGACATGTTTCTCAACAGCCTTCGTGCTCCAATTTATGTTTAGACAATTTATTAAAGGTCCACCAGCTACTTGACCCATCAACGAGCATTCTGTCTGTGCACTGAGCGAGCAGAGAAGTTCCACACTTTCAGATAGACAAGGATTACTTCTTATCGTTGTGCTGTACACTAATCGTCGCCGGAGGAAATGCACAATCATTTTCACGGCGTAAATACGATAACAAGTATCCTGTTTCAATGCGGAGAGTTTCACACAGAAAGTCCATTGCTTCCGCTCCAAAAATTTCGCTGTTGGCGCGTGTCATTTTCATTCTGGAAATTTCGATCGCGCTCGTTGATTGGCATAACCTGTTACGTGTGTGTGTTAGCATGACGGTGTTCTGTACTTGTTAAGGACTGTTTCATGGAAAAATCGTGTACGAGATTCAACGACAAGAGTTAGCACGTCATTCGGCAAAGTAGTATACATGAGATGAATAAACGCACTGACCAAACTCTCGCCATGAACTGAACCTCAAACCGGCATCGTTATTTTACAAGCACGGCAAACAGTTTCGATCGAGTGAGGGAAAAATGCAGTTTACATATTTCTCGCTAGGGGGATTGCATTTGCCCGGTGCAGTCGGTAATTTAGAACAAATAAATCTGGTTCGTTGGCTCGTCGCGCCGCGACCAATAACTTTGTCGTATCACGGAATGTCCTTTAAAGGGTGCGTTATTTGAATTTCATAAATGTATCCTGCTTTTAATCCGATCGCAATTTATGCATCGATTATGTATCGCACGATTTATGTAGCACAATATCTCGTGCATTGTTTTTCCAATCAATGAATCATAAGAGATTCCATTACCTTTTAATTCGACCTAAAGAGTTTTTTGTCTGTTTGCACTTGCGCATCCTCTTGTTCATCAGTCATCATCAGTATTATGGCGACCTTTATGGTGGTCGGTCATTCTTAATATCTATACATTGGAGGAGAGATAGAGAGAGAAAGAAACTGTTCCTGCAACAGATTTTCAATTAAGATTCAGCTCATCGTTAAACAATTAAGCATACGGTAAACTGATTAAATTATCTTTTTTCATAGATAGCTGTATAGCTCTAACCGATCTAAAAATCATGCACAAATGTTGTATTCCGTCCGGTATCAATTGCGTCGCAAAATAATATTTTACCGAATTTATAGTCTTCGGTTATTACGTTCGTTAATTTTGGTGTGCGCTTAACACGATAAAAATTGTGCAGAATGATCGTTCTGTTGCATTTTCATTTCACTGTTCACCGAAACGTCCGAAATATTTCCGTCCCGAATACAAAGAATTTATAGTATTCCCTGTGTAATATGCGGCAGAGGTTCACCATTTTATGTTTAACAGTGTCGTTGTAATCGGTTGTAATCGATGTTGTAACGGTACTTTAGATTTCAGTACCATTACAAAGCATTCTATACCTATGGTTCATCTGTTCTTGTTATTCCACCTTTTTGTCTAGGATAATTTTAAGTAGATGTTTTTATTATTCAATGTGCTTAGTTTCTGTAAATGCATTTGTAATAGGTAAAATGGGTTCCACTGATAGAGATTTAAAACAGAAACATGATATAGAGCAGATGGCCGTAATCGGCAAGATGCATAATATGAAGTGGCTGAAAAGTAATTCTCAGTTCTCAGGCCAGTACGTTTATGTCTGTTTTATATATTTTAGTTCGCTTTTGTTTCAATGATTTGTTATCTGTTCTTTTCACTTTTAATTATTCTAACAGAATACTCCGTGCAAATAAAAGAAACGCATATTGTTGATTCATAAATGTAATCTCATTTTCCATTATTACTATAGTCTATTCCACCGTGTATAGTAAATTACTAAAATATTTTCTATCCTCATTCATGGATGAATACGCAATGCCCGAAGAAAAGATATTAGATACTAAGTTATGTAGGTCGTCTTTGATATTTTTAATTTATTTTTCTATTATAGCGTGAAAGTATTTGCATGTGGAAAAGAATTAATATGTACTCCACTGACAACTGAAATAAACGAAGGATCAAAGGACAGTGCTGATGTTGTCTCAGCCGACAGTGCTTCGAACAGTCCCGAGTTAGAGAGCAATGAATGTATTATGAATGAATGTATAGACAACAATAATATCATTACAAATAACAATACGCTTGAATCCACTTTAAAAGTTGTTGACCCGTTTGGGGAAAGTATTATGGAGACCACTTGGAATAAAAATGTTAATATAGCTAGTACATTATTGCAAAATCCTCAAGAGATAAAAAATATAAATTCGCAAGAGAATATTGTCAGTATTCCCCTGGAAAATCTTAGACTTGAAGAGGCAAGAAAAATTAAATCCAAAGAAGCATGCAATGAATCGTCTAATAAATGGTAGGTTGACAAATTAATCTCTGTTATAATGTTTTCTTATCTCACTGTTATGACTCACATGATTTACTACGTTTTATTATTAGGGATACTATTCATAGTATTCCTGACACGACAAAGGCAGATAGCAATGAAAGTAATCAAATTAATTCGAAGCAATGTCATGATAATAATAATAACAATGCCAAATCTAAAGCTCAAACCGCACCGGAGTTACAAAAAGGTATGCAAAAAGCAACTTCGAAGACAAATATTAACAAAAATAATGATCACAAGGTCAAAAAACAACCAGGTGAGTTTCAAATGATTCAGAATTAACACGATCAATGGTCTCAAGACATAATTCCAACGAAGGGATGTATTTTTACTTGCAGGAAACTCAGTAAAGACGTCTTGTACTATTTCAAAACAAATTTCTAAAGATCAAGATAATTCAATGCAGTCGCATAAAAATGAAAAAATTTCCAGTACAGACTCTAGAAAAACCTCTGTACCTGTAACTAAGTATGACAAATGTAGCAAAGTAAATGGATATAATAAGCAATTATATACTGGAAAGGGGACACAAATGAAGGAGCAGCAGTTTTATAAACAAAATTTTTCTACGTTTAACGATAATGGTGACAAAAGAAGATCTATGGAAGTATTGGATGAGAAAAACAGGTCTCAAAGGAAAAACAGTGATATAGATGATTCAAGAAAATGTAACAAAGTTCAAATAAATCGTACTCAATCATACAATGTTCAATGCAATAGGAATAAACCATTGGTCAAGTCGCAACAGCAATATTTAAGGGATTCGACATCCAAAGAGGAAGAAAATTCTATCAATCATACACCTGGTTTCAATGATAACACTAATTCGATTGAGAATGGATCAAAGAAAAGATGCGAAACTAGTAAGGAAAAGAATGATACGCAATGTTTCCAAAATACGTCGAGAGGAAGTATAAAAAATTTCTATGTTTCAGAATGCAATACGAATGAGAAACCCACGGGGAAACCATCCGGTTCTGTATCTTGTAGAAGAAACTATCAGAATGCTTCTTATGTGAAAACCAATAATGACAGAACCTCGAAAGACGAACAGGGGTGTATGCAGAAATTCAAGAAAGATCCTCATATTTATAGGCGTTCTTCCGGCACTTTCCAGCCTTTCCCGAAAGACGCGAGTGGCAAAGAGAAGTCAGACGACCACAAGAAAACTGTATCAGACTATTCGACGAAGGATTACAAAGCGAATCAATCCGAAGGCTCAAGGATAAGCATATGTTCGCATAAGACAACCAATGGTGCTAGTAACAATAAGACTGACACATCTGAATCAACTGTAAATAATCTGCAGTCCACGAGATCATTGAATTCTTGGTCGAACAGTACCAAAGATCCTGCAACCATAAGCGCGTCCGTTCATATGTCGCAAGAGTCGCACCTGTTGCAAGCTCCTTGTAACGGAACTGAAGTACAATTCGCAAAGACTGAACAAGATCATACTAGTAATAATAATAGCAGTAAGATGAGTACTAGTAGCTTGGAGGCAAAGTCGGTGAAGTTTTCTGACAACGTTCAAGAGATCCATACAACGGCTCATTCAGAGTCATCGTTGAATACCAATAACGTTATCCAGCACCATAAAATCGCTACGAACTCGTATTACTCCGATCTGCAGCCTGCACCTAGTGTAAACAACGCTCAACAACTAGAGAGTCATCAGTGTGTACAAAATAAGAGTTACTTCGATAATAGTAGCGCCCAGGTAGCAAATCAGAACCTATATCTGCTGGACCTAGCTCACCAGAAGTCAGACCAGCACACCAATTGCAATCAAAGTATAACAATGGGTAATGTTATGCCGTACAGCAACATGTCCCCGGTATATTTGAATCAGTACAATAACGTTCAGAACATAGCAAGAAAGACTACAGACAGCAACATAGTCACTCACAACACACTAGTGCCGAGCACCTCCTCCTATACAATAGAGAATCAGAGTATCATGCAAGGTGAACCCTCCAACATTCTCATGCATAGTCCTCAGGCCTCTGTGTTGCCTACGTCATCGGGTTACCACAATCATGCGGCGACCAGTCAGCATAATCAATGGAATCTGTCACTTCCAGATATGTTTGTCTTTGGGAACATGATGAACACGGCGCAACCAATGAACATGCAGATGCACAACTCAAGACACGTATGCAGCACGGATTTCAACGGCATGCAGCAGGGATACATGCAACCTCCGATGTATTATGTGCCGCAGCTGTGCATGCAGGGTTGGAATCCCATGATGCAATACCCACCCCTGTTCCAAAATGCTCCATTCAGCAATTGCAGCGCATATCCGAATCAAGTGCTGCCTTCGAGCACCGCAGCTGACTCCATCAATTGCTCCTTGACTACGTCTATGCAGAGCAATCCGTACAAGCAGTTCCAGCAAATACAGCAGCTGGAGAGCAATCCTAACTACTCCGTGCCCATCAAGCTGGATAACTACGTAGGAAGTAGTATGCAGGGTTGCAAGTCGAACGTCAGGATGAAAGACAACGCAATGGATATGCACGCAAGAACCCGCCAATATCGAGTTCCCGATTATCAAAGCTGTATCCAAGACAGCCAGGGGGCGGTGTCCTATTCTTATGGAACCGGCATGGACCCGGCGAGGAATGGCTCTACAAACATGCACACGCAACTGAACCAGAAGTACGCGCCGCGCACTACTGCCAACTATCAAAGAATGGCTGATCACTGTTCGCTATTTCAAAGTAACCAGGATCTCAACAGGAAGGACGACGTGTCGAAAAACGACTCCGAATGCACACCACCTATGGTCTCACCGAGGGATTGTATGTATTATGGAATCAACTATCCTAGGAAGCAGGACATCATTCAAAATTCAACTCTGCACTCCGATGTCAAGCCGAGTATGACATATATAGGCAACCTCAATACTCAGCCTTACGTCCCCCAGTACCATAAGAATGGAAATTATCACGCACCCTCTAAAGAGCTCGCGTACAAAGCGACTTTCGGTCGTAGTATTTGCAGATCGATGGAGCAGTAAAATAGTAGAAGCAGTAAGGAACGGTAGCACCACAAGCGCATAATCCATTTCTTGTTTCCGAGTTAGATCGTTGCAGTCACACCGTACAAAATCGTCGCACGTTCATCCGCGGCCCCCTCGGGCCGTTCTTGCATCGTCGTTATCTTTGTATACAGATCGAATCAATCAACGTGATTACTTCGAATCATTCAAAAATTATTGTGTCTACGGAATATTCGATTTTATGTTTCTTACCAGCTTGTTTCTGACCAAACTCTGCAAGAGTTTTATGAAATAACGAAAGCGTTAATTTGCACAGAGATCCGCAACAGCTATTAATTTATTTGTAGTTTATCGAAACGCTTTCTATATAGGTTAAAACTTTGACAAATAATTCGAAGTAATCGCATCGAATGATTCACGTAGTAGGTACAAGTGTGGGCGTCATGAAAGTTTTTTAATCTACTTTAGACACATAATTCACGTGCATTGTACTTACATAGATGTTTGGCATCAATTTAGCGATAGACTCTTCTTCAAAGTTGAAAAGCTTTAAAGGGATTTTACGATATTGTAACTGCCAATTACGCGATAGCCTCGTCTTATTCTATTTCCTATGGTAACAAGTGTGAAAGTAGCAAATCTATTTTCTAGAATTCTCTTCGGACATTTCTATCGGTCAGTCTAATGAACATAGATTAAATCAGTGTTACACGTTGCTCGGATTTCTGTAGAAAAGAGTATCTTTTTAATATCATGTCAGGGCTCTTGGTATTCTCGGGAGTATCTTTTTAAGTTCCTATGATCGAAAGTATTATTATACGACGATTTAGCGTTTAGTTCGCGTCACCGCAAAAATTTTTCGATTGGTTCTTTCGCCTTGTTTTCCATTTCGAAGTAGAGAAGAAATAGTTAGACGAGCGAGATAAGAGAAAGGAGAGTAAATAATTCGAAGTGTTCGCGGATCATAGAAGTCTGATTTATTTAATTTTCGTAGGCCGATGTTAAAAGCCACAACTATGTTTCTTTCCCTCGATTTTCATTTTATCGTTTTCCTCTAGTTTCTCTGTCGATTCGGAGGCAAAAGCATTTTATATAACCATTTATTTTTGTTCAAATATTACGTATATTGTTAAGAAATACCATATAGTTTATTTTTCGAGGACTTACAAGTTTTTACAAAGTAAAACATTGAACTTGCCGTACTTGGTAGATGTTATATATAGAATAATTAGAATATATACATGTATATATACATATGTATGTACATATATATATGTGTGTGTATGTATATATGTATATTCTTTCTCTCAACATATTCTGGTACGCATTTATAACCACACAGTATTATCCCTTCGATTTATATTAAGAAAACTGCACGCGTCAATAGAGTTCTCTTTAAACAAAACAAACAAACAAACAAAAAAAAAAAAGAATAGAAGAAGAAGAAGAAGCAAGTAATTTTTCATATGAATCTATATCAATTACTGGTAAAAAGTTACAAAATAAAAAAAAACCGTACGAATTATTATACAATTCATATATAATCGTAAATACGTGTTAATGTTCATTACGATTTTATACGATATCGTTGATAGTCCTGTAACTCGATTTTCGATATGTATTGAAGAAGAAAAATGAGAGAAAATCCGACGAAAAAAAGGAAACAGAGAAACAATTCAAACAGAATTTGTAGGAATTTCTTCCGCACGATTGTCTCGATTTCTTTTTCCTGCTTTTTTCTTTTTTCTCTGACGTGTTCCGATACGTTGATATCGTTCTTAGGCTCTTAGAGCTTTGTGCTTGCGTGTTCGTCCCTCGGCCTGTCGCTGATTGCCAAATTAGTCACGTCGATCAATTCCGCATCGAACTCCAGGACCCTCTTGCTCAAGCTGTACTCCTTCAATATCGCCACGAGCTCCGCGTCGGTGTGAGCTACCCGGATGATCTCCCCGGACAGCGATTGTACGCTCTTCAAGACCTCCGCGGACGGCCGCAGCATGATCAGCTTATGATTTTTCTCCTTGAAGTCGCTTATCACAGTGTTCAACCCCTACGAACGTCACCCAAATAAAAAAAAAAGAAAATTGTACTCGTCGAAAAGAACACGCGACGCGCACCGTTCGACCCGTTCCTGAATCTTGCGTCTGCCAGCGATCGTCGAGCTTAAATGTCATCGGGGGCCCGATGGATTACGAGGATACGCCACACGCTTTGTTTCTATCGCTGATTCGTTCTGTCTGCAGTGGGGACAGTATGTAGACGCGTTCTCGTAGCTCGAAGAAGTAAAATCCAGGACGGATCGGCGCGCGGAATTAAATCGTTCGAACTTGTTCTATACGCACTTGCGCCGCAGTGAAATCAATTTTATCGATATGCTTGCAGTCTAGCACGACGATTCTCGAATTCTTGAAGGTTTTCAGTAGATTCTGCTGATTGTTAGCCAGGTGCTCTATCAAATATATCCTCAGGTAGTCCACCGCGGGGAACAGCAAGCCCGCGCTCGGACGCACGAGGATGTAGCTAACCGCAGGAGTCTGTGTTAACAATAACAAACAAATAAACAAAAAAAAAAAAAGAAATATTTTTAAAATAGCAACTTCTAAAAGTCTTCGTCGATCATTGTTATGTATTTACATTTCTGTATTCGATATATATTGTCGGCCTGGCGTTGAAATAAATTAATATAGCCAGATCAATGGTCACCCCTATTAAAATCCCCAGCTCGACGCCGGCGAACAGGCACGCGAAGAAGGTGGCGAAAATCGGGATAAGATCACGCTCTGCAATCAACGAACAAAGTTGGCGTCGCTGTCCTTATATATCTGTTCATTGCCGCTTTTCCCACAAATTATTCTACTCACTGCTGCATTTCCAGATCGGTCCTATGATCTCCACCTCGATCATGAATATCACCGCGCTGATAATCACGGAGCTCAGCGTGGCTCTCGGGATATAATAAAAATACGGTGTTAGCAAACTTAAAGCGAGGATGACTAGAATACCTGTGTAGACGCCCCCCAACGGTGTCCTAGCGCCGGAAGCGTTGTTCACGGCGCTCCTGGAGAAGGAGCCGGTGACCGGCATCGACTGGAAAAACGAACCCGCCACGTTGCACAGGCCGAGGGTCAGCATCTCTTGGGTCGCGTCCAGAGTCTGGCCTCGTGCTGCGGCAATACATCTCTCGGTTTTCATCGCGCTTCGGAAACTGGAACGAACCTCTTTCATCGTCGACAAGACTCACAGAAGGCTTTGGCGATGGCGACGTTCCCGATGACCGAGATCAGAGGAACGATGATGATCCCGGTACCCAAGTTCCTGCACATGTCCACGAACGTCTCGGTTTGGTTGCCGAAGGTCCTGGAGAACGGCGGCGGTCCAACGGTCGGCAATCCCGCGTCGATGTGCCCTGTCAAGACGAAGGGCGCGCCACCCCGGCTTTCGTAGACGTACGAGATCACCGCGCAGATGATCACGACGATGGCGTTCCTGCCGGTTTCCAGGAACCAGAACGATTTCTTCAGCATCCTGTTGGCGACCTTGACGTCCTTCAGTTTCTGGAACCGTTCGCCGTTTCTTCAGCCGATTTCCCCTTTTTTTTTCTCTTTCTCTCGGCGCGCATATGTATTCATACCGCGGTAAGAACTAGTTCTGCTCGCGTGAGCGTCCCCGATGAAATTACCTTCAGGGTCAGCAGAATTAGAATGCAGCAGCACGACAAGATCAGGTCAGGGATCTTCGTGCGTCCGATGTTGTTGATCAGCTCCGTCCAGATCTCCACGAAGCTTTCCCCGTGGATCTTCAGGCCCAGCAAGCTTTTTATCTGGCTGCAGGCAATGATCAGGCTCGCCGCCGACGTGAACCCCGAGACCACCGGCACCGAGACGAACTCGACCAGGAATCCTAGCCTCAGTATGCCGAGCATTATCGTCACGCATCCTGACAGGAAGCACAGCAGGACCGCGTACTCCGGGACGCCTCTGCGAACCAAGCGTTCGTCGTTTTCGGTCTCGCTCTCGTTTCGGTTTCGTGTCTAAAAATCGTGTCGTTGACCCAGCTCGCGGAAACGATGTCACGGCTCGTTTAAAGACGCGAAATCTTTCAATTGCGCGCGGACCGCCGTGCTAGATCATCGCGTGCGCACCGGTCTTTCAGAGGTCGTTAAATCATATTGCCCCGTCGCAATTGCCGCGGCTACGAACACGAGACCGATTCGGATCCTTACCTCGCGTACGTGTACGTCAGCAAAGAGATCAACGCGGTCGGGCCAATATTGACTTCACGGCAGGTACCAAAGAAAATGTAAACGAAGCTGCCCGCGAACGCGCTGTACAATCCAAACTGGGGTGTCAGGCCGGCTAGACCGGCGTAGGCGATCGCCTGGAATCAAATGGACACGGGGAAATCAGTAGAGCCGACGTAGAAGCGATCGGGCAACGAGATATAGTGATTCAATAGTGTCGTTGCGCGGAGAACGAGTACCTGTGGTATCAAGGTCAGACCGACCGTCAGGCCAGCAACCAGGTCGCCCAGCGCGTCTCTCGGCTTGTAGAGCGGCAGCCATTTGAGTATCGGCACCCGGCTCTTCAGCAGCTTTTCGAAGTTGAATGCTGTCATTCTTTTTTTTTGTTTTCCGGCGAACGGTGCGTCACTTCTTACCGTATGGTTTTTTTTCTAGAGCTAGATCATTCTGCTCGCTCGAGCTCCTGGAATCACACAGACGACGCGCCGGTTCAGAAACGTGTCCTTCGGTCACGATTGTCCGGCGAAGATCGTTCTTATGCAATACGCGGTCGGACGGTTGTCCCATTGAGCTGGCTCCGACGATCGGAGCCAATTCAACAAACGTTCGAACGAGAGCCGGCAATTAGCGGATTTGCCGAGTGGCAATTAACGGGTGATTTTTAGCGGCGCGGACGGTGTACGGCGGCGTCACCTGATCGCCGGACACGTGAGATCGATTTGTCCACGTGATTATCCTGTTTCCTGCTGGCGCGCGACCATACAGCCGCGCTCATTACCATCTGTAACTTGATGGTCTTTCTATTTTCAGAGGTGAACTTCCGAAAGTCGCTCGCGTCTTTGCACGGCCACGAGTCCACGGACGTGTGACTGTCGACGGTCATCGCTGGACGCGAGCTCCGAAGCACAGGCTCACCGAGAGCCACGCGGTGTTCCACCCGCAATTTGAGGTAGGCCATGTAACACAGCAACTTTCGGAAGCCAAGGTCGGAAACCTTCCTTCCTTCGGACTTAGTTTCGATTAACACGTCGAGCGTCGCGTCGCTCGCATATGGGTGCGACTAATTATAAATTGCGATATTTGTTTTATTACAATACGCCGAGAAAACTGAGTCGTTTAAATAATTCGTACGGTATATTTTCGTTTCCTATTTCCGGCTTCATTAATTAAACGACTTTGGTGTTGCAGGAAGCTTCGGAGTTGGCATTCGACGCTTGACGGGCGAAGGCTGACCGCTTTGAAGGATCGCCTGGGTGTGGCGTGTACCGAGATGAAACCCGAGGATTCGTAGGTGAGAAATTTCGCGAATACGGAAACGATGGTTAAAGTTGTTTGGACGAAGAAATTCTGTGGGAAGAAGAAAATGCTCGAGCCGCGATCGTTCGCGAGTCACCCTCGAGAAAAGCGGGTGGAGAGTCTACGTGCCTTCGAACAAACCTAGTGGATGAACCTCATAAAATGATCTCGTGAACCTCGGAAGCGGCTTGCAGTTGGCTACGAAGAATTCACGGTCCTGCGGTCTCGCGCCGCGATAATATAATGTCCCGTCGCCGATCCATCGCGCACTGATCACTTCACGCCTCGTTAACTTCTCCGCCGTATGATCGCGGATCCCGCGGGACGGCCGATTTCGATCGGTATCGCCGCGCGTGATCGACAAGAAGCTTTCCTGCTTAAACTGAGTCTTACCGATCCGATGCGTGGTCGCGCACCTCCTCTATATACTATACACTGATTAAATCTACAGCTGTTTCACACGTGCCGGGCCCCTCCCTCCACTCCGCGAACCTGCGTCGTTACGTCCGTGTCCGTCAGGATGCGAACGCATGCGTCGCCGGTCGCTCTTTAAACGATCGCTGGGTTCGGCAAACCACGAATTACGGCCAATTTAACGAGCAATTTGTTCTTTTCTTCTAGTCCCGGCATCCGGCCGATCCACGGCATCCTGCTAGCCGATTTCGACTGTGGCCCATCGACGTCCACCGCCCGATATCGTCAGCGATCTCCCACTAATGCGATAATAATCGCCTCTACGCGTCTCCGTTATCCGTCGACGTAAAACGCTGGTCGAATCAAGGAGAAAAAAATAAAATGTAAAAATATCCGTGCAAGGACACGGCGTACCTGTTACCCACAATCAGCAAGAATTCAGCAAGGAAAAAAGCAGCCGACACTATGCTGTTTCTCAAGGTACTTATCCGCATTTTATTCCGACAGACATAAATTCCATTTATGCGCGTGTATTGCAGCGATTTCTTCTTATGAATTTCAGACAGGAATTATGGTAATCGTTAGATAACGTTAATGGACAGTTTCTCTGATAAAGACGCTTTGCGGTCGATAGTCGTCATCTTGCCGAGGGATCGGGAAAAGAAAAGCTCGTCCCGGATACCGTCGACTTTCTTCCTCGCACTAGAAAGCACAGGCGACGCCGTGGTATCGCGCTAGGACATCTCGAGGGGGGAAAAGGCAATTTGCGTAGATGTCCAGGCGAGGAAAAGTGATCAAGGATCTACCTCGCGGCTACGCGATCGATTACGCTTTCCGCGAAACGCGTCGAATTCAAACAAACAGCTGTTCGCGGGAAAGACCAGTTTGGCGAGCGCGTCATTTTACGGGAATCGATCAGTGATTATCGCGAATCGCGGGGCGACCGTATTCTTCGCGAATACGCGAATATCGTCGCTCGAGTCCCTTTTCGATGAAGATTCGTGTGCGAGGTTCGTTCGGTCGTACAGTTGAAATTCACCGAGCGCGCCGGCGTACACGTACGTAAATTACAAGGCCGTGTCTTGTTCTTGGACGACGACGTACTTTGCATGCGAACGCCGCCGGCAGGCCGCGATAACGCGCCCGTTTTAAAATTCCCGGCGATAACTATTAATATTTTTTTCGGATGGGAATACAGCGTAAAATTCGCGGGGATCTTCGCGATCGCGTATTAGTTGGCGATAACGGACGGTGTTGTCCAGCGTTGCGAATTCAATTATTGCCGATCGTTCGCGCCGCGTTCGGAAAAACACGTGTTTCCCATTTGGATGTCACGCGTTGACATTTTTATTGTTCCTCGAGGAACTAATATTGACGCAGCTCGTGCTGCATCGCCCTCCGTTACGTGTATCATAAATTTGTTAATGTTAACAGGTCGATAGGAAATGATATCGTTCGCCGAACGATGGTATGCAATTGCGGAATGCAAACGATGAGTCGGGGCCGATTATACGGTGTTTATCGCGCGGAAGAACTCGCGGGACATCGATATTCCAATTTCCAATTGTTCTATCTTATTTGCGGTGTTCGTTCGTAATTGTATTTTCTTCGCTAGAAAAAACTTCGACAAAAGTCTCGACGTATATTTCTCGTCGCATTCTGATAGTAAGAAAGTTCAAAAGAGGTTAACAGTGGAAATTTTGGTACTCCTGCTTCTCGTTCGTTTCTCTTCTCGCGTTGCTAATTTTTGGCCGGTGGATCCTGGTCGATTCGGACTTTTTCTCCGAGTTTGCACAAGCACCTCGTACAGCAGTTATTTGCCAATGTAATCGAGACTCCGAAAAGTACCGGTTGCCTGTCACGAAATGTTCGAGGATTTAAAAACAGGAATTCAGAATCCGAGATCCTATTTCAAAGTATTACAAGCGTTCCTTATTTCATCGAATTATTTATATAGCTCCAGTGTTTCTAATGAAATAGTGAATTTAAAAAATTTGCGCAGTTCACAGTAGAAAATTATACAATTCTTCGAAATACAATTATTTTTATAATTTCACGGATGAATGAATATTTTTCTGCGATCGAGGAAATAGCTCGAAGCCTTGAGTTTCTTCTAGGGATAATTTCAATTCAGTCCGCGTTAAATAATTATTAACGATTTTCCATGGTCTTATTTATTTCTCTAACGAATGTAACGCGTAAGACGAAGATGCATGATTGCGCGACAAGGATAGGGATATCTCTGCCACTAACTCTTTCTCATACTGCTCCTGATACTTTTGCTGTTGGCGCTATCGGCGATAAATCGTTGAAACTGTAAGACAAATTACTTCAACGAGTAAAAATCACGTGCTGTAACCCTTCGAGTAACGCGTCGATAACTTTTTTACGAAACCACATAAGATAAGTATTTTTACAGACGAGGTATAGCCATTTTCCAATAGATGTGGCTGCAGTTCCATTTCCTCGAGTTTGATCAGTGCTGCCATCTAAAGCACCTGCTCTTTTGGAACAGGCGCACCTGCCACCTAGCAAGCAAACGTGTGCTGTGAAAAGTAGTGCGTTGATATTCGTTAAAATGGTTAAAGAAGTATGTTTCCTATTTCTTGCATCTGGATTCAACAAAACAAATTAGTTCGTGCACACCTTAGAACGGGAATTCTTCATAGGATCAGTTTTAATACTAGGTACGTACATCAAGTTCTATTAAAACAATCTTCGACGTTTATTGCTCATCCGGATTCAGGTTGAGTATTCTTATTTGAAATCAAAGCAACCAGAGGAATTAGTATGGCTTCGAAATACATGTAAAACTATTCCAAAACATTCGAGAAATATTAGCAACATCGTTGACGATCAAAATGAAGATCCACGAGTGAAATCGACATCGTTAGGATGGAATAGATAGAGCATTATGTAGCTGTAAATCGACGCTTTCATTTGTGTATAAAATTGTACACGTCGGATAAACATTCGAGCGGGAAAATGAAAGAAGATTTCGGGTATCGGGTACTGCGATTGAATTTTAAAAATGGCGGCCGGTTGGTAATCGCGACGCCACCTGTGCTCGAGCTTCTTCGTGGTTGTTCGTGGCTGTTCGTACGGGGTGCACGGGGTCCACGGGACTCGAATCACGGAGCCCCGCCCTGCCGCCCGCCAGAGCCGTGAAGCAGAGCAGCAGTAGCAGCAACAGCAGCTTCGCTTGCTTCGTGTCAGTAATCATTCTTTTTTATCAATGAAAACAATCGCCTGAGCGTGGTGCCGTTCGACCGAGGAGAACTGATTAGGCGGTTACATTGTGCCCGCGTCCACGTAGTATACAGAAATCGTAGCAGTGACTTCGCGGGGAGTTAACCTTAAAAAGAGAAGTGGCGGTCGTCAGTGGTGTCGCGACAGAGAGAGGATCCGTTGATCGCGCGCGTCGTCGCCGTCGCCGTCGTCGTCGTCGTCGACGAGTGCCGTTTCTTTCGTTCCGTATTCACGACACGGTGTATCGAAGACGGAGACGGTGTGAAAAGGAAAGTGCATCGTCATCGATGTGAGCAGACCGAAAGAAGAGGATAGGGAAGAAGGCCCGCCGTTGCAGGAGAGAAAGAGAGAGAGAAGGAGAGAGAGAGCGCGCGCAAGAGAGATAGATAGAGAAAGGGAGAGAGCGAACGAGAGATAGAGAGAGGAGCCGTTCGTGGGACATAGAGGCCGTTACGTCGAGCCGGGAATTTTGGCAAGCGTCGCTCCGTTAGGGAGCTCCAGGTACGATAATCACCGTTATCGTTTATTGTCGCGTTCCGCGCGTCGTTCCTTGTCCCCGTTAACCGTGTAATCGTTAACGTTATAATAGAATCGAGGCCGGCCCTTCGGCCGGATCGCGAGCAGCCAACATGGCGGCCGCCTAGGCTACGCTGTCAAATTTTCCCCGTTCCGTCATCGCGGTTATTTTAACACCGAGACCGTGTTTCGCCCGATTCCTCGCCCCGCCGTTACGTTCGTGAAACGACCGATCGGTCGGAAAATACTCTCGGTCGCCCTGGAAAAGACAGGATCGTCGGTATAGATTTTTATTTCCCCTTTTTCGCAACGAGGCCGAGCCGAGCCGAGACCAGTACCCGCCCGACTGCCGGCTCCGGACGGTAATGAGATTCTTCCTGTTTAAGTTGAACTTTCCTCGTTCAAGAATTTCTGCCGCGTCCGAGCGTACTCTAGCCGTTTAAACCCTTTCCACGACAGACACCGAAATCGAGCGACGTGTCGTACGTTCGTGGAAACGCGACCAATAAGCCCGCTCCGAGCGATCTGTTTCTTAACCGTTCCCGGCTGTCGAGGTGATTTGTTGTTACGAGGCGACTCCGTACGAGACCGGACGATTAACAGATGCCACGGTCTCGATCGTATTAGATTTCTGTAGAATCTGGTTCCGAGAGAGGGTTAACGAGCATGGCCGCGCGCGGAATTTACCGACCGCACTTCACGGATGCCAACCGGGAGAGCACTTTTCACCGAACTTCTCCGGCTGGCCGGCGATACACCGAGATTACTACGAATTTACATAGGGGATCAATAACCATTAATTCACGGTGCGAGCCGAGTGCTATTTCATTATCTGTTAATTCACGCCTGCGTCTAGGATTTATTGGGTCGATGCGTGCAAAACGTTCGCTTCCTCGATCCTCCGCATTATTATTATTATTATTATTGCTCCGATCATTATTACCCGGCTTCATTACGCAATGCTATATAACAAGTGCACCGGCGCTACCGGGGTGATTCTATCCATCCTGTGCAATTTTTCCGACCGTCAACCCTGCCGTAGCTCTCTCGACCGCTCCGAAACGTTCCGGCTTCCTACCAGGGGGGAAGCGTCGACAAATATTTATATCGTCCGGAGGACAATTATTTATTCCACCGAAGGTCCAGGGTTCTAATCATTTATTTATTTCGTTGGCTCGACTGTGAATTCACGGAGGGCATTTATTCTCGGTAATGTAACTTTAGTAACAGGATACCGGGAGGGTAGAAAGTAAAACAGGGATCACAATTATGCGCGTTGTTACAGCCTCTTCGTCTTTTATCTCGTCACAGGCAGCGTATCGTTCGCGTTCGTTATAATTACACTCGCCACGATTAACCCCTCGCCGTACGATTTCTTTCGCGATGATTATAACACTTGCTACGTTCTTGCGCGTGAAAGAAAAATACGATATTTATCGTATTTTGACCTATAGTTTATTAGTCATACGTCGCGAGTACATTTGTTAGGTTATATTCGGAGCCTTCGGATTCTGCGACACGATGTCACGCGAATCGGTGTAGAATCCGGAGAAGAGCGCGTCGGAGTGAAAGAATCAACGCAAGATTGAATTTCAATTTCACTCCTGGAATTCGTTCCAAGAATGAGATAACCGGGAGGGGGCTCGGGGCGCACCGAGCGTAATTCAGTGACCCCATCCGCGAAACGTCCCAGCTAATTACCGTGTTTTTTTCTCGTCTATTTCGCGGCCGGGATTATCGCGTCCCCGGAATGGAATCGATACACGGTCGTAACCGCCTCGTATTCAAACAGCCGCGAAACACGTAACACGTCTGCGGGGACATGTTTTATTTTCGTAAACATGGAATAGGCCTGAACGTGGAAAGATAAGCGGGCCGCCACCTTATCGCTTGTAATTATATGCAGGGGAGGAAAAGCGAAGACCGAGCGAAAATTGTGAGTCACGTACCGCCCCGCGATAACCTCACGGTAACGGAGGGGGGGAAGGGTTTTTTTTGTTTTTATTATTTCGAAGCTTCGGACCACCGTAATAAGGGGATTGCGTAACGGCGGGGTGTTGCGCCGAAAAATCCGAAAACAAACCCGAGTACTCGAGGGCGCCGCGACGGTTTTTTTTTTCACGAAAACGTGAACAACCCGCCCGGATAAAAATACCGCGGCGCCGCTTTGTGCACCGGGTACACGTGCCCGCCGCCCGAAAATATGACACTTTCATCATCCGGCGGATGATGCACGTTTCATAATTATTGCCTGAGGCACACGGTCTAGTCGACGCTGCTCTCTCTCTCTCTCTCGCGGTCGCTCTTCGAGGGAAAGATCGATCCTTGATCCGTGCCACGGCTGTTTCTCGATCTCCGCGCACCCGGCGCGCAGCTGGAAATTATGGTTGACCGGTTAAGTACGCGAGTTGACTTCGCACGCGATTTTACTTCGGCGCTCCTGTCGTCTTCGGAGCCAACGCGGCGACCGCAATTTATGGCTTTATAGTTTCCATTAATCATCCGGTTTAAACATCTGTTAACAAACATTTGAATTCCTCGTTTTTACGCCGCCGGCGTTTCCGTGCGTCAGACGTATTGTCCTCTCGACTCTCTTCTTTTACAGGGGGGACACCTTCTTCCCCTAAATAAATAAATAAATTATCTTGCTCGGCAAGGTTATCGTGCACGCGCACGGTTAGAGGTTCTTCTATCTTCCTCCAAAAGATATCGAATTTGTTGCAAGGTTAATGGTTCGGAATTATTTAGAAAATGCTAGGAATGTTAGGTATCGTGTTCCTTAATTCACCGATTATAGGAGACCAGCATCCGAGCTAACTTTTCCTCGTGTTGCTACTATAATCCATACCGCCGTATTTACTTGACACGACGCCGGGGGTGGAAACAGATTTGTTGGGAAGATTCCCCTTGTCTGGCTACGAGTTAGCCCGATTTTGAGCTATCCACCCTCTGCAGGCTCTCCTACCATCCTCAACCCTTCTGGTTCCGAACAACGACATATTGTCGTCGACTATATTTAAGAAAATGTTTCCTTCTTGTTTCTACAAAACAATAATTTCATTTCTTATTTCTTCTTACTTTTCTCCTCTTACAAAAATGTTCTGACTTGTGTTGAGTCTAAGACGATTAAAAAGTCGCACGTGGAGGGTTAAAAGACCATTTACCAGCAAGTTTTGATTAATTATCGAGCAACAGTTTTTAAATGGCCACAGTGAAATTCGACGAATCTTTTTCCTTATCTCGGTGACGTTCCCAGATAGTCGGCAACGGTGTTTGCTCAGCGGATGAGTCAACGGGAGGAAAACGACCGTCGAAGGAAGCATCGTAATCGGGTGCACGGCCTTGACGGAACTGTCCAACAACGTCGAAAAGTTATCGTTCTTATCAACGACACCGTCGCTCCATCTGTTCGTCGATCATTCGACGGTTGTTCCCGACGCGGAGAAACCCGTTGGTTCTTGGCAAAGCGTCGAGGAAAGCGGCCGCAGCCGGTAGGAGCAGCGCGATTGGCCGGCCAATTGCTGCGGCAGCTGTCTTAATCGCCTTTAATTGGTTCGAAATATAAAGTCGTCGCAGTCCCGAAGACAAGTGGCGTGTCTCTCTTCGCCGGCAATTGACAGCGTGCTGCCACTCGAGAGATGCGACGTCGATAGGGCGGCGTTGCCCGAGATATCGGTTCCGCGAGCAACGATCGGCCGTGAATCGATCGCCGCCACACGAACCGACTCGCGCGGGATCCCGATAGCCGCGGGAGTTGCATCCGCTGACGAGTATATAGCTCGATAAGCCAGCCCCGATCAATACGCGAAAAACGATACCGCGATCGATCGAATCGTCTCTCCGACCGTCTCGAGTCGTCTCTCTTTCCCTGTCTTCTCCTTTCTCCCCCCCTCCCTCGCGTTCTGTAATATAAAGTGCGCCACTATTCGACGGGCATCGCAGAATTGGCTCTCTCGCGGCTGGTGCGATAACGCGCTGCGAGCAGGCTCGATTCCAGTGTGTGCAAATACTGCTTATCAACCGTTCGCTCGAGCCAGTCGAAATCTTCGCCGATAAGCGGAGGCCGCTGCGCGATCCGCGAGCATTAAGAATAGTTGATCCACGAGCCTCGGAAAGCAGACACCACCTATACGGTCGATGCAATTTTTCCAAAACTTCCCTAAAACCTCTACTTTTCACCACTTTGTTCTAATCACGTCGAGCTAGACGGTATTCTATTTTTCCGCGACAAAGAAACGTGACTAATCGGAATTTCTTTGAAGTAAATCGTAAGAGGTTGATCAAGCTCTCCCGGCTCGTGGATCGATGTCTTCGATACCGTCGATGCAGAAGTTTTGTTGAAATTCACGGCGCTAATGTCGTGCCACGCGATAGTTCTTTAAAACCGCAGGCTCGATAAGAATTAGATAAGGAGACATAAATAAGCAATGTAATCTTAGCATTATCTATTTCTACTATGTTTCCTAGATAAGCCGGCGTGAATTTGCGTACGTAGGGTAGATTGAGTCAGGGTAGCCGAGCCGGTTACGATGATTTCTATAATTGTTGCACCTTCTATCCAGGCACAATTAACTTTGCATCGAATAAGGTATATTACATCTTCGTATTAAAAAATAAACAAGCTGAAAGAATTTAATGTTTCGCATAAAATGAATACGAAGTTGATCGTGTCCGAAAAAGCATTATACTACCCTAATTAGGCTCGATGCAACTCGTTTCATACAGCGTTAAGACGAAACGCGGTCTCGATATTAGCAACGGCATAGAACAAGGGCTTTTCGAGCGGGAGCCAGACGTTCGAACAGCTCCTGTTCTCTGATAAATAATAAAGCACAATGACGGCTAATGACGATCGCGTTTCGCAGCACGGTTAGTAGGTCGCCGGCTACTCAGCGAGCGCGAAAGCAATGCCAATGATGTATTCCACTGGCAAACCCCTGTTCCTCCCTTCCTTCCTGTCACCCTGCAACCCTCCTCCCGATTGCGGGGTCACGTCCTGTTACGAGTCCCCCTCGTCCGCCATGGGTTATCCCTTCTTCGACCGTTTCTCGTCGCGCGCAAAGAACGCGCTGCAACGTACGCAGCGAAACGGCCAGCAGAAAAGGGTTGTCGATTTAAAAGCTGAACTCGTTGCTTCGTTCTCAGTCGGACTTTGTTCTATTATAAATTTTATTTTATTTCGAACCGTTATTTATTTAGAGGAGGTTAGATCAGACGTTTTTCCCGGTGGATCATAGCGAGATACGAACAGTAGATTCCACTTAGCTGAGAAGTTTCTTTTCGCGATTGTACCGAGGAGCATCGTCGCGTGTACACGCGAGCGTAATCACTTGAGAGGTACGATTCCGAGCATCGATACCGTCGCGATCTTTTTTTTTTTATCGATCGATTAGCCGCGATAACGGGGAGGAACGATCGAGAGCGATAGACTCTCCTCGGAAGAGTCTAATTTCCTCGAGGCCCGGTCCGCGGCAGCCTTCTGGATTCTTGGATAATCCAAACATTCGAGTGCCTGCTTCTCCCCTGCTCTGACGTCACGGTGGTCCGTAAAAATAGCGAAACGATCTATTCGCGGCTTAATTTCTTCACGCGGCCACACCGAGATCCTTCGCCTCGTCGAGATCGACGGAGAGTGTGTGAGAGAGAGAGAGAGAGGTAGAGAGAACCACGCCGATGAGAATTCGCTGTTTCTCCTCATCCCGGATCAATTGATATATCTTTATCGGGCGTTTAAATATAGAGGATCGATTCGGGAAGAGACGTTAAACCCTCTCCGGGGCGAAATAGAATTCTCGAAAGAAAACCGTCGTCCGGTATCGGCGGCTCCCCGTATTCAGGTTAGATCCTGACGTCACGGTCTGGCTTCTGACGTCATTCACCTGCCGTCACCTCGCCGCAATGTATCGTCCCGCTCCGGATCGCTTTGGGATTCGTCGAGAGCGCCAGCACACGGCGGAACAGTCGCCGAGAGCAGAGAAAGAGAGAGAGAGAGAGAGAGAGAGAGAGCACACACTTTTTGCCGGAATGTTTAATGCGGTGTTGAAAAATTTAGCGGAGAACAGAGGAATCCTCAACTGGCTAATTACCTTCTGTCCAGCTCCCAGATCACCGATTAACCGAGATCGCGCGCGCGCGCACGCACACACCGCCGCTCCTTCGGGATCTAGACAGTGTTTTTTTTTCTCTCTCTCTCTCTCTCCGAGAGAAACTATCGATCTTCCTCCGACCCCTCGGGGGACCTCTAAGAGAGGAAGAGGGGGGGACGCGAGCCGGTTTCGGGGTTGATTTTCCTTCGGTCGTCTTTTCCCTACTACGGTAACAATGAAAGGTTCGGATAGGTGACTCATATACCACCACCTGAATTAACTTCTTTGAATTGTTAATGGTCAGGGGCCAGGCTCGCTCTCTTTCCGCGACATCGGCGCTGGTCGCGTTCGGCTCTAGCACGCTCGCACGCTAGCTCGCTCGCTCGCTCGCTCGCTTTGCCCGACGGTTTACGTCTGTCTTCGCGATCGATGCTTTCGTAGGGAGAACGCGTCGGACAAAACGAACAAGTGTTTCTCTTTGCGGTGCAGTTCGCAGATTGATTGATAGATCGATCGGCTTGCGTCACGGCTTATTTTAAGCGGACGCGTTCTTTATTCTCGTACTATTCTCAGACGGATCTCCGTCCGCGTGCGCCGAAAGTCGGAGGTGGACTCCCCTTTGCGAAAAGGCGTGTGACAGAGAGAGAGAGAGAGAGAGCAGCCCCCTCTCGCGGGGATGAATTAGGAGAGGGCGGCCTCTCCGCGACCATCGTCGGCCAGCGCGTGCTGTTATCGCAAAAGTTCGATAGAGTCCAGAGACAGGCGGCCGGTGTGTAGCCGTTGGGAAGCTGATCCTCTCCGATTCCACGCGTTTCGAAAGTAGGTCGTGCGCCGTCGCGAATTACAGTCATCAGCTGTAATGCGCCGCTCTGTCGTTCCTACGCGAGAAGGGAACACGGCGGAGGTGCCGGCTGTGTAACGAAGCTGCTTTACCTGCGGATACTTTGTAATTAATATCGTTAGGCTCCGTTTGATCGCCATTTACATTCAATTATTCTTCAACCGGCGTGGATGTTGCCGCGCTCACGGCGACTCGGCTTCTAGGAAATCATCGCGCCGCCGCGATGCATAGATAACGCCTACAGTTAGATGCGGCGTGGCTCGCCCCGTCGCTCTAGCCGCAGCAGAAGTTTGCTTTTTCAATAGGCTGTGTTAGGTTCTTCAACTTTGCTGGTTCTAGGAAACGACGCCGCGAACTTGCCGAGACGTTCGATCCTAGGATGAAGCACCCGCGGGCGATTTAACCTGGCTAACGGAGCGATTATGTACTTGGTCGATCTGGGTGGCAGAAGTTTGTTTTTTCAATTGATGAATGAATGATGAGCCCTCGGATCAACTGGGTTCCAGAAAACCGTGTAAACTATACTACAGGTGTTAGCCACCGGGGTGAAAGACCTGTACAGAGCCTGTAGACTACTACTCGCCCTTTCGATTGCGATAGCATCGATTAACTTTTCCCACCTTTGTCCTCGAAGAAAAACGACTCGGAGTCTCTGCCAAGGGAGGAGATGTCGTTTAATCGACTCTCCCGCAACAGCGGCTAGGAAATCGGTGAAATCGCGACGAATCGGGCTCAGCTCCGGGAACAGTTGCGTCGCGGAAAGGGAGGAGGTGGACAGAGGGTGTCCGCCAGGTAAACACGGGGCCACTGATTGGAACGGAGGGCTGGCAGGTGCGACTCCAACAGGCGTCCGAACGTAATCCGAGGACGCGTTGCCGATCGGCCAGGCCTTTCCCGGCTTCCCTACCATCCTTTGTCGTCGCTGTTAAAGACCGTTGGGCCGTGCCAGGGACTTGGTCGAAGTGCACACTTGGTGTGAGGTACTTGGCAGCCTCGCGGTTCTACACAGTCGGTTCGTAGCAGATGGGGAGACCAGGAGAGAAAGAGAGGCGGATAGAGAGAGATAGAGAGAGATAGATAGATAGATAGAGAGAGACCAAGTGCGAGAGATCGTATTGGACGTTGACCCGCGTGGTTCAACTGTTGCTCCCATTCGTGCATCCGGGAACGCGTGTAGGACGGCCTAGGGATCCCGATGATAGAGGAGAGAGCCTTCAGTCAGATAGGTCCGCCGGTCTCCTCCCACCACCGGCCGAACGGCTGAACAACGACCGATCCACGCGAACATCGCGCACGGGAGCCTCTTCCTTGATAAGGGCGATAAACGGAATCTGGGTCGAACAAGCTCTAAGCCGCAGACACGTTTTTCTGCGACGAATGCCGTGAACGCGGCCCGGTCCGTTAATTACACATTCCTCGGAAATGGCTAGACTCATCTACGAAGCGGCTTCAACATAGTTCGATGTATCGTTCGGGCATAAAACGGTGATTCCGGCGTTGATTCTAATGGAATCGTCGCGAGGGATGATCGATAGCCCCCTCAGAAATGAATGGAATTTCGGAGCACCCGGGGGACGCGACGATACCCCCAAATGAACGCCGGAGAAGTTTTCCAGCTGGTCCTCGTGCAGCCAGTTTCGAAGGCGATGTAGTTCGGAGCTTCTAGAGAGTAGGGGTGGTCCTGGAAACCCACCCTAAACTTCAAAAATAGTTCCTCCGTGAAGTCGAACACGTCGGAATCCGTTTCCTTTGAAGACTCGAAGTCTATTCGAAGTCTTCTTCCGACTGTCCCTCGAGCAGAGACTTTCAAAGGGGATGAATTGGACACAACCTCTCGCACGGCTTGAAAATTCGTCTCGCTGTCGAGTCCATCGCCGTTCGAAAAATTCGCCGAAACTTTCTCCAAGCGTCTTCGTAGCACAGATTCTGAAAGTGAGTGCGGAGCCGCCCCATC
This sequence comes from Augochlora pura, assembly GCF_028453695.1. Lineage (NCBI taxonomy): Eukaryota > Metazoa > Arthropoda > Insecta > Hymenoptera > Halictidae > Augochlora > Augochlora pura. Next base: position 26,157,297 of record NC_135775.1, on the reverse strand, counting down.
TTGTAAATTCGTTTCGCTGTCGGAGGCTGCAGTTTACCGTGCCGCGGGCGTAGGAACGGTTATCGTAGAATGGGAACCGCCAACGGCAACCTGTCACGCTCGACAATGGCGTCCTGGCGACGCCGGTAGTAGTCGGCCGGTACTCGGGCGCCGCGGCGCCAGCGTCGCTCATCCCTACCCTCTGGTTTCATCCGCCCAGGCGGTCTTCTCTCGAAACCACCGCGTCGTCCTGCCTGGGTGTGGTTCTCGAAACCCTGTCGAAGATCGGTGCGTCCGGCTTTGTGGGTCTCCTAGTCTTATTCGAACGTGTCCGGCCAGTGGACGTCGACCAGAAGAGGATTCGCTCCCGTGTGCACCCTGACTGAGCAACAGACGAGGAGGAGAGAGGGTAGTAAAGCTGAGAACGTAGAGGAAAGAGAGAGAGAGAGAGAGAGGGAGGGAGAGTAAGCGGCGAGAGGGTGAAAGGGGCGAGCCACGACTCTGTTCATCGATTCCTTGCTTCGACGGTTCCTGTGAACGCGACATGAAAAGAGAGCCGCTCGCACCAATGGGCGCGATTCACCGGTCCTCGTACTACGTGTGCGTGCGTGATCCTCTTCCGTGCTAGAACTCTCCCTCCCTCCCTATCTCTCTCTCTATCTCTTTCTCTCTCTCTGTCTCTCTCTTTGCCTAAGACACCTTTCGCCGGAATTTCTGGCGTTCCAGCGGGGGCGCAATCTGGCGGTGGAACACGGGCACGGCCAGGCTACTCCTCGCCCTCCTCGAGAACGTTGCACACCGGGAGGTTATGTTGCCGAGGGATCCATGACGCTCTGACGACGGGGGAAGACGGACGGAGCGTGTAAGTTCACCTGGAACAGCCTCCGCGAGCACTCGATCCCCTTCAGCGAAGTTCCCCGGTGCTCGTCGCGACGAGAACCTTCTGGAAATATTAATAACAGGGGAGTTCACCCTCTCGCACCCTTCGCGGAGGTGTCGAAGTGGCCCCGGGGGTTGGAAGTCGAGGTTCGGAGTGGAACGCGGCCTGGCGAGGCTCTCTCAACACTTGTTGAGAACAGAACTGCTCGAAAAATGTGAATACCAGTGACATATATATCTACGGTGGAGGTGGTGAAGCGATCTTAGGGGTTGGAAGTTCGGTTCCAGTGGCTAGAACGACTCGGTTGGTTCTTCGTCTCCTTCTGTGAACTCTCCCGGCACTCGTCGAGACGCGAATTCTCTGAAATTGTGAACGATAACGGTGTACACCCTGTTCTTGCCCCTCTCGGAACATCGAAATCATTTCCAGTGACGGGAACGATCCTCGGTTCGCTCGCGATTTTCTTCGGTGAACTCTTCCGGCACTCGTCGGGACGCAAACCACGCGAAAATCTAAATGTCAACCGTTGCACGACCCTCTTGCCGATTCGAGTCGGAGGTGTTGGAAGTTGAGTCATAGTGTCTAGAGCGAGTCTCGGTTTCGCTTCTGTGAATTTTCTGGCACTTGCCGAGAAGTGAACCGCTCGGAAACGCGGGCAAGGGAGAGAGATAGAGAGAGGGAGAGAGAGAGTGCGGGACCCTCCGTGTTGCACCCTCGGCGAAGGGTGTTTCAAGCGATCCGGAGGGTAGGAGTTGCAGCGACGAGAACGATATACCCGCCGCCTCCGGTTCTGTGAATTTTTCTGCAACTTGTTGAGAAGCAAACTGCCTGGAAACGCGAACAGAGAAGGGTGTACACCCTCCGCGGCGTCCTCGGCGCGAGGCGAGGGGCGGGGGGAAAGGGGAGTGGGGCGGCCTGAAGCTGTTCTAGCTGCTACGTTCGCTTCCTGTGAATTATTCCCGGCGTTCTCGTCGAGAGGTTGTACCGCCTGGGTATCGCGAATAATGGGGAGAGCCCGTGCTCGCGGGTGTTTCTGGAGAAGTTCTAGAGGCGGGAGGTTGATTTCGAGCGACGAGTCAGCGGCGGTTGAGAAGTGAACGGCAGGGGGAGAGCACGCGTCCCACCGTGGCAGGTGTCCGACGCGTTCCCAAGGGTCCGACAGTCGGAACTCTTCGCCGCGTTCGTTTTCGCGAATTTGTCGGCGGGGTTAGGTTTTCCACGGGACACCCTGTGTGCACACACGGTTGTTCTACCGTGGTCGCTCATGCGCCGAGCCGAGCCCCCATCGGTTCCGGAAAATGAGAACAACTTGGCCGTTAGATCGACAACCCTCGGATTCCCCGGGTTGTGAGACCTTTTTGGAGGTGAAGGACGACGCTCGCGTCGAGTTCCGATGGCACCTGAAAAATTTCGCCGGCCTATCTGTCCCGGGGATACCGTTCGCCTCCCCCTCTACCGTTTTTCTCGCGCGGTTCGTGAGAATCCGGCGGATGTCGAACGAGAGCTCGGATCGTGAGTTTCTCCGCGAATCTTTCGAACGATTACCAGCGAAATTCGTAGATAACGCACGTCTGGCCCATGGTCGCGGTGTCGGTTCGTTAGATAAAAATAGCACGTTCCCGGCGGAATCCTCGCGCGTACGACGCGCGCCCGGCTTCAAGGAACACTTCTTTTTTCCTTCTCTCTCCGCCTTCTTTCCCGTGAATTCAAGCCAGGGAATGGGGGGAGAGAGAGAGAGAGCAAGCTGGAAACCCAGAAGCAGGAGGACGTCTTCTTTATCTAGTCGAAGATTAATGACGCTCTAGTAGTTGCGCTAACGAAAAAAATGTGCTGTCCGTGACACGAATGCGCTTTGCACGGCTCGACCAGAATAGAACGATTAATGCGTTCTTGCTTGCACGGTCCCCGTGATACCGCTAATATTCCGACGCAACTAATTAACCGCTCGGAGGTAGCAGGCAGTCCTCGAACTTGGTGCCTGCTTAAAGATTCACCGGATCAAAGAAGTCGTTCCACTTGGACGTCTTTCCTAGTTCCTCGACAGATATAATTAACTAACCGGCCAGAAACGGACTGCGAAGTTTGCATCGTGCACCTTTGGCATTTTCGATGCGAGACTTACCTGTAAGGACGGCCGGATTCTTTTCGTTTCGTTAAGACCAATTAATTATCCTTTCCTGTTGGTTATGATCGGTCCCGAAAGTTTCGCGCTCGAGCCGCGCGAATCCAAGATCTAATTCTTAATCTAAGATCTAATTCTGACGCATCTGTTAACAGGGGTGGCAACGATCTCGCTAGGAGGTGTCAAAGCTGGCGCGAGGGGCGGGAGAGTCAGCGGTGGCCTGACTCTGGTTCCGGTGGTAGCGGCGGAAACGGAAGTCGTGCGAGAAGCAGCGGCGGCGGATCCGAGGGAAGCATCAGGCCCGAGAAGAGAAGCGACCGGCGGAGCCAGCTGGAGAGGGAGGCTCGATATTCTGTTTCTCGTTCTGCTTCTTCTGCCTGTTCCTGTTCCCGGTGGTGGGAAGCTCGAGGAACTGCGTTGCCCGTCGAAAGAAGCGTCGACGGCGTGACACTGGGCCCCAGCTACCTTCCCAGCTCGAAGGCGAACGAGATAGAAGCCGCGAGACCCTCGAGAACCACGTTTTAAGGCTCGCCGGGGGTTCGACCACCTCCACCCCTCCTCACGAGACACCCTCGACCGCCCTTGACGGGTGTCCCCGTGACCGACCGTATCGCTAGACAGACATCATGAACGAGCTGGAGACCCTTCGCCAGGAGGCGGAGACCCTCAAGAACGCTGTTCGAGTAAGTTCAACCTTTACGCCGCAACCATTTTCCACGTTCGAACCGCGATTATGCCATTAGGATTGAACTCGTGCTATCGCGACCAATTTACACCGTTAATTTCGTATACTAAACAAATGCATTAGAGAACAACGCGATTAGGGAGAAGTCGAACGCCTCGCAGTATTCGCGAATAAAAATTGAATTCGCTGCGAGTGTTATCGATTTCCTTTAAATCGAAACAAATATTTGTCCATTGAATGATAAGTATAAATTCTTGCTTCACGCAAGAAATGCATCAAACGTCAAAGCGTTGGATTCTAATAACAATTTAGCATGGGCATTTAATAAAGTACGGGGGTGGTTTAATAACTTCGGTTAGAACAAAGGTTCCGAGGCTCGGTTACAGCGCTGGTTTCTATCGCTCTCCCCACGCGGAATTCCATATCGCGGCGAGAATTTCCTGCCAATGAATTATCTGGAAACCGTGAACGATAGCGCGGGCCTGCTATCATTGGGCGGTGTCCCGTTCGACGTTAGGGCGTTTTAACGGGAATTATTTCTACGCCGATCTATATACATATATGTATATATATTGTAGGCGTTAAGTTCGCCTAGACAAGGGCTTTGGGTGCGTCGCCTGAAATTGGCCCGACACTTTCACACATTCTCATTGTTCGCCCGGCGGTCTCGGAGACATCGGGGACAAAGCAACAGTTCTCCATGCAACAGCGGCGTATTGTCTCAAAAGAAAAAAGTCTAGGGCGTCTCTCTGCCGGCCCGAAGTGCACTTGGCATTAAACAACCGACCCCTATTCCGTCCCTAACGAGTCAGCGATTTTTTTTTATTTTTCCGTCCGTGCTCTCGACCCTAAAGGGCTGGAAACAAAATCGCAAACATTATTTAGAAATGCCCGCCTACTCCGCCTCCGCTCTGGCTCGCCTGAAAACGTTCCAGCGCAGGGAGCTCCTAGAACCTCCCCCCAGGCAGCACCAATTTCTTTTCACGGGTGTACAAACATTTGTGGAACCGGAAAATAGGAAATATTTGGAGTCCGATTAGCACGATGAAAATTGAAGAAGCGGACGCGATAAAAGGGCAGCTCCGTTTTCAAGCAGCGACTTGACCCTTCGAGGTTCGAAGTCAAAAACATATTATCCGAACAAGTGGTTAACGAAAGTTCCGACATTTCTATTGTTCGAGTCTTGGATAGACGATTCAGTTTTCCTTGGAAAACTGTTCCCGGCGTTCGCAAAGGGTTAGAAATCAGTCTTAAAAAAAATGAAACGAGCCGGGGGAAATTATTGCCGTGCCGGCACGAAACGGGCCGGTAATCAATCGTGGATTACAAAGACGTTGCACGACCGTGCCCATTTTTTTTCTTCTTGAAAAATCGATACTCGATATCGAGATAGGGTCCCTTTATAAATAGTATTAGGAGATCGCCTGCCCTATCATCTCCGAATCTCTTTGAAATTGGGCCACACGGCTCCTCGTCCCATTCAAGCATGTAAGACCGAACAATGCGAGTCCCCTTTGTGTCCGGGCATCGTTCGTAAAAAAAAGAAAAAAAAGGAGAAAAAGATAGCCCTTTTCGACCCCCGCGCGTGTTGTCGGCCGAAGAGGGGGCGGGGGAGGGGGTGGGAATCCGGCGCGATTCCTCGGTCAATTAGTTCGATCGTTTAAACAGTCGTCGCCGTAGGAGTCGGAAGTTCCGCGGGAATTAGAAGCCGTTTCCGGTGGAAAATCCTCGTCGATGGCGATCCCTTTCTGTGCATGGTGAAAACGTGGAAGCCCGGAGGTGTAGTAGTAGTAGTGTGGTGTGTGGTGGTGGTAGGGCGCGGCATAACCGTCGCTTCTCTCTGATCAATACGCCACCGTCCCTCTCTCTCTCTCTCTCTCTCTCTCTCTCTCGCTCTCTCTCTCCAGCTTTCGGTCTTGTTTCTTCCCGACGCGTGTTTCTCTCTTTCTCCCTTCGTCCAGCGTGCGTGAAATTACACGCGTCGTCGGCCGTGCACGCTAATGCGCCGCCTGCGATAAATAGAATCAGCGTTTTTAACGTGCCACGTTCATCTCCCTTTCGCTCTCGCCGTCTGTCCCTTCGCTTTCTCCGTTTCTACGATTTCGAATTGGCCACGAACGCGACGCTCTCTGCCATCGACGTTTTCCTGGAAAGCCCTCCTCCCCCCCGCCCGCACGGTATCGGCACGAAACGCGCCGTTAATTAGGACTCTTCAACTGAATCATGACTGCATTCTTCGAGTATGAGCACGCTGTTGCATTCCCAGTCGCGGCCGAAAGGTCAACGCGATCGTCCGTCGCCTGTGCAACGTCTGTTCCCCTTTTTTTTACTTTCCAGGCCCTAAATCCTCTTTTTCCCCAACAGCCGAACGCGATACGCCGGGCCGGCCACGCGACTTTTGACCTTCCGAGATTTTTTCGTCAGCCTCGTTTTCCGGTCTAATAGACGCGTATTTTTGTCAGAAATGTTTCGCTGATTGCGATCATTTTCTAAATCTTCGTAGAAACGATGCTCCCGTAGTTCCCTTTAATTCGCGAAATACATTACGCACAGTTTATGGAAATTATCAATTCGTTTTGTAGGTAAAACTTCCTCTTCTCCGTCCAATGATTCGAATGTCTGGTAATTAATATTGTGCTTTGTACAGGATGCCCGGAAAGCAGCATGCGACACGACGTTGGTGCAGGCCACGTCGAATATGGAGCCGATCGGACGGATACAGATGCGTACGAGACGCACGCTGCGCGGTCACTTAGCCAAGATATACGCGATGCACTGGGGAAGCGACTCGAGGTACAATGTTCGACTTATTTTCGGTAGTTGGTAACGTGTTTGCCAGGGTGATTGGATTGATGTAACAAACAGCTTGGTTAACAGAAACCTAGTATCGGCGTCGCAGGACGGCAAGTTAATCGTATGGGACAGTTACACCACGAACAAAGTCCACGCGATCCCTCTGCGATCATCGTGGGTGATGACCTGCGCGTACGCGCCGTCAGGGAGCTACGTGGCCTGCGGCGGCTTGGACAACATTTGTTCGATCTATAGTCTGAAGACGAGAGAAGGCAACGTGAGAGTTAGCAGAGAGCTGCCGGGACACACCGGTTACTTGTCCTGCTGTCGATTCTACGACGACAACCAGATCGTAACCAGTTCCGGGGACATGACTTGGTAAGAGAATACCGTCTCGATGATCCCTTTCCGACGCCATTCCCGAGTCCTAGTTGGTCCTTAGTCTCGTTGCATCGAGTTAGACACTCGCTTGGTTAGATTGAATTTGATTAATTTAGATATTGTTCGGAAGGTACTGAAAAATGCTACATTCCGTAAATACGAACGACGATTGCTAAGACGTCGAGTGTAAAAGCAAAAAGACAAGGTAATATTAAAACATATAATGCAGTGAACCCTTCCGTACTTTTAAATATACGCAGCATCTCCTGAGTCCTTACTAATAACAAGAGGCAAGGGGTTGAAGTAGCTAGAGTAACCTGCCACCTAGGAGGCCGCAGTAGAAGGGTTTAAGTCGAGTTTGGATAGAGCAGAGAATGGTCCGTGTTTCCCTTTGTGTTCTCCCCTGCTTCCCAATTGGTAATTATGTCAGCCGTGGAAGTGTTCGAACCTCCTCGAAAACGGATACTCTTTTTTTTGCCGAACCAGTGCCCTGTGGGACATAGAGACTGGACAGCAGTGCACCTCGTTTATCGGACACACGGGAGACGTGATGTCCCTCTCGTTGGCACCGGACACCCGCACATTCGTATCCGGCGCGTGCGACGCCAGTGCAAAGCTCTGGGACATTCGCGAGGGATCGTGCAAGCAGACTTTCCCGGGTCACGAGAGTGACATCAACGCTGTCACGGTGAGGATCCTTGCTTTCTTAACAACTTTTCCTCCCCATCGTCACGCTACACCGTAATCACTAGACTGCGAACTTTATGCGATCACCATTTATCTTCGGCAGTGTACGAAATTTACAACCGCTAATTGGTACTTAATTCAGTTTCGTTTGATCTTTTATTCAGTAACGTCTGTCATTGCCAGAGCCAGGAAATTAATAGTCCTGGCGCGCAGACCTTGGATGTCGAGTATTTATGACATTCAGATATTTTTCAAACACGATTTCACAGCTTAATCGAAGAAAAAGGACTTGGTCCCAGTTTCTGTTGATCTATGATTGTCCAAAGAAGCGTGGTCTTGCATAAGGTCGAAAGGCTACTGATTGCAGAGAGAGATAGAGAGAGAGAGAGAGAGAGAGAGATGGTGGAATATGGTTAGTAAACGTGAATTTTGACGGTGCTACAGTTCTTCCCGAATGGATACGCTTTCGCGACGGGTTCGGACGACGCGACTTGCAGACTGTTCGACATCAGGGCGGATCAACAACTGTCCATCTACAGCCACGACAGTATAATCTGCGGCATCACGAGCGTAGCGTTCAGCAAGAGCGGTAGATTATTGCTGGCCGGTTACGACGACTTCAACTGCAACGTCTGGGATTCGATGAAGGTTGAGCGAGCCGGTACGTCCCCGTTTCACTATTTAACAGCGTTCAGAGAGAAGAGAAATGTCGTTTCAAGCCCTTCTCTCTCTTTTTTACCGCGTAAAGAACTTTGTTTCCGTAGAGCATTGTTAAAATAGTTCAAGGAACACGGAGACTCGAAAGCACCGGCTGCAACGCACGAGACACTTGGCTCGAATTGCCCGCTAATTAGATTAGCAACAGGCCTTCTCCGATTAACGTCTTACTCTGAGACGGGGGGACATTATCGTTCGCGCGTTAACATTCTGTTGCAATGCGTCTTTCTTGTTCGTCTGATTCTTTGAATTTCCACAAAATTTCCTTCAATGTCGTTAGGCGTTGTCCAATTTATTTCAAATCTGAAAAATGGAACTAGATTAATTGGTGAAGATAAAAGACTGAAATCTAGGAGGATAGTTAGGGATTTCTTTTGAAATTGTTCGAAGGAGGATACTTCAAGTATCGCAACGGGTTCTGAAGTTTCAAGTATTCTATAGGATAAAGCGTTAGTTTTAGGGTATAACAGCTAAGAATTTCTTTTTGACGGAGAACTTGGGCGGAGTCTTCTCGAACTAGCGCACGGAGTCGGGGACGTATATTTAGTTTTAGGAGATAAGCGGAGATGTTGGCATGATCTGATTTTTGTCTTGAACAGGAATCCTGGCGGGCCACGACAATCGCGTGTCCTGCCTAGGCGTAACAGAGGACGGCATGGCGGTGGCGACGGGCTCCTGGGACTCGTTCCTACGTATTTGGAACTAACTTGGGGTTCTCCCCAAGTCGTTCCTCCAAAGAACCAACTGCAACAAATCACCATATAGTATAAGCATTAAGTACCACCACTTGACCACCGAAGTCGGCGTGTCCGTATCTTCGATGGAGGCGAGCTACTCGCCCAGTTCACCGGAGTTGACGTTGATCAGAAAGTTTGGACCACCGACAGACACCAGCAACAGCAGTAGCAGCAACAGCAGCAGCAGCAAGAAGATGAGCAAGAGCAAGTGCAAGAGCAAAGGTGACAAAAGCGTTGGCATGATGGGCCACGAGGCTGGGAACAGTAGCGGCAGCGGGAACAACACCACCAGCGGCAGCAGCGAGTTCAAGAGCGTTTTGGGTTGTGGTGGCAAAAAGGACTACCGGAGAAGCGTCGTCGACTTGACCTGGCGACGCGGCAAAGTCGGCGATAAGATCACTCGTGAATATCAACGCTTCTAAGCACGAGAACTGTCGTTCGAACGTAATTATTCTTATTCAATGACGATCGAGATTGAGAGTGAGAGAGAGAGCGAGAGAGAGAGAAAGAGAGGGAGAGAAAGAATAAGAGAGAGAGAGAGAGAGAAAGTGAGAGAAGCGTGAAAGCCACAAAACGGCAGAACGGAGAGCAGCACCAAGGCAAACAGAGCCAAATCCTCTCCGACACGCCGCGCGCGCACACTTCGTTCTTCTCCGACTCCCACGCACGTTTCTCGACGATACTCGAAGAGCACGTGCTGTTACCATAACTCCGATAGCTTCTCCTCGAAGATCTTCCCGCTCGAAGGTTTCTCGGACCCGGGCGATCACCGATAATCATCGCTGCCACCTTCGGTGCTCGTCCGGCACATGGAAGGGGCGTTTCATTTCGAGGAAAACAATAAAATGGGTCCCGAGAGCGTATTCACTGCCGACGAAGCGCCGACATAAGGCTGCTCCTACGGCGGTTGATGATTTTCATACGTTTCTTCTCGACACGCACGAAAGCAGAGTCGTACCAGGCGAGACTCGATGGAAGAACGAAAAAACACGGTCGCTCGTGCACGGCACAAAGCAAACACGATCATAAGAATCCTATATACATATTTACATACACGTATATGTACACATATGTATCTATATATATGTATATGTACGTGTATGTATAACGCATACGCGTGGCGCGCACACACTAAAACACGGCGTATGTCGACGACGAGCAGCCAGGGTTACGATAATCTCGCATATTGCATTCAAACCTACACGCACACCGTACGCACGTGTATTAAAGATACGTACATAGGGGAACTCCATCATATACATTCGCACACGAAAAAGGCGCAAACAAAAAAGGCATCCGACACGAACGCGCGTGACGACGTGCGGGTCGCACGCACACGTAAAACACACGCATCCTCCAATCATGTTTACCTGATTTTCTTGTACGGCCGACTCTAAGTTTACCTTTCGTTTCGCCCTCCCCGACTTTTTCGATCCCCCATGATCTTTGCGACCGGAGAAGAAAGAGAGGAAGCATATCGGCAATCAATGATCGTCGATCCGTCGAGCACACAACATCAATACCTTTAATTTTTATAGATGTATCGTTATTTATTTTGTATAGACCTCTGTTACGGACCATCCCATTCGCACCTTACTTCTTCTTCTTCTACCACTTTATCCCCTCCAACTTCTTTTCCATTCGTTTTCTCCGCGAAGCTGAGTGAATGTTCGAGCTTTCCAAGAGACTGAACCCGAGAGTGAACGTTTTTTCGCATGTGCGAGGATGAGCGAAAGGTCTCGAAGTCGCGGCCCAATCAAAGTGTGGGAGAGAGAGAGAGAAAGAGAGAGAGAGAGAGCGAGAGAGGAAGAAAGTGATTACGAAAAACCGAGGAAAAGGAGTTCGCAGAGGAGACACAGGATGAATAATCACTCTGCAAGAATCTCCTTCGGCCGATTCTCTCGCGCGCCTTTCGTCGAAGTTTCGGAGATCGTTTCGAAGAAAAAAAAAGAGGAGAACACTGTCGAAGTGACCAGGAGAAGAAAGGAGCGAAGAGAGTTCAGGACAGAACGCACGGAGAGTATCCTAATTTCTGTGCAGTTCGTCTCGGAGCACGAAGAGCAAGGGGATATTTAATGTATCGTGTAATCGTTTAGTTTGTAGCCTCCATTCCCTAGAATCCCTCTAGATAGAAGACCGAGAAGAGTCCCTCCTAACTCTCGCCCCCCAACAAAGCGGATGACACGCGCGCACAGAGTCACACACGCACAGACACACACACAGAATACACAGTTTTCTTCTGGTATCGGTCGTCAGCACCGAGACAAAAACCGGAGTCCTCGGATGCGACGAGGAAAAGGCACGTGTTCTCGACGAGATAAAGTCGTCCCAGAAGTTCCTCTGAAATAGGACCCAAAGAATCACACCGATCGAAGCTACGGACCGCGAGACCAAAAACTCTCTCTCACCCCCTCGTCGTTCTTTCGTCTCTCATCCCCCCCCCCCCTTCCCTCCCCTAGCTTCCCCATTCGTCTCCCACATTCTGCCCCCCTCTCATCGATTGTAAAACTGTTAATTTCTCATTCATTCTTTCGTACGGTATCGCTTTTGTTACGTAACCTACTCCTCAGGTTTTCTCATCCGTCTGTCCTCATTGTTCTCTCCTCTGTCTCATCTTACCCGTCATCTTTCCTCGCCATCATCATCGTCGTCATCGTCGTCATCATCTCCACCGCCCCCCCCCCCTCTGTCCTCTTTTTGTCGAAAAAAAAAATAGATGTTTAAACTGTGTATGCATTTAAAGTAATAATATTAATGATACTGTTTAATATTAATATTAACGATGATTGTAATTTATAATTATTAATATTTAATATATAAGTATCTAAGGAGATAACGATGGATCCACTTGTTCAGTACCGCAGGATTACGGTCCGATATCGCTTTCCGGCGACCACGCTGCCATAAAACCGTGTCTTTTTATTCATCTCTTCGAGAGCAGCGCGCGTTTCTTCACTCTTTTTCACGTGGAATTCTTTTCCCTTTTTTATTCCATTGTACACCACCGATTCTTCGTCGGCATTGTTTTTATCTTCTTTGTTTTTTTTTTTCTATTTTTACAGTTTTGTTTTTTCAGGATCGATTGTTCGTTAGCCCCACGCGTCTGATCGTTTCCCCGAGAGTGTTATATTTCTATGATGATTGTGTTCTTCGTTTAGTATCATTTTTTTGGTTGAGAGAAAGTGAGAGAGAGAGAATGAGAGAGTGAGAGAGCGAAGCGTGGCTTCCGGAACGCGAGCAAGCAGCGAATTGTTTTCCTATAAACGGGGACAGGCGCGCGCGTAATCTGACTATGAACTGTTAAAGGATAGAACCAAGTAAATCTCTGAGAAGTTTCTAAAAAAGGCGTTATAAGGGATCTTCACACTTTCTTGAACCGTACACACACACACACACACACACGTTTATAATCGGTTTTTTGATATAACTCTTTTTCGACTAATCTCGCTTTACGTCACACACACACACACACACACACACGCCTCCCATATCTTCTAGCGACCAAATTAGGCAAACGAAGGGAAGAAAAGAGAAACGCATAAATGGGAATAAAATTTATCGAGGATCTTTTTTCTCCGCGCCAAAAAAAACGAGAAACGGGGAGAAGAGTTGGTCCTTCTTCCTTCGGGATCTCGCGAGATCGTCCTGGTTCCTCCCCGTGAGACGAGGAATTAGGGGAGATTTTCATCGTTCTCGCGAGACGGAGAAAGAAGGACGGGTTTAGTGGAAAATCGCAAAAAAAATTGAATAATAATAATAATGATAAATGGAAACAGAAGATCTGTGCTTTTTGTATTTCGTGATTCCGTGGCCTCTCGGTGGAGGCTTCTCATTTTTGTATTTCGAAGCCTCGAGCCACAGAAGCAATATGGTTTCTTATTCTTTGTACGAATACGAAAAAAAAAATATATATATATACATATATATTTACTGTCGACGAATAGCATGCAAAATTAACGATTTATTAAGTCTCTAGTCATAGCGCAAGAGAATGCAAGAGAGAGAGAGAGAGAGAGAAGAGCGAGAGAGAGAGAGAGAGGAAGCAACAAAAATAGAGAGAGTAACACCGGAAGAAGACGCTAAAAAGTTTGCGAATGCAAAAGACGCACCCCCGTCGTTTTCTTCTTTTTAGTTCGCTTTCGGATTCCTTTCCGAGATGTTTCTCTTGTTCACGGGACAAGCGTGCGAGGAATCGTTCTATTTTCTTCTTCGTTCTAATTACTTTTCTTCTTCTTCTTCTTCGTTCTGTTGTTTCTTTTCTTCCTTTCTCTTCTGTTCTTCTCTTTCCCTTCCTTTTTTAAGAAAACGTTCTGAGTTCTTCGAGCGCATGGGAACACAATTTTATTAAATCGAATGCGACGCATCACAAGATTACCACGGCGTGAAAAGCAACAGAGAGAAGGAATCAGCCTTTTTTTTTTTTGGAAATCGTAAGAGTATAAAGGTGAATAAAAGTACTTGGAAAAAAAATGACACGTGGCGTTTCAGTTATTTTTTCTCGCATCGTTGCTGTTTTCCGTTCGATTGTTCTTCGCCGCTCCCCCATTCACGCCGCTCGGATCGTTTCTTTTTTTTTTTTTTTTTTTTCTGAGTTAACGTGTACTATTCGATCGGGGCGAGACCGGAGAGTTCGCTTGGGTCCTATTTCACGGGAAGAAAAAAAGAAAACGATCTGTCCCCCGGTGCGACGCGAGAGAAACGGGCCGAGGAAACAGATGAAACACCGAGAAAGTCACTTTTCCGTGATTCTCTTTCACGATGGACGAGCCATCATGGAATACTGCCTTTTTCAAGCTACGAGCGAATACATACTAATTACTTACATACGTGTATATATATACATATAAATATACATGGGACAAGGAGGAGGAGACGACATTATATGGAGCGTGGCCAAAACGACATAGAACGACGGATAAAGTCGTGACTGCGACGACGAGGGGGGAGCTAAACCAGCGAAAAGACAACTAAAAAAAAATTGAAACGCGCGGTCGCTGTTAAACGGTAGATAGCTACAAGGATTTCATCACTTTTTTATATATAAAAGTATATATATGTATACATATATAGAATGATAATAATAACAATAATAATGATAAAATTATCGTCGATGATTAGACTAGCTCGATCGAGTCCGTGGACACGTGGGACCGTCGGATCCAGAAGGAAGCCTCCGCGGGACACGAAAGGGACTCTGGAAGAATGATCCTTGACGCCAACGCGAATCGAAGCTCGCTGGTGTTCTTGTCCTTATCCATCCCATGATCTTGGTGGAAGGATGCGTCGCGGGAAGGTCTTCTAAAAAGTGTCCAAAGAAGAAATGGAAACTCCCGAATCGGATCGTTAGGTGTCTATTGGTGGTTGGAGTCTGATTACTCTAACGAAAACTAGTCATTGCGGTGATCGGAGCTAGAATCTTAGCAGACGGAGAGTCTCGATGAAACGAGACTAGACACTGTCCTATGTAGCGACAAATCGCAGGATTAAGATTAAGGATGGGGTTGTTACCCAGGTGGCAATCTAGCACTCTTGTCTGCCCTAGTTTCACAAGCGAAAGACATTGGAAGAAGATCTCTCGACGCGGCGCGACTGATCGGAAAATCTCGGACAGGACGACTCCTGAAATAGGTCCTGGATGTCGGAAAAGATTCGAGGATGTTCAGACGAGAGAACTGAGCGGGACTCGAGCAAACGTATTCGACGGGAGTGAGCGACCTACCGCGGACAAGCTGATCTTTATACGAGACCGAGGAAAGAAAAAGTCAACGAAGACGCTATTCTCCTTCGCGTCCAGCCCCCACTCAACCCCCGTTTTTATTTTTCGTTGCCCCCGGCGCCGATACACGCGAGAACCATCTCCTCCGGATCGTCACGAGAAACGCATACGCTGACACACATATTGCATCCCTATCGATCGAGCGACGCATTGTACGCGCGCACCGTGCACCGAACACGCGCACGAAAACGCTCGAGAAACTGGCCGCGCCGAACTGGCACCACCGATTCGAGCCGATTCGAGTCGATCGATCGTTCGCGATCCACCGGGGAATCGCGGTGGAGATGATCGGTTGGGAGACGGGGCCGTGGCAAGCGTCCTATCAGGCTCTACGATTTCTACTATACCGTTGCGAAATAATCTCTGCGCTGTTCATCCGAAGATTCGAAACGCTGTTCGCGACATCGACGATTCTCTACGGGCCTTGCGCATCTTTCGACGGTCCAGCTCTCGCGACGAATTATTGGCTGATCGACTCTGGACCGCGAAAGACGTACAAAGGACGCCGAGCCTTTCCGTTGGCTTCTCTGTTCTTTCGGAAACATTCTCCTTCGTTCGGAGAGACGCTCGAACGGATCGAATATGTTCACTTTCTCCGCGACGCCGGATCGAATTTGCAATCATGCCGGCGAAATCTGTCGCACAAAGTCACGACGCGCAACGCCACGATTTACCATTTGTCGGAGAGATCGCGCTGTCCGATATACATACTACTGCGACGTGATCGTCGTAAGATCAGGTTCCGGAGGACACGAATCCTTTCCGTTCTTTCTACTACAGGCAGCAGCGTCTTCGTTAGCACACAAAGTGTCTTATTCCTGATTTGCGCGCGAACCTCGGTGAACGGAACATTGCGGATGTGGGAATGCAACACGGCTGTTCGTGCAGAACGATATACACGACGACGTCTACCAATTATAATCATAGAACAGATAGAGCGACGAGTTTGCATTTTTTCCGGAGCCTTCGCGGAGTATTCTTCGCAAAACGTTTTATCGCTCTGTTCTTGTCACCCGGCGGCGCGCGTGCGGCAACGCAGTCGTCGACATATCCTTCGAGACAATTTCGCTTCGCATTGTCGCCACCACCGACACCCATACGTTTCCGTTCGGTTGGACCTTGCGCACACGCGGCGACGACGACGACGACGCGGGGTAACACCAAAGTACGAACAAAAAAGAAAAAAAAAAACAAAATACAACGCACGATGACAATCCTCCTTAACAGAGCGAACGAAGTTAAAAAAAAATAAAAGGATATTTAAAAAAGAAAAACCATAAAAAAAGCGTAACGATCGTAGAGTACAAAGAGCGAGAGGAGGAACTTTTCACGGGGACCGTGGGGTTCGCTCCCGCTGCACTTGACCGTTCCGTGTAAGAGTTGCGCGACGGAGCCGCTTGCGTTATCTTTGCACAATAATGGCGGACCGACGACGGGCGCGCGAAGGCTCGTCTAAAAATAGGGAACAAGAGTACGTGAAGAATCAACGGTTGAATCGACGCGTTATTTTTCTCGGACTAGAAATAAAAAGAAGACTGACAAGCGCTCGAACCGATATGGCTGTTCGAAATTATCGCATGAATACTTTCTCTTTTTCTGCCCACCCCACTTTAACCCTATCTCACGCCCCCCACCCACACTCTCGACCACCACCTACACCACCACCACCTTGTCGCCAACGATGTTCTTCGTTTTGTCTACGGTTCAACGCATGATTGCAAATTCGAGGAACGTTTCCCTGTCGCGCGTTTTTCAATTCGACGTCTCGAAAATCCATCGCCTCGCTGCGACACACACACATTCGAGGGGGGGTGGAAACGAGGAGAGATCGAGACACGGTGGTTGATCGCCTCGTCCCCATTGGCCGCCAACTAGCCCGTCGAGAAGCTTCTGGATCGCCGGCGTACGACAGCGGACGCGATGTTTTCCGCGACGCGCGGGGGGGCGGAAACCGTCGGGATCGAATTATTAATCGAGCGGCGAGCTTCCCGAAACCAACTTTTTTCAAGCGAGTCGACGAAAAGGAACTCTTTAATACTAAACAAACAAACAAACAAAAAAAAAGCGTAGGCGATTAAGGTTAACACTCTCTGTAAACGTAAACGTGTTAAGGGCTGTCACGCATCACATAACTAATTAACCCGCGGCGGAAGTCACAGCGACCGAAACCTATAACAATAAGCGAGGATTATGCCGGATGAGAAGGCGACACGCGGAACCGGCTGCCACGATCCGATCAACCCTTCGAAATCCTCTCGAACGTGTCGCCGTCGTTTTTTTACTGTGTAATCCCGTGTCGCCCTTCGATCGTTCCGCGATTGTACCACTTGTTTCCTTCGCGTTCTGAGAATGTTTTATATCGATAGGCGCAGCCGACGAGGGGTGGAAATAATAAGCTTTTCTTTGCTGAATGTTAGTTAAAGATTGTTTCGTAGCAACCGGCGGGACGCGTGAAAATAATCGCAAGCGTCGTCGCGATTCGAAGGGTTAAATCGTTTCCGGAGCCGAGCAACTGTTCTCGAGAGGGATCGTGGATCGTCGGTTTCAGGAAATAACTTACAATTAGGGAGCAACCGAATGCGTGCGTGTGCGAAAGCAAGAGAACGCTGTACGATGAATTCTACGACTGAGTGTGGACATTCGATTTTTGCCTGGTTCCGAAAGAGAGAGAGAGAGAGAGAGAGAGAGATTGAGAGAACGAGAGAGAGAGAGAGCACGAATGAGAGAAGGATGAGTGGACAATTTATAAAATCTACTATTGTAATAATTATAGAGACAGTGGAGTATAATGTATCTGTACGTTTCTTTACTTCCTGCAGTGAGAACCAGAGAGCAGCGAGGTATAGTTCTTAAATGCACGCGAGCAGAGTGATCGCGGTAGCGTGTGTTTTGCGTATATAAGATAAGCGGAGTCGAACCGAACGGAAAAAAAGGGGGGAAATGGTCGGGAACGGAAACAAAATGGACGATGCACGCCTCAGGTCGGGGAGTAAAAACGCGGAAAAACTAGGTAGAAAAAGAAATAAAAATGGGAGACACAGAGAGAGAGACAGACACACGCATATACAGAGACACACACACGAAAAAACGGTGTTCGACGATGAGAAGTGTTTCGTTCCGATGTCATCCTATATAAACGTAATCAAGTGTCACTAAACGAGCTTTTGGCGTTCAAGCTTTTATTCGCGAGGACACGGACGGAGGCTCGGGACGATGCTCTCACCGTGCCTTTGTCCTCGGGAACGACGACGACGACGAGCGCAAGGAACGTCGGAGATAACTAATATTGTTTTCGTTTGCAAGCAGATCGTCATTACGCATAATTACGGATTAATTATTCTTACTATTAAATTACAGTTCACCGGATCACCGCCATCATCGTTATTATTATTATATAATTGATGTGAGTGTGGACAAAAAATGAACAAAATAAAGTGTACGTAGTAGAAGCACCGTCTACCTTGCCAATCCGTCGTTTAGGTTAACCGCGCGAAAGATGGGTTCAGCAAATTTTTCCTTTAACCCCGAAGCAATTGCAACGCGAACTTCTCCTGTACCATTCGTTGTCTCGTTGAAACAATTTTTTTCGAACGCAAAATCGACGGCGGGCACACCGATTGATACGAACCGACGCGAAAATGGTCGAGCAAATTTTTGCAGAAGCATTCTCGGTGCCAGCCGATTTTTATACGATCGATCGTGTTTGTTTCGCTTGTAGATTCGTTCGAAAGACGAGAGAGAGAGAACAACGCAATATATATTCTTTATTTCAATACAACAAGAAGTAATACAGAGCTCGACGAGTTTTTACCTTACACAACCTACGATCGTCCGCGTGGAATCGTTATCAGAGCGACTCGCTGGGATCGGCAAGATCTCGATCGTTTTACCTGAACGATCCCAGCGAGAGTTCACTTTTCCTGGACGATCCGCATCTCCAGACTTTTTCTCACTTTCCCGTTACTCTCCTCACCCGTGATTCCGTTCTGTTCGTTAATCTCTTCGATCAGGACCGTTGCTTTCTTCTCATCATCCTGCGACACTTCTCTTCTCTCATCCTCCACGCTCCTTTCATTTTCAGAGCCCGCTCCCCCCGTATCCCGATCAACGTCCTCTTTCAGCAGCTCCTCGAAGAACTGCCTGCTACCCTCGACCTGCTGAAATCGATACGAGAAGTCTCAGCAACGAAGGAAATCCGGTAAGTAACATTATTATACTATCCTAAAGCGAATCTTCTTTCGTGGGGTGAAATTATTCAACCTAATTTTTTTAGACAGATCGCTATAGTTTTCAATGGTAAATTGAGAGCGCCGACCTTGTCGGTTTTTGACGGATCCTTGAGAAACGATTTCCCGGCAGCCATGGCTTGCCTAGAAACCTTCATCAGCTTCTCCGCCGCCTTCCTCCTCGCTTCGATCTCCTCCGCGCTCTTCGGCGCGTTCATGTTCTTCAGTATTCTCTCCCTCAACGCGGGATCCATCTCTTCGGTGTCCTCGTCTCGATCCTCCGATTCTTCGACGCGGCTCTCGTTCGCGGTGGTGTCCGAGAGCACCTCGATCAATGGCTTTGTTTGTGTCATGCTCGCTTGTTTGGTCTCCCTTGACGATAGAGCGTCGCCTTTCTTTTCATCGCGGTCTATCGCCGGACTCTTCATGAAATCCGGCTCGATCAGCAGCTTCCTCTTTTCGTCCTGCCGATCCAAGTACTCGCAGAACTCCCGATAGAAGTCCGCCCCGCTCTTCAACGATTTGTCGAGCGTCCTCGTGGTTTCCGATTGTTCTATCAGCTGAGCCATCGATCGGACATCTGAAAGTGATATGATTGAACGATTTCGAAGAAAATCGTCGTCGACGGTTCTCAATTAGTTTACTTTTCGCTTACCACAGACGCTCGAGATCGCTTCGCGAGGTCGATCCTCTGTCGCGGCCTCCTTCGAGTCCCTCGAACCGGATGACCTCGACGAAGACAACCCTTCCGCGGTGCAAGCGAAGAAATCCTCGCGGTTCCTGAACGACCAGCTACATTTCTTCCTGTCGTTGATCAGAGTCTCTATGCACCTCTCGATCAGAGGCGACTCCTTCTGCAGGAACTTCTTCGCCTCCTTCGTCGCGTGCCTCCTGCACCTCTCGGCGACCTCGCCGCCGATTTTCCGGCTCCCGGGAACTCTCTCGGACCCAGCCTTCTCTATCAAATGAGATTTCTTGCTGGTCGTGTTCAGATACTCGCAATCGTGCATCCTTTTCCTAGTTTTCGATGTCTGGTTGCTGCTCGAGCAGTTCGCCGACGTTCTAGGCTCTTCTTCCGTGACTTCCGAGGATCCCTCGGATCCTCCCTCGATATCCTTTTCCGGCGACGACACCGACTCGTTTACACCTTCCTGCTTCTCGAAACCCGTGGACCCATCGTAAAGATCGATCACAGTCTTCACCGAGTCGTTGTCCGATTCGTCGTCCTCGTTCGTCGATCTGAAATCGCCAGGCGTCGCTTCCGTGATCTCAATTTTCACGGCCTCCTTCTTCACGAACCCTTGACAGGTCTCCAGCTTGGAGCAATCCGAAGGGATCGCGGTGGAGGAGACTCGTCTGATCAGACCGCTCTCCCTGGCCGTCTCTTCGATAGCTTCTTCAGTTTCCTCTATGGTCAACAGCTCGTGGAAGCTGCGAGACTTCAAGCCGCGCTTAATATTTCTCTGATTTTTCAAATCCAGCTCGCTGAACAGCGAATCGATCTCCCTGCTCTCCGACAACTTCCTTTCCGGCGAGGCATCCTCGAGTTCGTCATCGGGATAAGGCTTGATGTTCTGCACGAGGATCTTGGGACACTCCTTCAGGTTCAGCAGATCGTAGACTCCCTCCTTCTTCACCTCAGCCTCCTGCTTCACCGCGTCTCCGTCATCTTTTTTCAGCTGGTCGTCGACGATGTCAATTTTTCGGACGCTCGCCGCCTCCTGTTGCTCCTTTTCCCCGGCCCCCCTCGCCTCCTCCTCCCTTTTTCTCATGATCTCCGTAATCTTCAGCTTCCTCTCCTTCGTGCTCCACCATCTGAACTCGTCGTCCCGTTTCACCGTCGACGGCCTCTCCTCTTCCCGTCGGTCCACGATCCCGTCGATCCCGGGCTGCTGCAGCCGGCGCTCCTCCTCGCCCCAGAACCCTTTCACGTCGCCGTTCTCGAACACGATCTTATTGTCTTCGACGAACTTGTCCATGCCGGCGCAGAACTCTTTCATGTCCTCCCGTATGCTGGTCAGCCGACTGGTCAATGGGTGTCGATCGCCTTTTCTTCGGTAATCGTCCGAGATGTCTTTGTAAGGGCTCGCATTGTCCCCGGGAACACCGGTTTCCCTCTGCGACTCATTGTCCGCGCGGTCCACCGTGTCGCAGGAAACGCCGCTGCTCGATAACAGTTTCCCTTCCCCTGAAAAAAAAGAAATAAGCGACGTCAATCTTGCCTGGGAATCAAAATTTTTTTCTGCGTCGACGCAGAAATGGACGGCTGCTTTCCTTTCGGAAAGAAAGGATCGTTTTCGCGAATCTTTGCAATTTTTCTCGCTGAAAAATACGAAGCTCCTATATTTGGTTATTACGATAGAAAATTGGAACAGTTAAAATAATTAATGACTAGATTTTACCGATAATTGGGGTGTCCCAATTTCGTGGACGGTATCAACAATAAATTACTGTATGTAATATTTTATAGAACCGTCTGTAGGGTCTTTAAAGTACAGCGAATTATGAATCGCGTTCTCCGGAATATAAAACGATCGTCCAAACAATATTCCTCGTACGGTCCCGGCGTTTTTACGTCGCCCATGAAATCGGCGGTCTAGCAAATTACGGGAACCCGAAAAAAGGAGTAAGAACAGCCCCGGCTTGCCCCGCCGTACCTGTTGCCCGAAAAGTTTCGTGCGCCGCGACGAATTGCTTCTTGTCGCGGGGATCGTGCACGGATTCGGTATGTAATTTACTATCGTTCTTCTGCTCGCTCGCGCAAGACCCGGCCGCAATTTCGGTCTCGTTGCTCGTCTCCAGGACAAGTTTCTCGTAATGGGCCAGTTCTCTTCCCAGGGGACAACCGCCAGGCGGATCGTCCAGGCTTCTCCGGCCGTCCAAAATTTGCTTGGCCAGCCTCTTCCGTTCCGCGTCGCCGGCCACGTATTCGCCGCCGCTCTCTGTTATCTCTTCTATCAATTTCGCAGGTGTCCGGGGCTCGTTCGAGCTCGCCTTCGTTGAAAAAGCGAAAAAATCAGGGACGGGAACGGAGTCGCGGGCCGCGGCGGTTTTAACCCTCTCGTTCTTTCCGCTGCCACTGTACGACGCGCGTTTTATTTATTATGCGAATTCACGTTTTCGTGAATTTGTTTTTATAAAGGTCTGAAATGTTTTCTAATGCCAAGTAGAAAATTCCATGCGATCGTAGCAACTTATTTTCGTTACTATAAATATTTAGTTGCGATTTAAAAATTGCACGTTTTGTAAATAAATGCATGAAAGTCCGCAGTCTATTTATTAGATATTAATTGTTTTAGTAATAATTATTATTATGTCTTTTTGAGAAATTTTTCAGTGATAATTTGAACAGGTGGTGGCGCGTTTAAAAACGAACAGGTTAAAACAATGCGAGACACACGACAGATTCGAGTGTTCAAGGGGAACGATGTTTGCAGACGCAGGTGTCGATTAGACGAGCGAGGCAAATTGGGGGGAAAAATACCTGTGTTTTCCAGGGAAACAAAAGCTCTTGGTTCGCGCCGGTGGCTTTCCTTTCTTCCTCCGCCATTGGCCTCCTTCCGTCACTTTTCTCGGCTCCTTTTTGCCCCGCGCGATCGTCCTCCTGTTCGTTCTCCACCTCTTCGTCCGATGAGGACGAGGACGCGGACGAGCCGGAGGAGGATGAGACGGCCGACTCGTTCTTCTCCAGGTGGAGCTTGAAGGTTCATCGAAAAGCCGGCATGACGGGGGTTTGCACGTGGTGAATGATCAAATAGTCGATGGGGCCGATGGGTGATATTATTCGAAGCACGAATTCTGTACCAGACCTTGACAAAACTAGTTCTTACCAGTTGGTTGCTCGTGCACACAAGCTTGGCTACTTCTTCGTCCTCCTTCGTCTTCTTCTTATCCTCCGCCTCCTTTTCGGACCTCCCGACCGGTTTGTACAGGTTCCTTTTGTTTATCAGGGCTTTCGAGGGCGGATCCACGGGGTCCACAGAGTAAACAGAGGCCAATTAAAAATAATAGATCAAGCCGTTCTCACGATTACTTTTATTATCACGCTAGTTTACTGCCGCGAGGCTCCCACGGCCCTCGGACACGACCGAAACGAACACGCGGCGTCGCAGCAGAGAGCCACGCGAAGAGGATCACGGGGAAACTTTCGATTTTTATTCACCTTGCACGCTGTCGTTGATTTTCTTCTGCTCCGCCTGGATCCAACGCCTCCTCTCTGCCTCCTCTTCCTCGGGGCCGCCGCGCATCCTGCCTCGGTGACAGTTTTGTTAGCTTTTAACATTGAACACGAAAAGAACACCTCTTCACCGTCTAACGTCGTGGACCTGTTGCCGCGTTTCGAAACCGATCACCTACCAAGCCTCCGCGCAGGCACGGTCCCGTTCGAACACCGGTCTGTCGTCCAGATAGTTCAGATTCTTGCACTTCAATATCATCGTCTTTCGATAGAGCCTTATCATCTTCAGCACCGGATTGCCCATCAACGACACCACCCTCAGCTCCTTCATGTCGCCTAAAATCTGGTCCGAATATTTTTCATTTAATACTTCTCTCGATCATAGCGCGACTATGATATTCATTGATACAATAATTCTTTTCAAATAATTTTTCCTCGAGGAGCAATCGACGGCGAGGTGATCAAAGAATTTCTCGATTATTAATTACTATTTATTGACTGAACGGGCTAATTTATTATTTCTTTACGAATATATAATAGAAAAGATAATTTAATTCGAGAGAGGCCGAGATACACCGTGACGAGTTCTCGCAAAGATAGCCTAGCCAGCGAGGAAATCGTCGCCGTCTGCAGAACGCGAATATCCTGATTGGCCAAAGTTACATCACAGGCGAGAGCGGTGGTCGCGTCGCGACGCCAGAGGCGGAACGATTAACGAGACATAACGGACTCACGTTAACGACGTCTTCGGTGTCGATCCTGTTGTGAGAAATATCCAGCACGGAGAGACTCTCGAGCAAGCGGAGATGCTCGATGTCGGCGGTCTGTTGCAGGTAGTTGTGCGACAGGTTCAGACTATTCAGGAACTTCAGGCTATCTGCAAGCAAACAAGAAGCGGCCGTCAAGGTCAAGGCCACCCCCCGTGGCTACCGAGACACTCGCGGCCGACTCAGATCACCGAGATTCTCGATCCTCCGTATAGCGTTGTGAGAGAGGTTCAGAGTGTCCAGCCGGGTCTGGTACTCCAGATTCTCGATCTTGTTGATCAGATTGTTCTGCAGGTACAGGCAGCGCAGATCGCTCTGGTTCTCGAGGTTCGCGATCTCACGGATCCCGTTGTTCTCCAGCCACAAGCATCTCAGGCCCACGTACTTCTCCAGATTCTCGATGAAGGAGAAACCTGGACACGAGATTCCTCTCAATTTTCACTTTTCAAGCTGTCCCCGACTTACTCGCGCCTACTCTATGGTAATTTAGGCTTTTAAAAACCTCTCTAAATTAATCTAGATTTTCCAAACCATCTCTAAATTATTTAACTTATAACCTAACTTTTTTAAAAGCATTTATCGAAATCAAGTATCCTTCATTTAAATTTTAGCGAGCATATTTCTATTTTTATGAATCGATAAAACGGTTTCTATACTTTCGTAGATAGTTTGCTATAGTTTTAAATTTAGTATTGCTTAAAAATAATTCATTTAAAATCGACGATTCGTCGAAACCTTTGTAATGCAGGTACAGGACATCGTTCAAATACGGGGTCTGATAGAGTTTGTTCTGCTTGCAGTGTTTCAGCAGAAACGCCTCGGTCATCCTGCAACAGAATCATGCTAAAACCCACATACATGCCGCAATCCTTTTCGGCAGCTCTCAAGAAATTTTACCTGGCGCCGTGTTTTTTCTCGTCGTAATCGTACACCTTGCCTTTGATGTACGTCCTCTCCGGCTCCATGGACAGTCTCCAAAAAAGGGAGTCCTCCGTGTCGGCGATTATGTCGTCGACGATCCTGCTGACCACCTTTTCCGCTTCCTTACCGTCGTCTACCTTCTTCGGATCGTCTTCCAAGCCGTCGCGAGTCTCGTTCTCCATCGCAATTTCCACGAAGATTCTCTCGACCTCGTTCTTCTCCTCTTCGAGATCTACTTCGGTCTCGACCTCCGTTTCGTCTTCGGTCGGTTCCTCGATTGTTTCGGCGCCGTTCGTCGTGGGGATGACCTGCAGACACTCCTGGAGCAGTTCGTTGCGGTGCTGCTCTATCTCGACCAAACCCTTCGTCGTGTTCTTGATCTTGAAGTTCTCCGCCACCTCGTCCTTCGTCAGAGGCATCTCCAAGTCCTCCGTCCCGTCAACCTCGGCTAAACTTTCGTCGGACTCGCTGGACGCTTCGACGGAGGACGGATTCGTCTCCTCGAAAGCTTTCTGCTCCGCGACGAGCTTCTCGACCTCGTTGAACTCGATCGACAGGTCCTTCAACGCCTCGTTCTTCCTGGTCTCGATCTCCGCTTTACCTTCGGCGATCTTCTTCAAGGTTTGCCGCGCCTCCTCCTCGGTTCTCGGGCAGCTGGACACCGTGATCTCCGCCAGTTTCTCTAAATATTCGTCCGTGGTGCGGACGTCCCCTCCTCCCGCTTCTCTATCGTTTATATCGGAGTCTTCTATGTCCGGGAGAGCAACGTCGGCTTTTGCGGGAAGATCTGCAGAGTTTGAAGGAAGAGTTTCTGATATTGGAGGAAGAGCTTCGAATTTTGTAGGGAGATCGTCAGAGTCCGGAGGAAGGTACTCGATTTTCGTGGCGTCGAGCAGCCTCGCTTCGAGCTCGGGATCCCTGATGCTCTCCATGAATTCGACGTAAGAGGACACGGTCACGTTCGAGAACGAGGATATCAGATTCTTGATGTCGTCGTCGGTGTCGCTGGAAGAGCTTCGATTCGTCTGGATCTCGGAAATTGTTTCGTCGTCCTGCTTCTGCTCCTCGGAGTCCTCGTCTCCCGCATCAGGCTTGCAACAGTCTTCCTCTTCGTTTTCCACGCCAGAATCGTGACTGCTCGCACCTACGTTCTCTTCCAGTTCGGCGAGGTGTTCAGACTCATCCGCTGGATCACCGTCATCGATCTCCAATAAGGAGACTTTCGGAGCAAGAGATCTCTCAGTCGGCTCGCAGACGTCGTCGACGAATTTCTCGCAGCAGAAACTGTCGTAACAGCTTTCCTTCCCGTCCTGGCAACCGGCCTCGTCTTCCTCCACGTCGTCGAAGATCAAGGTGTCATCCGGATCGCTGTCGCTGTCCTTCTCCGCCTTGGTGGAATTGTAGTAGGAGAGATTCTCGCAAGTGACGTCGAGGGTCGCGTCGTGGTCGAAGTGCAGCCAGCAATGACTGTCTTCGTCCTCCTCTTCGACAACCGTCCCCGAAGTTTGTTCGCCGGTCGACTCC
The DNA here is from genome assembly GCF_028453695.1 of Augochlora pura. Lineage (NCBI taxonomy): Eukaryota > Metazoa > Arthropoda > Insecta > Hymenoptera > Halictidae > Augochlora > Augochlora pura. The sequence continues at coordinate 26,130,925 of NC_135775.1, read as the reverse complement.
TCGCGATCTTTCGCTTTCGTGATCATCCTCGTGAGAACCTCCGACGACGGGGACACCACGTCCAGGTCCACGGACGAGTACTTCGGACCCTTTGAAAATGATAACGTGATAGTAGAGTGAAAAATATTTTTTATTATTACTTGAAAAGGTACAAGCTACGGTGAATAATTTATTGAATATTTTTTTCTGATAGCGGTAATAATGTAGGACGTATTCGTGGTAGGAAATTAATTATTGCTAACCGTTTTATTAATTTCTGCTTCAGGAATGGACACGTCGCTGCCGGAAACGTCGAGCCCGGCCTCGGTGGACAGCCTCTTCCCGACGAAGTTGGACTGGAAGTCGTACACCTCCTCCATCCTCGCGAAGAGGAACCGTCCAGTTTGGTAAATAGTTCGCTATCCAAGTTAAATCTGCGACGAATTCCACGGTTCACTCGAAATTCGCGAAAACCTGTTTCGTCATGGCCGCCGGCTACAAACATAAGAAGCTCGTCATGGTAACTCACGCCGCCCAGCTTTCGGTTTGTTCGATATTTAGCCGATTGTCGACTGGGAAGCTCTTGGCTCCTTTGCAAATCTACCCGCGAAACAATTGCTAAATTAACGTCGGTGTCATCGAAAAAATTGAAAAGAATTGCATCGATAATTTATTCTCCAAAACAAGAGTCGAAGACTGCAGTAAAATTTGTCAACCCTCCAACGGCGAATGCAGAGTCTATTAAATCTTCATTAAAATTCCCATCGACTAAAATAGATAAATAAAGGTTAAAGTAGGCATAATAAAAAGACTAACGGTTCTATAAGATGTATATTAAAAAACGATTTTTAAAAAATAAATCCGCGAGTCGTTCTCGACACCGCGAATTCTACGAAAGTTCGTCGCGCGAGAGATAATTCAAATCGCAGGAAAGGAGGACGCGTCCGACTGTCGAGGAAGAAACAGCGCTCGCGAAACCACGACGAAGAGGACGAAGAAGAAGACGGGCTCCGTCGACAGTGGTTCGACCGGGTATGGGAGAAGGGTCGCCCGAGAAAAATGAAAAGCCGTGTGGAAAATTGAAATCTGTTATCATCGGGGTGAAAAGAGGATGGCGGGGTGGGACGGGCGGGGAGGTGGTAGGGGGGGGCACTAGTATGAGGCTAACTGCGCAGAAAGACGCGTCCTCGTGTGAGTAGACGACCGGGGCTCGCCTTGAGGGGGGAGGTGCGGGGGGACGGGCGCAAACGAAAGAAAAAGATAAGAGCGGCGAGGAAAGAGAAAAATAGAGGATGCGGGTCGGATGCTCGCTGAAAGGCTCGCGACAGAAGCCGATTTCCCGTTTCCATTCCCGATCCCGGATTCGTCGCGACGACGGCTAAGCGGCGCGCGACGCGCGCGGCGGTTGGACGCCGCCGCCGGCGCAGCCTTTTTCCCGCTGAATTATGTTGATAGCATTCATTCACGAACATCATCCACGGGCACCGGTGATGGAAAAGCAAACAGCCACCCCGGGGGAAGGAGGAGGAGGAGGAGGAGACACCGGCGTCCAGACGCAATGGAAGCAAAGCGAGGCGCGTCCGAGGAATAGATACGAGACGAGATACCCTATAAACAAAGTGTGCAAAGTCTGGGCCCCCTCGAGGAATCAGGTGTATTTTCGCGATGGAAAATACACCTGATCCCGTCGGGTCCTAGCGGCGCCGCGCGGGGACACCGCGAGACGGGCTTTTCTCGTTCGAGCCGCACAGCCCGGGAACATTCCTTCGAGAAACCTGAATCCTTTGACGCCCGGCTAATTGGGCCCAGAAGGCTGATTAACGCGCGAGCTCTGATCCCCCGAGTCCCTAGGCAAATTTTCCTGATAAATCAGGAGAAAAAGAATTATTTTTTACTCCGCCAATTATTTTCATCGACTTGAATCGTTCGAAGCGTACGATCCGAAAATAATTCTCTACGGCTAGCCGGGACGATTATGGTGGCCGTTAATTCCTCCCCGCGCTACGGGGTTCCGTCGACTCCGGGGCCCCGGCGAGGATTCTCTGTGTTACGGTGTCGAGAGATAATCAAGCCAAGGCTCGAAGGGGGATCCGTCGGCGATCGAGAGAGCGTGTCCCGAGGAGCAAAACGAACCGAACGATCGCAATATTAATCTTGCGCGTTTCCCTCTTGTTCGTCGGGTCTGCTGTTTTATTCAACGGGGAGGACGGTGCAAAATATCAGGTGGCCGGAATTAAAATAGATTACGACCGTATTACCGCATACGAGATTTCGTTCGCGCGCGCGCGCGCGGGGGGAGAGACGCGCAGACAGACTCGCGCCGCGACAAGACAAGAAGACGCGCACAGGGTCGACGGAAACGGGAAATTGCACCACAGCTCCATATATTCGAGCAACGACGTCGTCCCTCCTTTTTTTTCGCAGACGCGCCTTCCTGCGCAGTTTTCTTACGTCGCGAGTCGCGTCGCTATTTCGGACCGTTTGTGTGGAAATCAGATGCCTCGACGCTCTGCGAGATCGAGCCGGTGCAGTCTGGTCGAAACGCCGACAGGCTTCCTCCAATCGAATCGACGAATTCATCGAATTCGTCGCGAGCTTTATGCGACTTGTTTCGAACGATTAAATTTTGTCGTATCAGCCTATGCGTCCGAATGCGTGAATTTTTGCGAGGAATAAAGATGGAATTATCAGTAATTTTTCGCTCGACGATTCCGAGCAAACGTGTATTCGAAGTATTAATTTATAGATTAAGTATTCTGATCGATCCGTTTTTTTTCCAAGGGGAACGCGTCCAGCCGAGATGGGTCGAGAAAAGCCTAGATTGCGGCCGGTTACCAGGTGCACAGGTGAAAATAATATTCGCCAGGCGATAGGAACGAGCGACAGCGGGACAGCCGGAGAATGCGTTTTTGGCAGAAACCGTCGGGGTGGCTCGTATTACTGTTATGGTCGGCCTACCGAAAATACGGGTACGCGTGACTAAATTCCGATCACCGTTAGTGACGGTGCACTTCCATCGGATAATATTTGTGGAACGCTTGATGTCTGCTGACACAGAAAACCGAGAAGATTACAAGTAAGTTACAAGCGTATCTTGACACCGCGTAATAGGACACCCCCTGCCGCCTGGCGATAGCAACGTGAGTGATATCGGCTCTTCGGCGCATCGGTATTGTGCAACCCGACGCTTTTCTCGTTCCGATGACCCATCGATTATTGTTCTGTCCCCGAATTCGGGGACTTTCAAAAATAATTAAAAATCGACTCTTTTCCCAGCACCGCGATGATCCTACCGCAATCGTCGAAACAATTTAATTACCGTGCCAGTGTTTTCTAAGCAGATGAATCATTGGCAATTTGAATACGTTCATCTAAGATCTATTTTTTAAATTGCAGGCAAGGATGAATCACAGATCGCTGTAGTCATAAATCGAAGATAAATTGAAGAAAAGAACACATCGCCACCACTGATTTTTTAATTAATGGGTGAAGCGAACGAAGGGGTGGCGAGCAGCACGACGGACACAACACGTCGCCGGGATAAAGCGATTCGACGTCTGTAAAACAATGTGGTACCTTGTCCCCCGGTCTCGGAGAGCCGGCGCGTGACCATGACCTCGACGCGACGATCAGCCTCCTCGCGCTTCTAAACCGAGTTCACCTAGCTTTCAATCAGTTTTTCCCCCGCTGTCGGTTCCAGTCCAGCGTCCACGGTGTCCCGCAAAAACAGCTAATAGCTAGAGAACCCTAGGGGCCTGGAAAAAAAACGAATCCCGCGCGATACAACGATCTATCCCGTTCCCCGGGCGGCGAAGATGATCCACGGCGAAGAAATGAGCCGGCGCGACGCGAAAATATGGACGCGCTCGTTGAATTATTGAAACTGCCCGCGAAGGAGACTACAGGGGGATTAAAAGGCTACACAGTAGTGGGATTAGAATTTCAAGAGACTAGCGCCGGTTTAAAATATTCGAACGGCGACTAAATTTATACCTAGCGATAGCCGATCGCCCGGCGGCCTTGATTACGAAGATCAGCTGCTGACCACATTGGTCCTTCGAAAAATTCGGACGTCGATAGAGGATGGCCACCGGACGAACGGAATCGATTGCCTTCCCCCGGATCTATTATTAACTCCGTGTGGCACGTCGACGCGATCGCAAGCCGATTTTTTTTCGTGCGTGGCCTTTATTGGTATTTATCGCTGATAAAGAGACCGGACTTTTTACACGGTAATTTATCGGGGATCCGTGTTGACCTTAGCATTAACCAGTTACCTGTTTTCTTTTAACGAGCGTGCACGTCACGAACCTGACAACTGGTTAAGCAGCTGTACGGTTCGCCATTTATTTTACCAAGCGGTATAGTTTTGACACACACGCGAGAGAGAACTACGGCGAGGGAGGTGGGAAGCTTTTAATAGATTGCACAAGAGTTGGATAAAACAGAAATGTCCAAGGAGAAACGTTGCGCAAGAAATTAGAGAGAAATGTATCGAGAGAGGAGAATTTTTAAGGGAAGATATCTCGAGAGAGAAAATATTTTACAAAGACGGATCCTTAAAGACGGATGTTTCAAATGTGGAATTTGAGGTAAAGCGTTTCTGTAGGAGCGCGCTCCGAAATTTTCGGTGGAATTGATTCGCCGCGAGACGCCAGGTGACCGTGACCTCGAGGATCGCTCATCCACGCACACGTCGAGGCTCCGTTTCGCGTCCGTACACGCGGCGATCGAGACGGGCAGCTTGCATGGATCACGGATTCGAATGCATTATGTAATTGCCTGCTTCCCCCCTTTCCGCCTCGACGACGCTGGCCGCGCGCGGTGCCCCACGGTGTTCCCGCGCCTGCTTTTGAAACGCAAAGCAGCCGTGGGTGGCCGGCATCATCTCCTTGAGAATTAAGGATCGCGCGCGGCGAGCCGTCGGAGGCGGAATCCTATTTGAATACGCTTTGAATCCGCGATCGACCCGATCGCCGGTTTTCTCAACGAAATTTAAAGAGCCGCGGAAGATCCGCTCGATCGATTTTAAAGTGTAATCGCATGGCCAGCTGATGGACGGTCCGGATCATCTTCGTAGATCCCTCTTACGATTTTGGACCATCCGCGATTTAATTCAGTGGATAGAGGACTCGGTTTTCGAGACGAAGCGCGCGGTTTCCCTCGCGATGATAAATTGGGAAACGTTAATGGGAGGTTCGCTGGTCGCCTCTGCATTGTGCAAGGAAAGTCTCGCGTGGTGTTTCAATGGGAAATCTATGGGAAGCTCGTCGCAGTCCACGTGCGCCGTAGACAACTATATCGCGGTCACGTGTGGCAGCGTTTCGAAAAGGAGAAGGAAAATGCCGATTAGCAAGTATAATTGGCCCGTCGTCGGCTGACCTATGACAACGTGGCCCTCTCATCATCCAAAGGGCATGGCGCAATTTCGTATAAATTAAATCGTAGATCCACAAGGCGGCGGACGGATCCACGGTCTAGCCCGGCGAGATCAGCAAGTATAATGTGACTATACACAGGCCGACCTATGACAACGTGTCATCCGTATCGAAAGTCGTCTATTTTGTAGGCCGTGAGAGAAGCACTCGCGTGTCGAAATTACCATCGAGGGAACAAAATCGTGTTGGAATAAAAAAAAAGGGGGAATACAGTCCGATCCGAGCGGCGGCAGCCTTGCGGATCGGCTTGGCATTCCTGTATCGGTCCGTGGATGAGGAACGGCGGTCTCTCGGGATCGCTGGGCGACGCGGGAAGGCGCGCGCGGCTTTACCTGCGCGTAATTTCGTTTCCAGGCTGTGCAGGCAGCGCGCGCGCTCACGGCTCTATGTATGCAGCGCCGAGCAACTTTGTAACGGAATGCAACAGAGCCGAGCGAATATGCAGCCAATCGGAACAACCGGCCAACTGCGACTGGTGGCCGTCCGGTGCGCCTCCAGTTGCTGGAGCTTTCGGATTCGGCGGAGCACGGAAGCGAAACAGAATTGCTCGGACGTATTCTTGGCCGAACAATTTCATAAATATCTGCTTGGACGGTAGATTTAATCGCGGTCCGTGGAATTATGTAAAGTGCTGAGAAATTTAAAATCAAACGGAATCGTCGCGATTGGTGGAAACGCGGCGAGCCCGCGTCTGGGAAGAAAAGTCTGTAGCCGAGAAAAGCCTGGAAAATTCATAAATAATTGATAGAAGAGGAATCGAAGTTGCGGCTCTCTCGTTTCCCCCAGACTTCCGATTCGTTTTATTGTTTATAGATCTCTCCTGATTCCGCCGCGATATAGGCAACCATAAGTTGCATCGGTTGAGGGTTTTCCATAAATTTGAATACCGTTGTCACTTCCTGCGCTAGTGTGCGGACCCCCACCAGTCATCGCGACACGACCATAAGGCGACGATATGTCCGTCACAGTGACCTCGCCCTTAGGAGGAAGGATTCTGCATTTTATTCGAGCGAATCACGCATACCATTATCCTTCTACTTCAATGTACACCATCGTCTTCTTATACCTTTGCCAAAAGATATTGGAACAAGTGGGTCTCCAATGAAATAATTATACAAAGACCGTATGAATACTACGATTACGATGTTTACATATTCGTACAAAAATTCGTAGAAGCGTTCGATCTTCTCTAGATCATTTTCCAGCCATCTTCAAACCTTGAAAAATTGTTTGTTCGGATATTCTAACAAATCCATTGGAACAATCATAATTACCGAGCTCAGTTCAGCTCCTACAATTATTCCGAGCTCAGCTGTCCGTACGAACAGGACACCGAGAGCTGACTGTCGATTCGCCCGGACGTTTCCTATTTATAAATTGTATTCCTTGAACTTGTACCTGATCGAGAGAGAGAAAGAGAGAGATTGCTGATGGCCGTGCGTGCTCGTTTCCCTTTCTCGAATTGTTTGCAAACCGAAGGAATATCGAGTGACCGATTAGCCGTAGCGCGGTCGGCCATCTCGATGCAACGTGGCGATCGAGTTAAACGAGGAATCACGATCGAGACACCGGGCAAGACGATCTCCATCATTCGATCCGGGCTTCGTACGAGGTTCGAGGAAATCGCGAACGATTCCGACACCGTTCGACGAAACCCACGCGGAAACGATTGCGAATATCGTCGACGGCCGGCTAAAAGACGCCCCCCCCCCCCGTTTCGACAAAGAGGCGACGAAATTCTGCGCGGCGGCGCATCGGGCGGGCAAAAATTTGAAAGTCGTATCGACCGGAGAAAAATCTGCGAAACACGTGGATCACCTTTTGCCACGACTAACCCCACCCCTGTCACCTACCTCTCCCCCCTTCTACCATTTTCACGGCATTTCTCTTTCCGTGTGACCTACGTGTTTATGCAGAAAAGACTCGATTCGCCTCGCGAGGCTGCCCGCTCGTTTTGTTTTGGTCGCGATTACGTCGCGGACGATTCTTGTTCATATTTTTTTGCAGTTTCTACGTCATCCTTTGTATACTCTTTCGCTCTCGAATATATCTCGAATGTTCACCTAGGAAAATTTCTCGCTGCGTAAATACGTATTCTGAATATTTTCGTACGCATCGTCGCGACAGTCGAACGCCTCGCGCTCTGATTAATTAATATGATCGTACGACGTGTAGATCTTTCAGCATTTATTGCCAATTTTGTAACGAATTCGCGTTGGCGAAAAGTCAGACAGGAAGCCGGGACGCTAGAGAGTTCTAGATTAGGGCCGGAGGATTTTAACGGTGCACGTCTCGCATTTAAATATCAGATGTAAAAGGAAACACGTGAATCACCTTTACTGGTTCCCCACCGGCAGCAGCTTTCCCCCTCCGCTCCTTTCTCTTGCCATTTCTCTTTCTTCGCTGCCTATGGAGCTTACGCAGCGACGAACGCGATCCCCGTTTTCCCGGTAAGGATCACTTGCGCGCAGTAATCGCGATTGCTATCGCGGCTGCGTCCCGTGGCCACAGAAATCAGCGCACGCTCGAATATTATTTTTCCCTTTGACTATAGCATATTTTTATTTCCACGCAAAATATTTTTTACGACGAAAGCATAATTTGAATAAAATGTATACGTCGCTGATTATTTCTACGAGCTGGTTATAAAAATTAACCGTGATCAAAAATTACCTTCGAGTCGATAGAAAATCGATAAGCATTAATATCAATGAAATCGGTCGGATTTCGGAGATGGTCCGCTCAGGACACCGGGACGCTCGTCCTGGCACGAGCCAGATCGCGTCGAACCAGGTCACCCGAAGCACCGTCGATCGTTTCGCGGGAAATGATTAGCATTCGAGTGACGCTTCAACGCTTCTGTTTTTTTTTCTGTTCCGGAACGTTTGACCAGCAAAACATTGTCTTCGTGATTTCCCGTTATGTCACCTGATCCCGAAGTTACGGTATTCCGTTTGTTTACCTGGTCTAGGTCCAGACTCACCGGTCGAAACTGGATCGGAAGATATGTATTGCGCGATCGTTGTACCGCGAAACGAATAACAGCGTTCGGAACACGAGCGTGTATTTTATTTATAGAATGTCCGACGTTTGGTATCCCACGATGAGATTCGATTTTTAAGCGTGTAGCACGATTCCAGAGGCGCGCGTGTTCGAGGTAACGAAAGTGTCGAATTCCGTGGGGTTCTAATCAGCGGCGAGGGAATTAGGTAAAGCAGGTTCGCCGGTTGTGTTTCGAGTTCCACAAGCGGGGAGATCCGGTGCTCTCTTCCCCGTGAGGCCTGCCTCCGCAGAGCCACCGCGGCCTTGAACATTCCATACTCATATCGGCATTAGCTACAATTCGTATGGAGAAGGTTTTGAATACACCTGTACGCCGAGTAAGGCCGACTACTTTTTGCGGCTGGACACGAAACCTTTATTTTGTCCGATCAAAGACTGGGCTCATCGCCGGGTGCCGTTTGAATTTTACGATAGAGAGAGGAGAGAATTCGTTAGCGAGAGGGGGGCTTGAAACTCGCGGTTTCAACCGTGAACACGATACGCGCGCTACCTTTCTCACGCTTTCTTTCGTTTATTTCTCTCAACCGGCGCGGATACAGTCGCACATATTTTCGACTGTCTCTAATCGCTCGAAATTGTTCTAACTCCTTGGATAATACTCTGCAATAGACTCGGCCAAACTTTTATTTTTATTCCTAGAACGATCTTACCTTTTTATTCGTCCATGTGATTCCACGGGACGTTCTCGACTGTTTTGAAAAATATTGACAAGCTCCGGGTGCGAAAAGAAAATCGGTTATTCAGTAGCGTCCTGTTACGCCATGGTCGATCGGTCTCTGGAGCAAAAAGAAAGTACCGCTATTCTTAGGCCGATTCCGCGATCCTTATCAACCGGCTCCTCCTGTATCGGTAATGCCTTTTTACCTCGGGCTCTTCCGTCATTGGGAACCGTGATTTCTGGAAAATGGGGCACGAATTGGAACAGAAACGGCGGTGACCCTAATATCGTCGCCACGATACCGATTCCATTAAAGTCACTCTGTCGACTTCTATTATTCTTTCCGTTCTTTTTACTTTATTTATTTTAAACCCGTATCTACGTAGTGATATCAAAGAGTTATTTATCGAAGCCAAGGTACTTCGAAGCTTCGCTCCACAACGCCCAAGATCAGGGCAATCGTTCCGCTGCGCGGATCCTTGGGATCCGCAAAGGCGTCGATTGTTCGACCTGAAAATTCAAATCGTCATAACGCAGACGCGACTCGTTTAAACGTCCACCGTAGTAGATGCAAATGCCGGCCTTTCGGAATAACGCGGTCTCATTACGCCATTGGTGACATAACTTTCCCGCTTTCGACCGATCGGCCGGCCGACCGGTAATTCACTGTCTCGCCGAGTATTTTAATTGATCGGCCGTAGCACGCCTACCGTTCCCGATAACGGGCTCTCTCTCTCTCTCTCTCTCTCTCTCTCTCGCTCTCTCTCGAAATCTCGACCGCGTCCGCTTATTTGCGCACAGATCACAATGCAAATTCGCGAACAAACGCGAACGTCGGCAGTCTCGCTGGGAACTGGCGGGCTCAGCGCCGTCATCTGGTATCTCGTGAAATCACGCAGAATACAGTTTCAAGCCTCGTCGGCTCCGTTCCCGCTTCATGGTCAACGGAGATATTTTTTCAACGACGGACCTGTCGCGCAGAGTGCCATAATCTCGGTTGCCCGGGGGATCGTACGACCGGTTGGCACTGCTTATCGAGACCCGTACCTTTGTTCTGCCAACTCGGGCCCGATGCATCCGTTGCAACAGTAATCTAGAAAAATTGCTCGGCCGATTTTTCATATCATTTAACGTAATTCAAGATTTACGAATTCACGAATCATTGATAAACCAAATCGAAAAATTAAATCGTCCAATCGCGTCGCGAACTCGTCTCGCGTCTGTTTCCATGACATATCGAAAGTAGATTCACCTGCAAACTTCGACGATCGGCGTCCAGATCGATGAAATCTGGGGAACGAGTTCGGGTTGAGAAAACGCTGCGCGTCTGATAACCCCGCGGTTGACCGGCCCAGCGGTTCAACCGCGGAATCGCGAACGAGGCAGGTGAAAGAGGAGCCCAGGGTGACTGGAATCGGCACTGCCTACGACCGGTAAATTTCGAATCAGCGAGAAGTCGAGCCCGTCCCCAGCACGTGTGTGCCCGAACACCACGTGCTCGCCGCGAAGCGCCTCTCGGCGTGGCTTCGCGCCCGTGAACGCGTGCTTCACCCGTGATCCGAGCGCGGTTCACGCGAGGCCTCCACGGCTACACGGCCGTTCTCCGCGGGAACAGCGACGAGTATATGTATATTGTCGATTCAGTAAACCTGCGACGAAATGCCCCGGACTGGATCTAGCCTAGAACGCGATATTTTCGACCCAACTTTGCGAATTTTTACACGCGTTACCGCGACAAGTCCGTTTCCAGCTGACCTTGGCAGTCGTTTTTTATCAGGTGTCAGCTGGATCGAGAAAATTTTTGACGGAGGGGAGAGCGAAATTAACCCTTCTGCGAGCGTTTTATAGGAGCAGCGGAAACAAGCGTAAATTTCATGTCGGTCGATCGATTCTGATTTAAGAAGCGTATTCGTTTTAAAATTTCGGCGAATACGATTTTCCCGAGAAACGATGAAAAATGCATCGACTCCCGGAGTCGCCGATGCGACGAGACTCGCAATCACGAGGTGAAAGAGAAAGTGACGCGAGCCCCCCGTGCGTCCCCGCGATTGTGCAAAGTGTAACGAAGCTTAATGGCGGTCAACGTCGAGAGAAAAAAAAAATGTATCGGGTGTTAGGTTTCCCTGGCCGCGCGTCGTCGGCTACGCAGAAGGGGAGGGCTTTCTAAGGAAGCGAATCGTCTGTTCGCAATCTCGGAAACGAAGGAGAAAGTGTCACGGATCGGTCTAATCCCGCGCACGCACGTTCCACTTTTTTTTTTCCTTTAAATCGCTCGAGTCGCTTCGCGTTTACCTGTCCTTCGGTCTTTGCGTGCGACCCACATAAACCGCGCGCGGGTCATTTACTTGTCGTTCGTCCTCTAACGTACATTTGGCGGTTTGTAGTTTGCAGTTCGTCGTGGCTGTTAGTAAATAAAGGACAGTACTCGTCGAACCGTACAACTGGAACCAGCTCCAACGAATTGTCCCGATTGCTGCCATTTCTTCGCATTTGCTGTACTCGTGGAAAACAGCTGATTGGGTGAGTGCACATTGATATGATTTATTAATATATATATTTCACAAAAATGTCGTGCTTAAATATAATATGAGGAGAGTCGAACATATGCAATTTATATCGGAAAATTTTCATTGAAGACGACACTATGGTTCGTCATAGGCATCGCCAAATGATTGTCATCGACGTTGGACGCGCGAATTGCGCGTCCAGCGTCGGTAAATTAACGCGATCGAAACCAGGGCATTTCTTGGGTGGGAAAGAAAAAAGGCCGCCGCTAATCCGGTCGCCTCGGTGGCACAGAACAGGTGGTATGGCCCCGTTCGGCAATTTCGAGTTCTCTTGCAATCGACGAGCCGGGTACTGCTCGCGCAACCGCGATCGTTTTGCGACCGCGCATTTTCCGCAGGCCGAGACTTTCACCCGGTGCGCGCCGCGTTCTCCGGTGACGTCACCGCGGCGGCGACGGACGGCGGGCGTTAGAGATCGATCGATCGATCGGTTACGCGCGCGCGAAACCGAGACCCTGAGACTCACGGCAGAACGCACGGGCGTGGTGTTCTATTAATCCAATAAACGCCGCGCGATCGAATCGTGTTCACTGCCACCGTCTACGCGGAGCCGCGCTCTGCTCTAGGATAAAGATTTTTTAACGAGCAACCTCGCCGCATATCTCGACCAAGAAGTTACGGATCCATAAAAATACTTAACCACTAATGAACGTAAACCGTGTCAAGCGTTCTTCCCTGTGATTTTTCATGGACATCACTGGGGACACATTCCGCGCGATCGAACTGGGACCATGTAACCGAATCTCCATACATTAGAATCGAGAGATGCACGGTTCGAGCCGGGCGGGGAGGATAGTCCTCGAAACGCGCGAAGAGCCGTCCCGGCTAAAATATGCTAATAGATTTGACTGTATCTCGGAGCTGATCGGATTATACAATGCGGCGTTTTAATAAGCCGCAAAATACCGGCCAGAAAGTAAGCGTCTTGAATGAACGCGGCCGCGCGTCGCGTCTATCGTGGAGCCGGGCAGCTAGAGAGGCCCCGAGGGCTGGCGGAGGACGGCGGGTCCCGTGGCCCTCTGCATTTTTATAGTCGAAGGAAGCGGCCGGCGAAGAAGAAGAGGGCCGTCGGGGCAGGGGGCCAGCAATTTTCACGACAGGTTTTTTCAGTGGCGCTTCGCTCGGGGGACCGGACGAACGCGAACGCGGGTCGACCGTGTGCGCACACGAGCGACAAAGTACATGCGACCGAGGGGAGGAGACGTCGAATCCCGGGGGCTTTTGAATATTCAAGCGCGTCTGGCTAGGTCAAGGGTGTGGGAAGACGAGGAGAGGCGAGAGTCTCGAACTCGGCTAGACCGGCAAATGGCGTCGGGGGGAGGGTTACAGAGCAGGATCGATCTCGATCACGATCGAAGACAGAGGAGGCGAACACGATCCTGAAAACCGTGTGTCCCGGGGACCGCCCGATGCTCGTAATATAGCGATTAAGGCTAATGCAGACGCATAAAAATGCAGCCGACCGAGAGACCGAGTGCCCGGAGTCCTGGGATTGTTACAAAGTAAACACACACGCCTCGCCCTTCCCAGGGCTCCCCGGGCATTCTGTATTCAAGGACGCGGATCGATCCTCCCGTTGGCGAAACCACCTCGAGCGCATCCGACCGGCACACAGAAAAGGAAGAGGAATCCCGGGGCGCTCGGGACGGGGCCGCGGCCGCGAGACCGAGCCCCGGCGCAGCTGCTAGAAAGAAACTGCATTCTCTTCTTTCCACGTAGTGCTCTCTCGCGGTAGCTATCCCGAGCAAGAATGCCGTTCTGCGGCTGAGAAAAGGGCTACTGTGTTTTGATCGGCCGCGCTTAGACACCTGACGAGCACCAACAAATGGAGCATCGCGCTTGTTCCCTTTTTACCCGACCCCCTCCCCCTTTGTCCCATGCGACAATCCGCGATTAACCGCCAATTGGACAGCGACCGATGCACGTGCACCGGGCGGTTCCTGTCCACGGATTTTTCTACGATTTCTAACACATTAAAGGCGGGGGATCTTGACGAAAGTATGCTAGGTGACGCTTCCAACCACAAAACATACTAAATACAAATGTAGTGCGCATGGATTGCGCATAGATTGCGCAATGAGGTTGCAAACCGTACTAATACGACTCCCGCCTTTAAGCTACAGTCGAGATAAATCGTATTACTACGACTCCCTCCTTTAAGCTACAGTCGAGATAAATTTTAGTACTACGACTCCCGCCTTTAACACTAGGTTTACGGGACCCGTCAATTTGACGGATTTCAAACTTTGAAATGAAACACGCAAAAAACCATAGCATTAATCTTAACTATTTTGCGCCGTAAATTTATAATTTCATTTAAGAGAGTTTATACACACAATTATTATTTTCTTAATGTGCTAATATGTCCGACGAACGTCGATCGCGTTGGAATTCGTCTGCTCGCAGCCGAGAAGTCGTCCATCTGATCGACAAGGTAGAACGCTGAGATTGTTTCGTCCGAAGAAAGGATTGCCGGAAGAGACTAAACTCACGACGAGGGCTCGTCTAATTAATTCCCTCGTAGTACGTTCGTGTGAACCTGCTTCGATTGCCCGGCGAGAGCTGTCAGCTCTCGTACCAGCTGCATCGATATGTATGCAAGTCGGAATTTCATTATGCATGGATTGACCCCAGATCATGCGTCCGAACGACATCAGCATAGATTGAAATCGTATCGGGGCTTTTCGGATGACTCCTTTCGTATTGTTTCGGTCAGAGTATGGTCGGCATAATCGTGTCGCGTTCACTCCGAAGGCATCCCTTCTGTTCCTGCTGCCGCTTCCTCTAACTTGTCGGCGCGCGCGTAATCTCCACCATCTACAACCAACATCGCTTTCGATAACGGATCCAACAACATTGAATCTATTTCTGTGAATTCATCTTATGTCTTCGGATGTGAATTCATCTTATGTCTTCGGATGTAGGAGGCAACGGTTTGGGATAAAAATGCCTCGAACGTAATTATCGTTTTATTTCGGCGAACGCGATCACGGTACATTGGAAATTGTTACGGGTAGAACGGGAATCGATGTGTGGGATAAGGTCGCTTCGGTCGCTCGTGAATTACCCATTGAACGTAAACGGCGACGGGAAAAGCCTGTCAATGGGCTAGCAGGGCTTCTTCATTCGTCCTGAACGCGGCGCCTGCATAATACTTGGCCCGAAGCTGTCTTCGTATTATGCGAGTATCGTGTCAATACCGTCGATCGCCAACCAGGAACGAAACCTGTACAGCGGGTGTCGTTTCGGGCGCTTAATTTTTCAGAAACGCGTCCTCGACGAACCGCCTCGAGGTTCTTATCCAACCATGATCGTCGTCGTCGTTCGTATTAGTTTCCACTCGGAGCGTCTCTTCCGGCTTTCGAGCGCGTTCTCGACTTCCTCGGTCCAACGTCCGAAGCCCGTCGGGGGAAGGCAAAGTTAAAATTGAAAATTATTCTCCGCGTGATCTTTCGCCGGGAAAACGTGTCGGCTATGAAAAGTGTGTCGAGTCGATGGAAGGCTAATTGGTAAATGGTGTGGACTCTGGACCCCGCCTTGTTCCCGGATCGGTTACCGCGGGCGTGAACGAGTCCGACGAACGGACGAGTGACGTCGATTGACGTAAGACCGGCGCGCCAGTCGGTCGAACGTGATCGAAATGTTTGCACTCTCGTCCCCCTACGTCACAGGCGACACCGATCGGAGGTGAGCGCGCGCGGACAACACCTTCGCCGAGGAGAAAATTCTCGTTCGAAAGTTTCGTCGCCGCGAAACCAGCCGGCTCGATTATCTCCACCGCCGGCCCCCCCTCGACCGCCCCCCGTTCTCGTTCAACCCGCCGCAAAATCGCGAGAGTTCTCGACGAATTTTCAGCAAAATTTCGTCGCGAAACCGAGCCGCGAATCGTAGAGGAATCGCGGAAGAGGACGGCGCGATCGCGACGACCGGAGAGGGCGGACCGCGGTGGGAACAGAGGCGCGCGGTCATCTGTGTCACCATGCAAATCGGAGCCGGCAAAAGTCGACGACACCCAGATCCAGAGGATTCCATTGCAGTCGTAAACCCGTCTTCATCGGTGGCATAACAGGTTTCGGTGAAATTCGTACCAACACACCGACGCGCCAGCGAGAGATCGTCCGGCAACAGGCGGAGCGCTCCAACAGAGAGGAAATCCACCCGTGGACGACCTGGAAGCAAATTACGTCAGATCGACCTGGGGTCCAACGAACCCAGATCCCCCGGGCTTTTACTACTTTCCGTTCCGTTCCGAATGAAAACCGTCCGAAAAGAAGGCTAGCTCCGACGCGACGCGCGCCGCCGACGGGAGAGAAGAGCATCCACGATGAAATGAAACTTGCCGGGGGTTAGCGCGGCGAGGAACAGATTCGTTGGAAATTGCGTTCGATTCTCGGTAGCGTCGGAGAGATTCGAGCTGGCGAATGATTCAGCTAAGTTCGAGGAACTGGAACGTGCATTATGCTGGGTTCCTTGGTCGGAGATTAGAAGCTGCCCGAAGGAAGAATACATTGGACAACCTATAGTCGAATCCGTTGGATTTGATATAAGCGATGTATGTTTTTAAGTAAAAATTAGAGATTGACGTGCTGATCGAAGATCGACGATCGTTCGAGAGCATTTAGCTAAAGGTCAAGCCACTGTGACCAGAATTATACGAGAATTAAAATAGATCATTCTTTTTGAAGGAAACGAAGACAAGAACTAATTTAATTTTCATCGACATTGTCCTTCTTCGATCGGCAATCGACGATCGACGATCGACGATTCTGTCACGGCGAACGGCTAGGTTCCAGCGCGTTCCACTTCGGTGTTAGCAGGGGGCAAGATGAACGTTTCGCGTGCGTTTTCATCGTACAGCATAGGCCTCGATTCGCGAATCAGAACAGTGCACGACACCGTCCCGGGTCCCCGGATTACCGTTTTATTCCGCGAAACGGCCGGCCGGTGCAATCGTTGATCTATCTGACGTATGGTTTTCGAAAGTGTCCATTGATTCACCTTCCCGTTTCCACCGCGGAGACCTAACCCAGTTCTTTTACCCTCGAAACGTGGCCTACGCGTACACGCCGCGCGGACCGTGTGTGGAAACCGACCGTACCAGGCTTTCAGATCGCTGATTTTTACGACATTTTAATCGCGCGCGCGCGCGCGATCCGCTCGCCGACCCTTCCCGATCGATTAGGTCACTGTGGATCGAATGGTCTAGCGGTGCAGATTTAGCAGACCGGTTGGCCTGAAAGCCGCAAAACGTTGTCACAACGATCCACCGTTCGTGGGAAGCTCTGACGAACGGCGCCAAGCAGAACTTTTTAAAAGAATTCTGTCTCTCAACATAGATCGTTTCTCTTGAAAATCTACGATTCCCTTAACAATATACCAACATTGCACACTCTATAGCTCCCGAATCCCTCAAGTCTATTTTCAACTCCGTGGAAATATTTTCAATAAATATTATCAACATTTCCATTTCCGACGTCGCGGACGTCCAAGAAAATTTCTCGATCGAAAAGTTTTCGACTCCGACGGATTCGGACATAGATCGATCCAAGCGTTATCGATTTATAAAAAATAATAATATAGCCGCGAGAAGGAGGACGAGCGACGTGAACGAAAAAGAAAGGGAATGGTTATGCAAATGGCGTGCGCGGCAGGCTAAACAAAATGCAGCACCGCCGCGATCTCCTTGTAAAACTTGAGCAAGGAAGTTTCTGAAGTACTACCTGACCCAGACGATCGGGACTCGTTCATCCCTACCCTTCCTTCCTGGTCGGTCAAGGCCAACATCATCTCCCGCATCTCATTAGTTCTTTTTGCGCTCAGTTTCATTCACTTATCGCGCAAAAACATATGGGCGTGTACGTTCTCGCATTAAATGTGCATACCACCGGCACGGACACACAAACAGAAAAAGGAGAGGGGGAGGGGAAGGGTGAGGGGGAGGGACGGAGAGAGAGAAAGAAAGAGAGAGAGAGAGGGGGGGGGGGGGAGAGGGAAAGAGGGGGGGGATGAGGAGGAGGAGGAGAGAGTTACGCGGAGACAGAGAGAGGGAGAAGGAATGCGTTATGGTATCCAAGGACCATCCCCAGGTGGAAACACCATGGGTCCTGCGAAGAAGGAAGAGAAAGGAAGAAACGAAAGTCGCGGGCAACTTTTATTCGGACGCGAATATTGCCGGTTTCGGATCCGTCGTTTGCCGATTCGCATAAACGAAAGGGAAGATTCTAACCGTCCTAAGGTGCGAACGCTTCGTCACCTAATTTTACTTCGATCCGGCGAACTTGCAATCCGCGAACTTGTCGCGAAGAAATACTCTACACGTAAACATATAAAATGTTTATCAAATATGTAAAAGCGGAAACTGGTTTTCGATTAGGGTTAACGATTTTACGGACTCCTCTGCGCGTTATCGAGTTATTATTAGGTATAGTTGTAGGTGGGTGGGGAGGTTAGCTTTTTCGTCTCTAATTTTTCGGAAGGGATTAGAGGGTTTCGATTGGCCGATGGAATCGGTCACCGTCGAATTGCTTCGCGGCAAAACGTTGCCCTATAAATAATCCGGGACGTCGGCGGGTTCTGGGTAGTCGTTTAATTTGTTTCCTCCGACGCTGGTGCAGGAGAGCCGGTGAATGTCAAGGCCAGCATCCTCGTTCCCATTGGCCGGCGGCCATTACCCCGGAAGCGCTCTCGTGGGTTCGGCTCCGATCGCAACATCCGACGAAAAAAAGAAACACCCCGAAGACTCCGATGTCTGATAACGCTGCCCCGCGGCGCGTTTTCCTCCTCGTCGGAAACAACGCGGAAAGTCTCGCTAGAAATTTAATCGGTCCTCGCCTTCCTCGACCAGAAAACCACCCTTGCCAAATTTCGCTTCACCCTTGACCTTCGATCGTCTCGCCCTTCGCGCGCAGATTTCAACGCTGGATCCACCGCGCGCGCTACGAAGAAAACATCGTGCAACGACAAAAATATGCAACGATCTTCGCGGCCGGCCGTTACGGTAACATTCACCAAAAAGATTACAGGCGCGGGGGGGGATTAGAAAGGGGGGAAACCCGGCAGGGAATCGTCGCCTGCAGGCGAAGACGGCTGTTACATCACCACGGACGGCAGTCATTTGGACGGGCCGCGGTAAGGATCAAAACGAACCACCCGCGCATCCCGTCGGCGTCCGCTCGCCGACACGGGTAATCGAAGGGAGAAGCGACAGCCACGAATCGGTTCTCTTTTCGGCTCCAATTACCGATACACCTCGTATACGCGCGTGGACTCTCTACGGCCGGTGTTTCGTGGAAATCTCTCGGTGGCTCCGAGCTCACGATATCGACGAGATACGATCGACGTTTCTCGAAACCAGGAAGTAGGGAACGCGTCGATTCGTGATCGTATTCCCGGCTTCTCGGAAATCGTCCGACCGTTGGTATCCCACCAACAGAGAGAGAG
This sequence comes from Augochlora pura, assembly GCF_028453695.1. Lineage (NCBI taxonomy): Eukaryota > Metazoa > Arthropoda > Insecta > Hymenoptera > Halictidae > Augochlora > Augochlora pura. The sequence goes on along the minus strand of NC_135775.1, from coordinate 26,111,780 downwards.
AGAAAGAGAAAGAGAAAAAGAGAGTGAGAGAGAGAGAGAGAGAGGAAAGTAGTTGGGAGGTGGGCGGCGAGGGGCGGAAAGAAACATCATCTATAAGAGAGTCACTCCGAATAATTTATAAAGCGGGTTTCTACGCAGTTGATGTGGCCGAATTCGCGTGAATCCGGCGGCTGTTTACCTGGCCGGCCGTCCGGGTGACCGGCCGAACAAACACCGGCCGATCATCACGTCGGCCCCCCAGGATTTGTTTTGATCGGACGATTCGTAGTTGAAACACGAGTCTCCGGGGTCCGTTGAACCCCGTCGACGCGCTTTTTTCCTGCTAGTTTCTCAGAGAGAGGCCTCTCGTCGTCGTCACCGCTGACGTTAGCGACACGGAAACGTTAACGCGGAATTTGGTAAATGCATCGTGTGCCCCGGCCCGTCGACGTCACAGGCATACCTTATCGCTTTTACGTTTGCTCGTAGGCGAACCGAGTCGGTCGCCGTTCGTTGAACCGCGTTTTAGAGGATCCTCTCGGGCGTCCGCGTCTCGTCGGCCGAGGGTTACGTAAAACGGCCGAGAGAATCGCGCCGGGAATCGGAAAGCCGGGCACAGGTGCCAGTGGGGCACGATTATGCAGATACGGGTCCTCGTGCATCGGAAAATTGTCTACGCTCGGGGCTCGTGTGATCCAGAGCACGGCGGATTTAGACGGTGGATCCGGTAGTGATCTAGCTACCGAGTTAGGATCTGCCTGGACAGATCGGAGAAGCGTAGCTAACCCCTTCGCGGTGAATTTCGTTTTAAATTCCATACATAAAAGAACGAACTATTCTTTCCAAGTGGTTAATTACCAAAAAGTCGAACAGTTGAAAACAATTACCCTTTTATTTTAATCAAGCCAAGTCCAGAGCCTTGGAAATTTTCCTATCATCAAAGCCCTATATCTACGACGAGACCGAATCCAAGCATTGAATTAAGCATTGATATTTTACATCGAGTATCTGTCGCCTGTCCTCGTTGTACCGAGCAGCGAGTTTCGCGCGAATCCCTCGGCGATCGGTCTCGGTAAAAAATTGCCGCGATGAAAAGCAAGCTCGACAGGATGCGAACCGCGGAGAGTGTGCCTCGGAATTTTGCAGGGTACTGTCCCGGGGAGCAGGATTCCATCATCCGCGCGACGTAGAAACTAAGCTTGTCGATGATCGTTTGCTTAGGAATCAGTCTCGGTGTGTGTACGTGCGTTCGTGCGCGCGCGCGCGCGTCGTGGAAAAGGCCGATTATTCGTGGTGTTCGTGTTCCGGACGGGGGACGGGACTATCGTAGGGTTCTAGTGCCTAGTACCTGTGCTTACAGGTTCTCTCCAGTACCGGCCGTATCTAGGCACTGTTGCTTAGCGACCGGTTTCCTAGTCCTGCCCGTTCAGCTAGCCCCGACAGCGTATAGATGCCGGGGCATCTAAGCAGCGCCACGCTCCGTCAGGAATCCCTCGAGAAAACCGGGCAAAATAAAAGTACGCGCCGCCTCCTTAAGGCGATCGACGTGTCCGTTCTATCCGAGAGCAATTTCTGATCCACCGATTCCCCGGCACCACGGCTAATCTCACTTAGAGCGATTCCCCGTGTTATCCGAGTCGGCCGAGTGGCGTGGAATCTCCGCGTTAGATTTTCCAAGCGAAGTTATATCGTCTAACGCGCTAGGGTCGGACACGCCAACTGGTTTCCGAGCGTATCCTACAATTTATCCCCGACCAGCGGTGGATGGGTCTTTGCGATGCGGCAATTAAAAGCGGTTTCTTTTCGTATCAACGATCGGAGAAGTTGGGGCTAAGGCCTTTTCTTCGAGTTCCATATTAATTCCAGTTCCATATTGTAGATGACACAAGGTGAGGAATTAGGTGGGCTGCTTCTTTCTCAAAGATCTTTGTTCGACTGCCGTTTCTCTTCGGAAAAAGGGCCTCCTTCCCTCGATGAACCATCTCGTCACCTAAACAGAGACCTCCTTATCTCGGAAACGTAAATAGTGCGCCGCCTGACCGGCGACCATCTCAGAGATCGCTTACAATATTAATTTCTTATAGTAATAATTATTAATTTATTAATTTTTAAATTATAAATTATTAATTTCTCTCTCCGATTCGAAGCGGTCGAAGCGACGAAATTCGCGGTTGGAAAGTAAGCCACAGGAGATCGGCAAGTGGAATGGTCCGCACGCGTCCGATCTCTTTTCGAGTTAGCGGGTCGCGGCCAGGTCAGATCCAGATGAAATTCGAAAGAGGCACGGCGCGTGTACGAACGCGCGCGACCGCGCGATTTGATCCTGCGATTCGGTCGCCGCTGCCCGCGCAACAGGATCCCCCATGGATTTATGTGCATTTTGATGGGCGATCCGGACGCGGTGGGCGTACCGAGTCCCACCCTGTGTACGACGGATATCGTACTTTTTTTTCTCCCGGTGTCCGGTCCCATCGTTGCATATCGTGCGCCTCTATCGATCGGACGAAAGTGTCCTTCGATCGGTCTCGCTATCCTAGAACACGATCGCGTAGGATCGGCAAAGTAGATGCTCGCTTCTTGAAAGTATAATACTTTGTTGATCGACCAACCGATCGACTCGACGTTAACAATAATATTTCGACGATATCGTCGACAATTTTTCCCCGCTGCCGGACCGACGAACATTTTTTCACGGCGGTTCGTTCGTCGCGACGAACGAAATCGCTTTCTTCCGAGGAAAAGTGACAGCGCCGTGCGGAGAACGCGCCTTAATTGAGTTTTCTCCGGAGTAACACTTACCTAATGCATAATTTAATCGGCGGAGCGTCGTATATAGTCGATGCCGGTACGCGGCGCGCGGGTCCCGATTATAGCATAACTTGGGCAGCGTCGTTAACTTGATTCTCGAATAAGGCGTGGTATCTGGGTGCCGGCGCGTCTTGTTCGTTCTGTTTCGTTTCGCGGCCGTACGGGATGCGCGGCCTCTCTCGGCCGCAGATGCGGCGCGTCGCGCGTCGGCTGATTACGGCGTCAAGATGTAATTGGAATACGGGTTAAGCAGCGAAGGTTTAGATCGGGGCTCCGGGAACGAGTTCCCCGCGAGCCTCTGCGGTTTTGTCGCAGAAATAAAGAACACCGAACAACAGTTAGCGGTTTAACGAGGTCGCTTTCTACCCTTTTGCATTTCTGTTTTTTTTTTTTTCGGTCGCGTTCTAAATTTATCGTGTCCCCGGCGGAATCCGCTGAAATCCGAGGGATTTCATTTTTCGTTCACTTTTCCGTGAACACCGCGCGGGGAAAGTGATCCTCGAGGTCTGCGCGAGACGTTCCGCGAATTGTTTCGAACGCTGCGCACCCTGCGCGTAAATATTGTACCGAGACGAACGTTCGTTTCTTGGAGCTGTAAACTGTTAATCAATATTCATTCGGCTGCTAAAAATTTCACAACCTCCTATCGACGTTCGGTAAAATTGCGAAGCATTTTTCCAAGACCTCGACGGTTGTATAATTTTTCAAAAATCGGGAAAAGGCGAGTCGCGATGACTCGTCTCCGTTGTAGAAGGACCGTGCGCGCGTTCGATAAATATCGTTCGGAGGAATTCTAGATTCGCGTGGTTTTTGCAAGTTCGATGTATTCCGATGGAAATAAAGAACCGCGCGACCGGGGCCCGGTCCAGCGTTTTTCGGATGCAGCAGCGGGACGCTGCGCGCGATCGCCGCGGCTAGACGACCGTGCCGAAAGTTAGGCAGATGCACCCGGTCGGACGATTTGAAAGCCAAATTAGCGTCGCTGCATCGAAAATCACCGGTTGTGCCGGCCGGCGAATACATTTGTCTCGATCCCCCTCCCGCCCCTTATTTTTCTCTTTCTGCGCCCCGGCCGCGTTGTTTTCGGCCCCCTTCCACGGCGTTGCTCTTGACGAGCTTCGGAGGCAACGGCGTCTAAGCTGCCGGGCACGGAAGTCGGGGCGAAGAAACGCGGGCTTTCCGCGGCGGACGGCAGCAGCTGCTCCGGCTATCGGTGGCAAGGATTCGTAACCCAAACTGGTTCATCGGGGAGCCCCAAGGTCTAAAGTTTCCAAGATCTAGACCTTGGGTAGTTTAGCCGGTGACGGATCGAACGAAACCGAAGCGAAATTACACAAGATCGACCAAGAGAATTGACCAAGAGAAGCCAAGAGAAGCCAAGAGAAGAAGAAGAGGGCGTCCGCCGGGAGATCTCGACCGCCTCCGTTCTAGGCTGAACGGATGAAAGATCGCGGGGCCCGCGCGGATGGAAATGTGACTTGTCGTAGGTCCCCCATGGATCCGCGAGCCACCTTGACTCGAAAGGACGGTGAAACCGTGCGCGCGCATGTATGTACATACGTGTGCCGTGTGTCGCTGTATCCTCGGGCGTCGAAAAATCACGGTCTTACGACACCGGTCGCCGATTTATCTTTAACACAGCGGAGAGCTAAGTGGTCGCGCGCTATTTTTGCCCGGCCTTGAGTCTACAAAAAGGGCCGGGATTACCTTGAAACGGGACCCACACGGCTATCCATCAAAGCTCATCGCGCGCTAGAGAGCAAACCGAGAGGGACTTCTCTCCCCGTGGTTCTGGTTTTGCCGCGCGACGAGTTTTCGACGTTGTTCTGAACACAGAGCATCGTCGACAGGGTGGGGTAGATACGGGGGCGGGGTCGAGGGGCTCGGGGGACTAGTTTAACCAGAACGCTCTCTAACGAATCCCCCTAGCGCTTGAACGGCGTGCCCGGCTTGCCCAGGCTTCGATCCAGTGGGATAGCTTAGGTCCCAACCGCCTCTCTTGGTCGTGACCTCGGATTGGTCGATAGACGAGCCACCGGGTACTGATTTCTTGTCCTAGGTTCCGGAGGCAGACTTGACTACCTTGACGCAAATCCACGTGAACTTGCCCGGCGCCGATGAGCGGACTCGCTTAGAAACCGAGTTATTATGATAGGGCACCTTTCAGGCTTCTCACCACTGATCCACAAACTGGCCACTTACGTCCTGAAAACCTATCGACCAATATTTTTTCTTTTACTTAAACCACGACGAATGCCGACCTCGCTGACCGATCTGTTTTTAGGGGTCGAACGAGCAGACGATTTTCTTATCGTATTTACGAGATATCTCGCGTTGGAGGCCCACCGCGAAAGGATTTATTTAGTACCTTTCACTTATTACTATTTTTTATATAGCATAACTCATTTATTTAAAAAGAGAGAATGCCGACACCTGGAACAGATCTCTTCAAAATGTATACGACGTTCAATATGTTAATTATAATAAGAATTCGCGAGATGCAATTGAAGCTTCGAAGTCTCCAATTATTTCCGACGGAGGACCGCGTTCGTGACTTTGACGAGTCCGATGGTTCAGTCCGCGGCGAGAGACTCCGGCTGGCCCAAATATATCGCATCGGGATCGGCGGAGACGCGAATACGTATGTGGATCGCCGGCGGACGGGTACTTTCGATTTTCGGCGGTGGCGCGCGCGATCGGTACGAAAAACTGACCCGAACTAATTTACGTTTGTTATCGATCGGCGGTGGTAATTGGTCGGCGTGGCTCATCCGCGAAAGTTCGTCCCCGGGTGAAATGAAACGGCGCGACATTCAAATGAAAGAGGCCCCGAAAACCGGTTCCGCGACGCTCGTCGCCGCTCGCTCTGTCGCTCCGCCGTGCGAGCCGGTCGGCTCCGAGATAAATCGACACGGAAGAGTGTCGTAATCGGGGCCGGGGTACCGTGGTACCCCACGTGGTGGGTGACGCAGGTGCACCGCACACACTCTCTGCCTATGCTCTCTTTCTCTCCCCCTTTCTCTTTCTCTCCTCGCCCGCCGTTTCTTCTTCATCGCAGCCGCCGCCTCCCCCTCCAACCCGCGAAACTGCATCTCCGCCGGTGGACGGCAAATTCTAGCTCCGTGTAGCGAGCGCATCATCGCCGAACCGATTTATTTCGACCATCGGGTGTGTACCCTATCCGTCCATCCCCCGGCCCCCCCGGCCGCTCGAGTCCCCCTCCCGGCGAGGTGCGTTCAAAAAGAATCAGAGGTACTCGAGATTTATTATCGAGGCCCCCGGGATCTCGAGGAGAGGCTTAACGAAGCGGAGAAGATGATGCGGGGCTCGTTAGGGGCCGCGCAGGATGCGAGCAAAGACACGTGGACTACTTTTTACCGTTGTCGCTTTTTCTTGCTCCCAATTTTGCCGATTCCACGCCGGCCGGACTGCGGCCCCACCGAGTCCCCGTTACCGACGATCCAACATATTTGCATCCGACTATTTTGAACAATTTTAAACTTAACTAAACTGCATTAAAAGATTATATTATTCGTATAGGTAAATAACAATTTTTACGAAAATCGTGTTTAAATATGTACAAGGTTCGGATGATTCTGGTTCGCGAATTAGCTTGCGGCCGAGCCGACTGCGACGATTTCAAGGGAGAGGCGACCGCGGGCTCCGGGCAACCTCGATAGATCCTAATGATCGATTTACCGGTGCGAGCGCGATCGCGGTGGTGCGCGGCTCGGCGCCGGTGTTACGCAACGTCCCAATTCCGCGCGCGGCGCGAAGCTTGGAAGACTTCCTGTATCCCGGTCGCGAGACAGAAAAAACTTTTACCTTCGATCGGCATTAGCATGGGCTACCGTTGGCCGTAACGATTCGTCGATCGCGTAAGCCGCGCGGCGCACGGTTTCGCGTCCATAAATGTATACGTCGCGAATCTTGCAGGCGCGAAATTTCCACCGGCGAATAATCACTTCTCTCCTCTGTCCGCGTTGCTTCAGTGACTTGTATCAGGCTCGTCGCAACAATCGGTTTAATCTGATAAATGAAAATGTAAAATTTCAAAGATTTTCAAAAATTTTGTAAAAATGTATTTGCTTACCGTAACAATTTCTATAGAGATAACCGCGAAAGTGGAGGGTCCGCCTCCTCGTGGCGGGGACGGTAACGTCAGGTAACACTGACGGCTGAGAGGCCCATCTGAGAAATTTAAAATAAAAGTGAATTATTACAAAGAATACCAATTGAGTCGAAATTATTTAATTTGTCAAAATTTTCTTCTAAATTGCATGAATAATGCAATGAAATTGCATGACATAACCTGACATAACCTGACATCAATCTTTTGATCATTGTTTATTTTGATTTATCAGGCAGCTATGAGCTTCTGCTCCACGCTGCATTTTTATAGTTAAGAAAATAAAAAAATGTCCGCGTTGCTTTGTTGCGATAGCGAGATAAAGAAAAATCCTGCGAAGCTTATCTAATGATCATAATAGTAATAAGAATTTCATCGAGGGATCGAGGGATAACCCTTTTGTTGCAGCGAATAAAATACAAAAGGTTGAAATTGAAAATTGCTGTTATAAAATATGAGTAACCGGGTCAATTCAATTGCAGCTGAATTGTTCTCGATTTTGTAGGAGTATTTATTCAAAATAGATGTTGAATGTTTAACGGTTTATTACAATCTGAATACCAATGTAATCTTCGAACGAATGTCGGTCGTTAACAACAAGTCGATCGTCGTCAAATGACGAGTGAGACGTTCGCCAGATTGTCAACAATCGATCGGCAGAAACACCAACGTGTGTCTAATTCCTACAGTTTCGTGGTTTTGGTATAGTCCCAAAAGTCCTATAGTCCAATACGTGGTTGGGACTCGGGGACACTCGTGAGACGACGCATCGACGTGGCCGCGATCATGCGATCGGATCGGCGAAATAGGCGGACCGTTTGCGAGCGTATGCGCTCATGTACGAGCCGCCTCTGACCGTTAGAGCGTAGTGCACGACCGCTACATGCAGATCAACGTCACCGGGACCGGGGGTCTTTTCCGATGCAGCGGGGAGAAGGGATAAAGACCGTAGGAACCAGAAGGGGGCGAGCCGTTACATTTTCAATAATTTCTTACATAACTCGCGCATCCGGAACCAAGCTCCCTACGATCTGGGACAGCGGAATATTCCGCGGGAGCTTTCGGGCCGATCTATCGTGAAACCTCGTTCGTCGGCTGATCGGCCGTCTTCCTGATCCGTTTCTGCAATTAGAATTTCTGCCGCGGGAGCCTTGGACCCGAACGCGAACCAGAAGAAGAGAGTCCGTCGATTCTGTTCGCCGCTAATCCGGACAACCTTGATTTTCGGCACCGGTCGGCCGCCGATATAGGAATACCAAACGTGTTCCTCGGCGACCTTATCCGCACGATCTGTCCGGCCATCACTCGAAACCTGCCGAAAATAAACGCGCGTATGTGTCCACCGTTGGATCGTTGGATCGCTGGATCGTTGGATCGTTGGATCCTCGCGAAAAGGTATTCGAAGTTCTCGCGCGACTCGTCGCGAGGATTCCTCTTTTAGGTAAAATATTTTTGGCGACGATATCAGGCGGCTCGTTAGAAAATTCGCTAAGCTGAGGCAGCCGGTTACGCAATTGTCCGAGATCCCGACTGCCGAGCGAAACGGAAAGAGATTTAATTGCAGGCGGCGACGATTAAACGTCGGAAAGTGTGTCACCGAGCCGACTCCGGTTATCTCACTTTCTTCGGGAACTAGGGAGGGTCATGTTACTAGAACAATCCGGCGCCGACCTATCGCCGGGGCGGCTCGCTTCCCGAAACCGTGCGCCACCGATCATCCACGTGTATCTTCCTCAGCGAAAAAGACGCGATTCCGCCGAACGGAGTTTCGTACGCGCGATTCCGCTGCTGAACCGACAATTTTGTCGCGCGACGTTCCTACGAACGAGGCGAAGGAATTCCCGTAGGGGGGAGGGAGGGGGAGGGGGGCGGGCCCGTGGAAAGGCCGGGTACGCGATCGTAAAAGGCCCCGCGATCGTTCGGGGAGCCGGTCGTAAATCGGTCGCGAAAAACCCTTAAAAATGAAACCAGTCGCGCCCGCGGCCGGGAAGAATCGAGCCGCGCCGCATCCGGTATTCGCATTGTTGAGCGGAGGAGAGAAGCCTTGATTTTGGCCGGGACCTTCGTCAAGTCTGGCCGGCTCCCGCCGATAATCCGTCCGCGGATCGGATCGGATCGATTCGTCGCGGCGAGGGCTCCGCTTTTCGCGGACGCGCCGCGATCTTGAAATTCCGTGGCTCCCAAGGCTCGGCCGTCGGTGCTGTTTCTGCGTGGGATCGAGATCTCCGGCTCGATCGCGAGAAAACACGGCCGTCTTCGGCGAATCCGGCCGACGATTCCGCTGAATCCTGCTCCGAGTTCCAGAAACACATTTCCCCCATCGGCCTCCCCCTCTCCCTCTCCTTCCCCCTCCACCGCTTCTTCTACGCGTTCTTCATCTTCTTCTACTTCTTCTGCATCTTTTTCTACTTTTTCTGCATCTTTTTCTACTTCTTCTTCTACTTCTTCTTCTTCTTCTTCTTCTTCTTCTCTGTTGGCTTCCTTCTGAACTTTAACCAAAAGGATACTGCCGAGATTGGAACGAATTTTCGACAGAGCTCCGCGAGGATCCGCCCGACTCGCACGAACGCAACAACGTGGACTCGGTTCCTCGCGTGACTCGGGATACTCGAATAGATAATTGCCGGCGAGCCAATTTTATTTCGCGTGCAGCTGACGAGCCGCGGGGCTCGTTCCAGTCACCTCGCGTCCGCGGGCCGATCGGCGGTGTCTCGTTTCTTTTCGCCGTCGATCGCGCGGCGGCGGTGCCCCGTGTTTTTCGGGATCGTTAGATCCGCCGGAAACACCCTTCCTCTCTCGGTAACTGGGCTACAGATATTTTTGGAACACCGAAACCACCGTCGACACCTGCGGCTGTTTATCCAGCTGGCGTTCGGAGCCTCGAAGAGGCTCGCGTTACCTACTAACAAACGACGAAGGGACACTCTTTTATTTTTGCTTCGATGGATAGCGGTCGCTGTTAGCAGAAATCATTCGAGACGTTAATAATTTTGCTCTGGATCCGTGATTTTATACTTTCCCTTAGATCTATTTTTATATTTTATTAAAACTTGAGACGCGCGTGTTTGCTATTCGGAATCGTTTCAGAGATCGAAAGAGAGAGTGACGGGAATATTTGTACATTTTATGTCACGTTGGATTGATTCTGCAAAGGATATTTCTATCTCAAAGATCAAACATATTTAAGAAATAAAAGCAAGAAAATATCTATAATTTTCATCGTCCCAAAAATGATCTGTTCGCAGATCTTTAAAATAGAAATGAAAACAGCAAACGATGAACGATTCGATCCAGATTTACCGATTTTATAATCATATCCGAGACAAGATCTGTTCGTGCCGGAAGACGAAGGCGCGAGTTAAAAATGGAAGGTCCTCGCGCGTCGAGGCGAGCGAGGATCGTCCGGCAAAGCGGCGCGGTGGATCGGTTTCAACGGCGGGTTATCGAAAGCGAAATGAAAAATCGTGGACGGGAAAGGGGTTAAAAAGGAGCTTCGGGGAACGGGCGGGCAGAAGGAGAGTCTGCGAGAGGAGCTTTCCCGTTACGCGCCTCCTCTCTAAGCTGAATTCGAGCTGCCGTGCCAGAGAGGCCGGTACCGCTAGCTTCCCAGAAATCGACGCTCGATAATGCCTCTCGATACGGATGAAGCAATCTCCTACTGTCGCACCGCCACGAGAGGGGAAAAAAGGCTGCCCCGTGTGCGCACAGAGGGGTGGGGAATCGAGCGAGAGACCCGGGGTGGTGGGGGGGCAGACCCGCGCACATATACCCAACACCACCTAGCCTCATGTTTTATTCAACAATATGAACGAATTCGAAGGTGTACAACGGCGTCGCGCGCTTCCTCATTGTCTCCGCGGGACGGATACCCACGGTCGGCCCTTATCCTCGGAGCTTTTGGCACACACACACACACACACACACGCACCGGGACCCTTCCCCGTCGGCTACCTCCGCGTTCTCCATCCCTTCCCCGCGGCGATCCTCCTCGCCGCGGCCGCCATTTTGGTCCCGGAATACCCGGCAACCGGCTCCGCCGAAACGCGATTTAATCGCAGACGAATTTCACGGCATGCCCACCTCCTTCCCCTCCTCCTCCTTCTTCTCTTCGCGAAATCTGTCCGTTTGAAATATGACAATTTATCGACGTTCCAAGGTTCTCGACGGATCGATCCATCGAACGTTGCTACTAATTTATCGCGCAGGAATGCGACGATAATTTATGTCGAATTATAATCCCGCCGGTAAAATTCGCAGAACGTACGGTACACGCGAGAACGGAATCGGTCTCTGTGTTCGACGGTCCGAATTCGAGGAACGTTCTCGGATCGGGCAAAGTGGATCGGATAGATTCAGGCGTCGACCGATAATTGCGTCCGATTTAAATTCGATTCCGACTGACGACTCCGGGCTGTGACTGACCTACTATGACCGGCGATCGCTCTCAATGTTGACGCACGGGGGGGACCCGTTGTGTTTCGCGCGCGTGTTTCGCGAACCTGCTAGAACTACCGAGATACGTGCGCGACGTTCGAATCACGAAACGTCGTCTCCTCTCTGCGATCGAAATTTCTGCGTCGCAGAGGATACCGGGCGTCGACGTTTCACGATCGGACGTAGATGATGCGCCAGCTGTTCACAGGAGTTTAACAAACCCATCTCGAATCGCGTCCGTTTCGAAACGGATTCTAGTGTCGGCTGTCCCGATCGCGGCTATCTTTCCCAGAAATTTTCGACGTTCGTCTTACAGAGTTGTCGCAACACCTGGATACAAAGAGACATTGTGACCGCGGGATCCGCGTCTGCCATAATTCAGCCGACTGGTTCAGCTGACTGGCGATCGGATCCGATGTCCCCCGGTCAATGCGTATCGGACATTTTTAGCAGAATCTCCGACGCCATAATCCTCCGCCGCGTCTTCCATCGCAAACGATGCTCTTTCCTCACCTGAAATGGACGCAGGATTTGAAACATTTTTTCAACCTTCGCGTTTCGTTCTCCCGTACCCTTTCGCGCAGATAATTCATCTAAAACGTCGTTCAACGTTTCGATCGTGATCAATCGAGTCGCAGAAAATTTTCATCACCGTTCCCCCTTTTTCTTCTCGCAGCGACGCTGTACCCGTGAATCACCGGCTCAACATCCTAGCCGAAAGAAGCGCGATCGATCGATCCCGCTTGGCCGTGGCCAGCACAATCGTCACGTTCATGACACTCAGAAAAGTTGCGGACGCGCACGGAGTGTCCGGTTCGCGACTCGCGTTACGAGAAATGGAGCCAAAACTTTCGACATAGGTGTTTCTCGGTGGCCGAGCTGAATTTTCGTATCTCCCAAGGCCAGGGACGACTATGAGTCGCCTAGAATATAGATTTGACTGCTGCGTTACCGCGAAAGATGGCTAGAAACGATCACGCTGCAAGAGGATCGTCCTGCAGAAAATAGACTAAACTATCGACGCGATTTGATAGAACGTGCTGGGAAGTTGAGACATTATCGGTGTTTATGCGAAGCAAAAATACTATTATCGTTTCGTTGGTAGTGCTTAGTAATTGCTGCGAGTAGAGTTGTTAAGACAGCCTCGTTCTGATTAAAGAAATTGGTATCTCGATTCCGAAGAAAAATTGCACGGCGAGAGAGGGGTTAGTCGTAAATCGTATTCCCTGGACTGGGATAAGGGTTAAACGTCCCTCCGGTCCGATTTCCGACGGTTTTTCGCCGGTGACGACGGTGGACCCTAAATGGTCCCGCTGCGCGCGCGAGGAGAACGAGTCGGAGGGCTGGTCTTCCCGCGAAAAACGTCCCGGTTTTCGTGATCGGGCCTGCAACGGCCCCGGCGCGAAGGGCCATTTTCGATGCGGCGGGAGAGGGCGGGGTGGCGGATTGTGTAATTGCGACCGGAATCGATAAAACGCGCATCGAAAATGCTCGGTGAGAGAATCCCGCCGTGTGCCCGTCGATGGGAGCGCGTCCACAGCCGGTCTTGACGAAGTGTGCTCGCTGGCCGGACTGTCGGCACACACCACCTCGCTGCCAGAAAACCCGATGGCACCTTAAGGAGAGAAGTCAAGGGCAAGAAGCGTCCCTTCGTTACCCAGTCTGGCCCAGCTTGGGCCCTACTTGGACCCCACTCCGGTGCCCCGCCGGTGTCTCCACCCCCTCCCCGTTCGGTCGGCAAACACACCTCTTCTGTGGGTATCTCTCCTCTGTAGAGAATCCCTTGCTCCTCCAGCCCCCTTCACCTTTGCCGGGGGATCTCCCCCTCCGCACGTTCCCCTGCGCACCTTCTATCGCCACCTCCCCCTTCTGCCCTCGTCTCTCAACACGAATCCATATGTATGGGGTTGTGGCGCACAGGCGACGCAAATGTGCTGACTACATTACGCCGCTATATAAGATAGCCGGGCAACCATCCTATCCCCACAGACCGAGCCAGATCGGCAGACCGTTCACAGACGGGACCAACCGACACCGAACCGACCGATATACGCCGATCACACACCACCACCACCACGATACACCACCACGACCAACACCACGCAACGCAAACTGTCAACGATTTTTCTGATCGACGCGCGCAACCGGCACACACCGATCCACACCGTCATCGATCGTCTAGCTAACCGCGATCATCCATCGGGGCACCGCACCGCGATATCCACCGAGAGCCGTAGAGAAGAAGAGAGAGAAACACACAAGAGATAAGAGAGAGAGAGAGAGAGAGAGAGAGAAGGAGAGCACGCTCTCTCGCCGCGGAGAAAGTGAGATTTTCGGTTTCGACGAGGCTGACATCGGTCCCACCGCCATCGGACACCGGTCGCAGCCGACTCGCACCCGCTGTCAACGAGCGCCGATCCGCTCCTCGAGTAACCTAGGTCCGGGTGACGTTACGAGTGCAACCACGAACAATAACTCGAGAAGTGCCCGAACATCACGAAGATGATCCCACTGACAGCCACCACGTGCTTCCTGATCGCCGTCACGTTCGTGGCGCTGGTCGTGATCCTCCTGGACCATCTGCGCTCCAAGAAGCTGCCCAAGCAGGACATCCTCGACGGATGGAACGACAGCATGCCGGAACCGCCTGGACCGAGGCCCTGGCCAATCCTGGGCTCCCTGCACATCCTCGGACGCTACGACGTCCCCTACAAAGCGTTCGGCGATCTTGTACGCGACTACGACTGCCAGGTGATCAAGCTCAGGATGGGATCCATGCCGTGCGTGGTCGTCAACGGGCTGGAGAACATCCGGGAAGTGCTGACCACCAAGGGACACCACTTTGACTCCCGGCCGAACTTTGCCAGATACCACATGCTCTTCGGCGGGACCAAGGAGAATTGTAAGGATCATTTTCTCTTTTCACTTCTCTTCTCTCTCTCTCTCCCTCTCTCTCTCTTTATCTGTCCCCCGGCTTCTATATCTTCGCTTCGGTTATCTTCTTCTTCTTCTTCTTCTTCTTCTTCCTACCGCGTTTTCTTCCGCGTCCCCCTCGCGTGTAGCCTCGACGCTCGATTAATGGCCGCTGTAAACCGCGACTTAACGATCCGCATTAATTAGACGTCCCGCCGGGACAGCTCCGTCCATAAACTTGCCGGCGATTCCCGATTATTCGAATGGGTCCTCCTCCGGTTGCGTAACAACACATCACAGACGCTGCACGAATTCCTGGCGAACGTTTTCGATCATCGTCCTCCTCCTCCCGTGGTGTCGCGCGGACGATCTTCTCACGATTTCACGGTACGAAGTTTAATCTCTTCGGTCAGCTGTTGGGAATAGTCGACCGGACCGAATAGTTCGCCGCGATCGAACCGTTTCGTCGCGTGAATCGATTCGAATTCCTGTCGATGCCGATGGAAACAGCGCGTTCGCGCCGCTGGCTCGGTTCTCAGGCGGCGGGGGGATGGGTTACGAGAAATACCTTGATAGAGGTTTGGCAGAGAGCGAGATCTTTCTCGGGGTTCACAGCTCTCGCGCGCGGACCCGGGGTCCGCCGTTTGCTCGTTCGAACGATTACGAGACCGCGCGGTGAGTTTCGTCTCGGTGAAAATCGGATATTCGTGGTGTCACACCGGCTCCTCGTCACGGCCTGCTGAAAACTCGTTCCCCATGCTAACGACCTTGCCGTTCGTGCGCGACACGTGAGCGGGGGTCCGGCCCCCCTTTGCGCGGCCCCGCGGGCGCGCGCGCGGCGGCCCGTTTTTATTTTTTTTTCGCGCGCGGGGCTCGCGCTTTCGTTGCCGCGGCCAGGCGCGACTCGCCGCCGAAACTCGTGCTAAGGTCAACGGCGGAGACGCGAAGCGGTACCAAGTGCAGCCCCGGAAAGGTCACGGTACCACTTTCACGCGTCGTTCCCTGGGCTCACCCGGCTCACACCAGGCTCTCTGCTCAGCCGGCAAACAGGATCAAGGCTGATCCACCGGAGGCGATTCCGACACTCGAGAGACCCACACCGCCGTTTCTTCCTTCTCCGCTCCTCCTGCTAGCGTCGCGATTAGACCGCGCGCGCGCGCGCGCGATCACTTTCGAAACCGCCTCGTCGCCGAACCCGCTAATCTATCGGATTTTTCTTTTCGTTATCGGGGAAATCGGTTCCGCGGAGAGCCCGATTCTGATCCCCGTTGAAATTCGACGCGAGTAGCGCGCGCGCGCGCGTACACACGAAAAATCGTCGATCGAAGCGCGGCGTCGATTCGCGCTATTCCGCAGGAGAAACCAGGTCACTTCCTGTTTCTGACCGCGGCCGCTCTTCGATTTGAAATCGAGCCGCCGGCTCGCGCGCGCCGATGAATCGATTTTCTGCGGAGTGCGCGCGATCGGCATCTGCCGGCTTGCATTTCCGCGTCGCGCTTGTTCACGAGAGGTCGTAAAAGAGAGAGAGAGAGAAAGAGAGAAAGAGAGAGAGAGAGTAGGAGAGGGAGAGAGAGACGGAGAGTGGCAACAGACGCGGAAAGGAAAGGGAGAGGAGAGCGAAGCGAGCGAGTCGACGAATTTTTCCTTTTTCGCCTGACAACCGAGTTATTTCGAAATGCGTTTGCTACGCATGCCGGTGTGTGCGTGCGCGCGCGCTCCCCGAAGGTCAAGTTTAAACGCGCGCACCGGTCGGGGACTCATCGGTTGCTCGGCCGGGATCGATCATAATCTCGCCGTCGAACGATCCCGCCACGATCCCGATCTCTCTAGCGACGATCTGTCCCGAAAGAACTGTCTCCCCCACCCACCACCCCCCTCTAAGAACATCGTGTCTTCCGATTGCAGCTCTCGCTTTCTGCAACTGGTCCGAGCTCCAGAAGGCGCGGCGTGAGATGCTCCGCGCGCACACGTTCCCGCGCGCGTTCTCCGCCCGCTACAACGATCTGAACGGCATCATCGGCGGCGGGATGGAGGCGCTGATCGCCCACCTGGACTCCCAGGCGAACACGCCGGTCCACGCGAAGCCGTTGATCATGCACAGCTGCGCAGACATCTTCATGACCTATTTCTGCTCGAAGAGCTTCCCGCTGGACCACGCCGGCTTCCGCAACATGGTCGAGAACTTCGACAGGGTGTTCTTCGAGGTGAACCAGGGCTACGCCGCCGACTTCATGCCGTTCCTGATGCCGCTCCACCAGCGTAACATGGCCAGGATGGCGCACTGGGGCCACGAGATCCGCAAGTTCATCCTCAGCAACGTGATCGACGAGAGAATGGACAGCTGGACCGAGGTGGTGGAGCCCGAGAGGGATTACCTCGACTGTCTGGTCAATCACACGAAGACGGGCGCCGAGCCGAGGATGTCCTGGAGCGCCACCCTCTTCGTGATGGAGGACATACTCGGAGGACACTCCGCCATCGGTAATTTGCTGGTGAAGGTGCTCGGATTCCTCGCAACCAGGCCGGACGTGCAGATGAGGGCTCAGCAAGAGATCGACGCCCTCGGCATCAAAGGGAACTACGTCGGTCTGGAGAACAGAGGGTCCCTGCCTTACGTCGAAGCCATCATCCTGGAGACCATCAGGGTAATCGCCAGCCCCATCGTTCCGCACGTCGCCAACCAGGACAGCTGCATCGCCGGTAAGCAGAATCTTTAATCAATTCTCCGACAACGTCTCTCGAAGGCGACGCTTTCCTTCCGATTCTCACCGAGCTATTCCTATTCCTCAGGCTACAGGATCAAAAAGGACACGTTCATATTCCTGAACAACTACGAGCTGAACATGTCCTCCGAGCTGTGGAACTCTCCGGAGGAGTTCATCCCGGACAGGTTCGTGCGGCAGGGACACCTCTTGAAACCCGAGCACTTCCTACCTTTCGGCGGCGGTCGAAGGTCCTGCATGGGCTACAAGCTGGTCCAGTACCTGAGCTTCGCGTTCCTGGCCACGCTGCTGAAGAACTATATGATCACGCCGCTGGCCAAGGAGGACTACACGATACCGATCGGTAACCTGGCCCTGCCCGAGATCACGTTCAACGTTCGATTCGACAGACGGTAGGGTCCCGAAGAGGTCGAACGGCTCGGTTTGAGCTTCATGGGTGAACCTCGATCCACGGACAAGGCGTTGAGAACCACACGACCGATTCCGGAAGAGCTTCCGTGAGCTGGGAGCAACGAAGGACGAGCCGAAGAGAGGCTTGTCGTTTTTAATTTGCTCTTTCTCTAGACCAGGCACGGGCGATAAAATTCCGAATGTTCGGAGGATCGTCGACATCGAGGAAGCTACGTGACTATAGCTCGACAGCGGCTGTATCTGCTCGCGCCCGTGCCCGGTTTAGACGATGCTTTAGAGAAGGTCGAATGCCACGGACCGCGCGCGCAGACGACGAGGATTCGATCTTCGCCGGCAGAGAAAGCTTTACTGACATTACTAGGTGTTTAAGCTAGCTAATTTGTTGATCGTCCATCGACGAGTGAACTTCCCGGAACGAACGAATCGAAGACGATCAGCCATCGATATATCAGGAGAGAAGACTTGGACTGATAAAGAAGAGGACTGACCCTGCAGCGGGGATCATGATGACGACGCCGCGCTCCACAGCCACGTACTAGCGAGCGCTTTAGGTAAAACCGGGGCCCCCTTGCCGATCGCTAATCTCTCTCTTCGCCCTCTTTCCCGCGGAAGATCGAGTTGCCGCCAGGTTTTTCTGAGAAAACTTGACTCTCGCCTCGTCTCGTCTCTCGTCTCCCGTCTTGTCTCTCGGCCCGTCTCGACTCGGACCCGACTCTCGCGTCCAGTCGGGGCGGACGCGTGTCCGTTTGCTCGTCTCGTGCCACGTTCGCCGCGAGAACTTCGAGGAACGGATCAAATCCCGCGACGGAAGCACCGTCGGACCGGTGCGCGCACGGCCGATTCTTAAACTCCGCTCGGTTTTTAACCAAAATCGATGCTCCGTTCGTCGCGAGATCGACTGACGATTCGAGGATTGAGAAGCAGAGAGACACGGGCAAATGCGATCAGGGCTGATACACGATTTAGAGCAGACTCGAGTTTTCGAATCGTTAACGCTGCGGACAGACATCGGTTCTAAGCGATCATGGGGAAACGATGTCCGCAAGATTTTCCGCCTGAAAAGTCTTCCAGACGTCGCTTCACATTGGAGAACGAAGAGCTCTTTCCGCCGCCGCGTAAATCGTTCGAACACTCGGGGCAGAGCCCCCGTTCAGCCTGCATCGATCCCCGCGAACTATCGTTATCCTATCGCTAAAGTCGGAAATCGTGGCGAGTCCAATTTGTTTCTTGTTGTTCAGCCGGGCGAGGCGTTGATTTTCTATATTTTTTTTTGTTGATCGATCGAGAGAACCGAAGACCAAAGTGTTGACCGAATTTGTTATGGATATTTAAGCTTCTATCGAGAGCGGAACTCGCCGCGGTTTCCGGTTCGCGAACGCGTGGTTCGTACGGGCCACGAGATTATGGCAAATGCTGGGTGAACGGCCGACCGCGTCGGTCCATCGTATCGCTGGCAAAACAGTTTGAAACGGGAACGTCGCACCGTAGCGTACAACGTAATTATTTCTGTTCGTCTCGTTTCTCGACGCCACACCCTCGACACCGTTCCCTTTTGTTCTCTATTTCTTTCGATCCCCTTTCTAAACGCTTAAACTCTGCACCCTTGCATGCAAATCTCGGAGAAATTTTACACAGTTTCGACAAGGATTGCAGCAAATAATAATAGACTGCAACTCTTTATGCGAGTTCCTATATTCTTTCGATAATGTAACGAGTTTCTTCTATGAAAGAAACGATGTTTGGTTTTTACTCGCGTTTTTCAAGTGTTTTATCCGGATGCATAAAGATTTGCAGTCGAACGACAGAGAACGAACGAGTTCGAGTGAAACGAGAATTGAATTTTCTTATGTACACTGTAATAATCGATTATTACACGACTGAACGGTTTTTCTCAAAGAAAAACGCCGCCTGTTCGCGGGCCACGCTCGCGGATATATAATTTATTTCTGCTATTGAGCAATGGTTCTTATTATTATGTTATTATTATATTATATATTATTATATTATATTATATATTATTATTATTATATTATTATTAATATTATTATTATTATTATTATTATTGTCATTATTACTGCTTACTGCTATTATCATCACTATTATCAGTAGTTAGACGTATCATCACGTTTGTCCATCCCCATCATTTTATTTTGTCACGATTCCATGTCCACTTACGTTATTTTATGTTTGTTATTTAATTATCGTGATTGTTACGACATTTGTTAATTTATTATTTAAGATTTTAATAATAAAATTGAACAATGAAAGCTCGCCGTGTCTCTGGCCGAGGATGCAATCCATCATTCTTCCTTTTTCCTGATTCGTCGTTTTTCCATAAAAGTCGATTCGATTCTCAAAATTGTTAGAGAAAAACGGAAGAATCCTCGTCCCGAACGAGAGACGCGTTCTTCTTATCGAGTATATCTTAGCGCCTTCGCGTCCGTCTGCTCGACGGAACGCAAACACACGTTCTGGCTACTGATAACGGAGCCGGTGGACGCAGTCATCTTATTTCAATAATTTATTTACAAATAAAATTATCTTACAAAGCGTTGCGTGACAACAGCGGTATAAAAGTCCCAAAGCGATACTTTGGACGTAACACAGACGTACGATACGTTAAGAAAACTATAAATGGCAATGTTCTCGTTAAAAAGTAATCCGCTCGCAATCGAAGACCTTGCTGCCAAATTCGCACCATAAGAGCCATCTCTCTCTTTCTCGTAAGAAAAAGATTTTGTAAGCTAACAAAATTTGTCTAACACATCTCGCTCGTTTAATTTGTGCACCAGGGTCTTCATTGGACGGAATCACCGGCAGTAATTACAGTCACCGATCATTTTCCAGGCTCGTCAACGAGAGCGGAAGAAAATTCGGATCTCCTTCAATCTCTCCAACAACTCGGTATTCAACGATATCTTTCTACATCGACTCTGAGCACTTCGGGAACGATATTTACAGTATATTCAATTTCTTTTCAGATCGAAAAGCCTAAACGTCCTGAGTCTTAAACACCGGAAGAGACGTCTTTGAGGTCTATCGACTGCTTCTCTTCGACGGATCCGGGCTCCTTCTTTCTCCTGAATATTTCCTCAATCTCCGTCAGCGTCTTGCCCTTGGTCTCGGGCAGGAAGAACTGTACGAACAGTGTCCCGGCGAGGGACATCACCGTGAAGAACACGAAGACGCCGTATCTGCCCATAGAAGCCGCCATGTCGGGGTAAGTCTTCACCGTGACGGAGCTGAATATGTAACCGATGCAAGACGTCAGTCCTGTTAACACTTCTTTTACTTTGGCAGGGTAAATCTCGCCCAGCATGGCGAACGGGATCACCAGGAAGCCCAGAGTGCTGGCGAAGATGTACGTCAGCACGCAGATCACGGGGATCAGGCCGCCGTCGTTTATGGCGTAGCCTCGGTCCTCGAGTATCAAGTAGATGGACAGTATCGCCATGAAGATCGTCATCACGGAGCCGGAAACGATCGACGGGATCCGTCGTCCGAATCTTCCGGACACACCGGCGACGAGAACGCTGCCCACCAATCGGGTTAATCCTATCAGTACCGCGCCCAGGTACGGGTCTATGGTGATCCCGGCGCTCTGTATGATGTCCACCGCGTAGTAGACGACCACGAAGATCCCGGAGAACTGCTGGAAGAAGAAGTAGGCGAGCATGATCGCGAACGGGACCACCGCGTTCCTCTTCAACAGGTGCTTCATCAGGTTCTGCTTCTTGGTCTGGGGACGCTGGCGCAGCTCCTGCAGCTGGTCCGACGTGGGAGCCGAGCTTTTCGGAATGCCGCGGAATCTCTTCAGGGTCTCGAGCGCCTCGTCTAGACGACCTCGGTCCCGCAACCAGATCGGGGTTTCTGGGACGACGGCCAAGGTCAGCGCGGCCGAGACCATGGGAAACAGCGCGCACATCAGAGCCACCAGTCGCCAGTTGTCCTTTGCCACAGAAAAATCGTAAAGCGCCTCTGCTCTCGCCTCTGTTCATCTATTTTGTCAAATACACTCTACAGCGCTCTCGTTTCTTTCGACACGCTCGCTACCGACTGTTTCGTTCGTCGTCTCGAATGCAACGTAACTTTTATACAACGCGTTTGTAAACGAAACTCGCGGACCCATGTAGAACATACTTACTTTCTCTCCAGAGAATCTATTTCTCTCAACCTCCGAAAATTAATTTTCCTACCAATTGTACATTCCTAATTGTATTAGGCTCCGCGAATCGTCAGAAAATTGACATGGCAGTCGAAGTGTTAATTCCTATTGTCTTCTCTATCGAACGATCGTCGAAACGAGAGCGTCAAGAGTGATAGTATTTAAAAGCGAGGGTTGCTATAGCGACGCCGGTTCGTTGCAGGTGCATTCCTGTTACCTTGAAGATGTAGCCGAAGACGTAGACGATGAGGACACCGACGGCGATGGATATGCTGGTCCAGGTGACCATGGTGGGCCGCCAGGCCGGCGAGGCGACTTCCGCGCTGTAAACAGTGGCCGGTACGCAGGCGGAACCGGTCGCGATACCGGAAATTATTCTGCCGACGAGGATCTGCTCGTACGTCCCGGAGAAGTGTATGACGAGCCAGCCTAGGAACGAGAGCACGGACGTTATCAGCAGGCTCAGTTTCCTTCCGCGTCTCATGGTGTAACTGGAGAGAATGCAGCCGAGAGGAATTCCCAGCGCAGTCACCGTCGCTGTGAATGAATAATCAGAGTGTCAGTTGCACGGTATGCCCAGCAATTTCGTTTCGTCTCGACACGGTCTATCGTTAACCCTTTGCGCTGTTGCGTCTCTCAGTTAGATTTATTACATTATGTACCAAACGTACGTGTCTGACTCATTATTATAGTGCAAAGGGTTAAGCTGATTTTTATCGTTTGTCCGAGAACACTTGGCGAGCCACTGCTTCGATAGAAATTCTGAAACATTGTTTGCTCTTTAGGAAATTGAAAATCGAGGATGTCAAAGAAGATGGGGATGCTGAGGGAGGATCTGAAACATTACCGAATCCATGGGAAAATTCTCTGGCAAGAGGTACGTGTATTCAACCATGTATCTCGAATAAAATTAATCCTTTGCACTCGAAGGAAAACTAAAAATTGTCATATCAAAATAATTGGTAAATTAACATATTAGTATTTAAAGTGCAATTATTCTGTGAGTCACGTGGCTCAATTTCGTATGCACAAAATACGATAAGTCGTGTACAATGAAACTACTGTAGATCGGTGAAGCTATGTTAGATTTCGAGATAAAACGGCATCGAGTGCAAAGGGTTAAGTATTATGAAACGCTCGTCAAGAATGCAGCGTTATTTTCAAATAAGATTACAGCAAGAAATACCACTGACCTATCCAATTAGCTTGAACACTGTTCACTTTCACGTCGCTCGTGGATGCTTGCAGTGGTCCGAGTGCCACGGCGCTATAACCGAATGCCATAGACGGTCCCAGCACGGAGGAATTTGCGCAGATTGCCATGAGTATCTGAAAGAACGTGCACGTCAATTTCACCAATATCTTTCTTAAAAATCAGTATACAAAATTTAGGATAATGGAACAGTCTCCGTGAGAATTTCTTTAATTGTTAATGCAGAAAAATCGCAGTCAAGGGGTTAAGAGCATCGGCGAACGTTGTTGTAAATCATCTTAAAAAATGATTCGATCTATTACTCGAGATGATCTTTCATTATCGTCGAAGTTACTTAACGAGATAAGATCGTCGACTGTATCTCGATACGCCGACAATCGACCGCAGGCCTGTCAACAATGGGGGAGGCGTAAATCATCGGCGACGGTGATTTTCAACGCTTCGATCGTTTTTCTTTATAGCGGCGAACGGAGCGCGGAGCTTGAATTCGAATGGTCGATGTAATTTATTCGGAACAGGGAGGGGAGGGGGAAACCTTGAGGTTACGTTGTCGTAAGCTTTTCAGGTACTCGCGCAACGCGCCGGCATTTCCATGTTACATAAAGCTCCTTGATCTCGTAACCCTGCCGATCAGCAGGATCAAGGAACCGCCCGCCAGCCTAGTAAATTATCGGCGTTTACAATTGTCAATTAGCGCGTCGACGACGTTGGGAAATCGGCTGGGAAATCGTTCGCGTGTCGGATAAGAAACAAAGGATGCGCTCGATTGCCGGCTTTTCCGTTGGATTACGAGCGCCAGAAATTAAAGAACAAACGTCGCGAGCGATGCTTGCAATCGCGTCGATCTCTTCTGATTACGAGCGGAAAGTTTTTTTTTTACGGACACGTAGATCCACTTCGCGATCGATATCTACACCGGTACCGACACTTTTGATCGATCTAAATGGTGCCACTAGAAACGTTCGTATTTTTCGAAAACATTTGATCGATCGTCTCTGCCGCGACGTTGGATAATTAGTTAAGGACATTGGTTAGATCTCGGTAAAGGACCGTAATGAATTGTCGCGTTGACGTTCGAAGGATTTATAGTTGTCTGAAGGCACTGTTAAACGCAGTCTCGTATTATTCCTCGCGTTCCGAGCGTTAGATAATGTATCCGATTGGAGAACGCGGACCATAAAAATACCAGAGGATTCCCCGTACCGCGTTCCGTAGGTGAGTCGAATCGAAAGGGGTAGAAGACAGATAGGAGATATTAGTAGGATCGGCCTGTACAAGATGATACGAAAATCCAATCAATCCGGGGGACTTTTTCCCCCGAACAACCCTCTCCCTGTCGTTAGGCCTACTACTCCTCCTCCTCCTCCTCCTCCTCCTTCTTCGTCTCTTTGACCAATATCGAAAACCGGTTTCGGAGGATCGATTCCCGTCCGAGAAGACGAGCAACACGTTCCCGAGAAATAATTAAATTAAGCCTTGAAGTGTCATCGAAGCGGTTTACGTAAAGCTGCGTTAAGCGTTCGATAATATCACGGTGTTTCGAGTTACGCAAATCTTTCTAATAAGTCCGTGACCGTCTCCTATCTCTGCAATTCACACCGCATTTCTCTCTCTCTCTCTCTCTCTCTCGTTATCTGTCGCTAATGCCGCGGTGTCGCGCGACGATCCGATCTAATCCCACGAGAGACAAGAGCCGGCATCATCCTATTCTTTGTCGTCGATTTAAAATTTAACCTCGAACAATCGCGAAAATGGTTGCCGTCGAGTAGCTCCGACGTATCAGCTAAATACATATTTAACAATTAGAATTGATCGCGACGGTTCTCAATCGTTCGCGGACCTCTGACACTTGGGAAGAAACAAAGAAAATTATATGACTTCGAAGCGATAGTTTAGATAAATTATTAGGTGCGTTCTCGTGAGGCAATTTAATTGCTGTTTAGCTTAAATGAAAGCTGAAAGTGTCTACTTTAAGATAGGGTATATTAAATTATAATAGTATGACGAGATCATTTCGAAAAATTAAAAAGAATCGACTTCCGACATTATAGGCTTTGCAAGATTTAAAAATGAAAGTTTAGATAACTTTTAAAAAATATTCTCGCCGGATTATTCCTATGCAACTTAGCTTAAATGAAAGCTGAAAGTGTCTACTTTATGATAGGGTAGATTAGATTGCAATAGACTGTCGAGATCGTTCAGATAAATTGAAAAGAATCGTCCTATGACATCATTGGGTTTACGAGAATTAAAAGGAGAAGTTCGGACGAATTTTAATTTAATTCTTTTTTTACCGACGCTTTCAGAATAAATTTATCGTTCGTATTTTTCAATTATGTCCCTTCGAATTTAATCGACGATCGATTCACTTTCGATGAACAAAGGCCTGCGCGAACGATCGGGAGGCCGTAATTATGCAACCGACAGAAGGCGCAGGGAAATAATGCGCGTGATTAGCGATCGGAATTAGTCTCCGGCACATGTAATTTATTACCTACACGACCAGTCTTTGAATTCTTTCCTTGGTCTCGACTTTTTTTTTACGTAAGAGACAGCTCTCGGAGCCCTGTGCGTCCCGCGTCTATCGACAATACATCGTGACGCTATCTTAAGTAAGGTCTTTAGAGACAACTCGCCCTCTACGATCTATAATCGCGCGATTAGAATGCCTGGGATTCTTCGGCCGGCTCGGAGAATCCTTTGAGCACTATCTATCTACGTAGCCCCATGGACGATTATCGCGTGATTTTAGAAATTACTATTCCGCGGTTTAAAAATCATGTCAAAGCCGCAGATTCGTCGCGGAAGCGAGGCGAAGATGATTTATGCGTCGATTGAGTAATTTCAGCTATTATTAACCCCTTGCACTATTACGTCTCTTTCAGAGCTACGTTGATTACTATTTCCTTAATTATTTCCTTGATGAGATGATTCTAGTGTCACGATTGTTCTCGTTTACTTTCACTTCTAAATTTCGATGACAGATAATTCAAATTTTCTTTCGATTTAATAGAAATGATGGGCAGCCATATTTATAGTGCAAGAGGTTAATCGCCACGGTTATTTCTACCAACTTCTATTATTCCCATTGCTTCCTAAAACCATAAGAGTCGATGCCCCAGCGAAGAAGCACACAGAAATCGTTCAGAGAACGTCGAATCATCTGGTGTCAGAAGGTCAACGAGTTAAGATAAATCGCTCGATCGAGGGTTACGATTAGTTTCTAGTTCCGCGTGTTCTCGGTGAATAAATTCGAGGCTTTAAATGACCACCAACGTTGACAATCTAATTGTGAAACAGTCAAAGTTCACAGCTGTTGACGTTAATAGCATTCCACTCTTCGATATTAATTCAATCGTCTCTGAAATCATTCTTCACGGTTTTCGAGTCACGAAAATATGCCTGCAAGTCGGAGTTTTTCTGCGCGGGATCAACAATAACTCTCGACGATATCTAACAGCAGCTGTTAACGTTTGCGAGCTAACGACGAACGAAAATACATCCGCGAGCACGGCAGATCGTTTGAACAAGTGTTTGAACGGTTCACAGGAACATCGACGATCGATGGATTATCATTTGATTTCACTTCACTCGATTGCTATCTGTCATTATATTAGGTTGGAAACTATGAAACGGGCGTTTTTGCTTAGCCTGTGTACAGCTGCAGCGCCCGTTTCATAGTTTCCAGTACCATCGAAACGCGATATTCGAAAGCTATAACCTCAAAATGACTCACTTCCGGAAATCGTCATTAATCCTCCGAATCAACTGCTTCTTTTTACCTGGTAGGTGACTCCTTTCTTCTCGCGCCGCTTCCGTTCCTCCTCGTCGATCTCCATCTGCGAATCAACATTAAAAGCAACGGTTCGAATTAATTAGTAACCGCATCGGAAGGCCGCCGGATCGATAATTAAAAATCGAGGTTACATTTCACGCAGGTTTCTTAATCGATCCGCGGTGAACGGTGCGAATACGTTTACTCTATCTTTAATCATTTTAATAGATTGGAAACAATGCGTTGGTACTTTAACTCTTTACAGTCGTATGTCTCCTCTCAGCCACCGGAGCTATTTACTTATTCTTCTAATCTTTTTTATTTTTCTATAAAATTGAAATATATTATCGTCAGGTTATGGTCAGGTTATATATCTAAATTTAAGAAAATAATTAACCAATTCTGTTCTCCCTTCTTAATAGTATATATTATGTATAACCCTTCGTTGGACGAAAATGAATTCTGACCAGCACGAAATGTGTAAACACGACCGCAAAGGTTTGAAGTTGTCGCATTCTTTCCACTGTTTTAAATTTGATCTGAGCGATGTCGCCACAAATGCAAAAAGATCCACAGTCTGGTGATAATTCAAGTATATTCCAGTTGTCTGTTGTCGTCGTTGCAGTACAGTAGTCGATTACTGCGTCGCAAAGACAAAAGCCAACAACGCGTAAACGGATTAGGGGCATTTGATAAAAGCGACAGTGGTGCTCTTCACCGACAGGAGGGAGTTATTCGACAGATAACGGTGTTACCTTGGTCTCGGGCCGGCTCTCCGCGTGCCCGTTCGCCTTGTTCATTCCCTGCACGATGCTCATCTTCCTTCCTCAATCCTTCGACGGAATATCTTCTGAAAAACGCGCGTCAGTGCGCCGTGTATTCGGACAATTAGTGCGACCGTCGAATCGGCCGGCTGTTATCGGCACGGCTATTATCTCGCGGCTTTAACACCGGTTTCGAATGAAGCACTCGACGACGGTCTCGCCCTTTTTCCACGAATCTTTCTCTTCTGCCGCGCGATAACGATTTTAATCCAGCATCGAGATACACTAAATCAGTAGCGCGTTTTTCCCTTTCTTTTTCCGTTGCGCCGCTAATACCCCTGTCACAGCGATAAAACTTTCTTTCGCTTTCAGGAACGCCTCGAGAGCTCTCCTCTCCCACCGCAGAGTATCTTCGACGAGAACAACGTCGTCGGTGAAGTACTCTCTCGCCGAAGTGACCGAACGAAAGCTTCTCCCGATGCGGTCAACCAACGTCTTCGTTGGACGAGGCTCCGTCAAACTGATACGGCAACTCCCGTAACACCGTCTCCCTTGTATCTGAAACGAAACTCGCGTTACCATCGACCAGGATCCCCTGTCCACCGTGTCCAACTTCAACTTGCTAACCGAGGGCAGGAAAATTTTCTCTAAAGATTTGTCTAATTTAATTGCATCAGAATCAATCACCTTCTATGAGTCTGGACACTTTTGTATATCTCGGTAAGGCCACAGCGTAATTTATTAATAGCGATCGAGAGCAATGATCTTGAATTAATTTGTAATAAAATTCTTGCAGTTTACAGACTCGTTCACTTTCTCCAGGTCGCTCGGTCAACAGATATAATCGATCTTTTCCTACGACTCACGGTCCATACACCGGGGTCGTTCTGCTCAAGCCCCTCGACCGCAACTTTATCCGGCAAGCTTCTGGATCATCGCGGCTTCCAGCTTCTGGTTCTCTCTCGCGGCGCTCGGATTTCACAAGTGAAAACCACTGGAGACATTGACCGGAATCTGTGCGCGACGCGACAATTTTTCTATGGTAAATTTCTATAAAATCGATGCTCTAACTCTGTTTCTCGGTTTTCAGGCGCCGTGTATCGAATTCGTTGGAAGTCGATCGGATTACCACGGTGTTGCCTCCCCCGTTGACGAACGATCGCCAGGCCAGGTCCAGTTTCGATGGTAAAAGTCGCTCGCGACGGTGCTCTGTGCAGCCGGTGGAACTGCCACACGAAGACTCGTTACTCACTGAATGCAAGTCCGGTTTTATCTACCGCGTACGACCGACGCGCGGTTCGCCGATCGTGTATCGTGGACCATTCACATCCGATACACCGCGGACGGGCCGCGCGGGATCCACGGGAAACGCGAATCGATCGTGGATCCCGGATCGAGACCAATCGTCGCCGGCCACTCGGTTTCCGCCCAATTGTATCGCGGCGACATGCGGCATGCCTCGTGACGTTTCTACGACTAACCGCTCGTGTAATCGCGAATTGATAAGCTTTCGGGCTCGGTTGTTTTGTTGACGGCTCCGTTGCGAAAGCATCGCTGCTGTCGATTGCTCGCGCCGGAAACTGTGAAAAACGAGATCTCCGGTTTAGAGCAAAGGCAGATTTTGCTTTTCGTTGCGGTATACGTTTGTACGTAGAGCTTTGAAGGGGCGAGAGTTGGCTAGAATGCTAGGAGGAAGACGTTTGCGTACTAAACTTGTCAGAACTGAATGTAATAGTTTATTGTAATCAGCCCACGAATTTTTAAACTCGTCTTCGAACGTACTCCTTGTAAACCGATCGGTCTTCCTTCGTCCCTAATTCATTTAACCCTTAGCGGACGACGACTTTTTCGACCAAGTGAGGTAGTAGGACGAGGCGATTTTCTCAAATGTATCGAGTATCTTGTATACAAATTATCTTACCCTAAACACCGACTGTCGTCTCTCTCTCGTCCTACCAAACGAAACGCCGTGAGAGTCGCCTGTCGCCCGCGAAGGGTTAACACAATCGCCGGAGAGTTATTCAGCTATCTGTACGAAAGTATGTTAGATGGAAGCGTTAAGATAAGTTGCGCAATATAATGCTCGTGTCCGATAAGTTAAAAAATGTAAACAGCGTGTATCAATAGCGCTTGTGCGAATCTCGTGGTCAAGAATTCTTTATTCTATGCTTGGGTGTTCGAATCATTTGTTAAGGGACAATCGAACATCGATGACGCACCCTGGCGCGTCACTACCGGAAGCCAGTGTTGCATCAATAGAGGATTATCGGATTTACGCGATCGGGCCTTGAGTCGACGTCTGGCCGGTGTCTTTTTGAGGATCAGAGGCCGACGGGCGGCACGTGCGCGTATATTTGCATCGGATCAAGATGATCGATACATTAATCATCCCTTAAATCACTTCTTTTCTTAGCCGTGACAAGTTATTTTAGAATCCGCCGGCGTGCCGCTCGTTTCTCTCGAATTTAATGCGCAAGGACAGGTTGGCTCAGCGATACAGAGACCATTGTTCGGCGGCCGCAAGATGTTCTTAATTAATGAAACTGTATCGATGATGCAACGCATCGGCCGGCGTTCCGTTGTATTCGCAATTCGATTTCGACCGTGTACAGGCGAACGCGAGAGCAAGGCAGACGCGATCCAACGGTTTAACCAATTAAAACGAGAGATAGACTGTGCTCGAATTGAATAATTCCTTGGTGGTGGTCGGTCGTCTCGCGTAAATCAGAGCTCGTCTGCCCTTTGTTTTCACAAAAGGTTGACGTCATTTCGTATTGACCTTTGATTAGCCCTCGTTCTGGACACCGAAAAAATTAGATCGCTTCTGCCTTGTACGGTGTCAACACGTTGCAACGACGATGGAATGTCGCGAATTAATTTGAGCATCTATTATACTTTAGATAAACAGCCGAGCGTCGCAGAGCGAATCCATCGAGTGGATAATCGGAATAGATACCGTGATCTATCGTGTCAAGGGTTAGAAGGGGTTCTGCGAATATCTCGGTCGTGGGATTTCGTCCCTTTGTTGGCTGTCAATAGGGTATCAGGCCGGGTAACGCGAAGAAAGATCGACAGCGGCGAACACTGACCTCCCTCTACTACTACTTGGACGTGTCCTTGGCCTTGAAACGAAAACGTGTTTCGGGAGATGAAATCCAACCGCCCAGGTGGAACGATAATTGCTGGCTGACCGTCATAGAGAGAACCCGAGCCCGCGGCTTTACTTTCGCTCCGTTACGGAATCACGATGAGAGCAGGCCGCGGAGAGAGGCGCGAAGGTGAACGAAAGCATTCCCCGAGCATTTCTCTTCCACCTGCACGCGACATAGGGATACGTGGATCTTCGGGAACAAATTCTTAAAAAGTTGAAAAATGTTTACATTTCACATCTAAGATTTTTTAAGAATTTTTCTGTGATAAATTTTAAAAATAATTTTCCCTATCTCCATAATGTGTTAGATAAGGAAAGTCGATTGTGCAGGAAGGATAGGAATAGCAACAGGTGGCGCCATCTATGGTGGCGAGTTTGTGAACTAACTTTCCCTATTTATACCACGTGTCAGATAAAGACAGACACAGTGTGACTATATACGCCGTTTTGTGAACATTGTTTTACAAATAAAGAATTAACTTTTTTCGCTTCAATTTTTAAATAGGCTGAAATCTCTCCTACTGCTACCTCTCTGCAATAGTTAATGTATTCCGACATTAATATCTTTCCATAGTTTCCCCCCTCTTTGCGTCTTTCCTTTATTCCATTCAACCCCACTCCTTTTGCAATCTCAAAACTTCTCCTAAAATCCCAACCCCTTTGACAGTCCATATTTTCAGCCTTTCCCTTCTTTCTCCCTCCCTTACAGTCCATTCCTAATAACTACCTTACGTACCTTTCCCTCTCTCCTTCTCTTCCCCCACTATCTTGTCCAACAACCACGGTCCTCCTACCAAAATATTCCTAAAATGCTCCTTTCATACTTCCTTTATCTCTCTCATTATCCCCCCTGTCCCCCTCACTTCAAACGCACTCCAATTCCTTTCCATTTCCCTTCATAACAGTGTAAACATTTTAATGACTGATTTTACGAAGTCCTGAACTCCTGAACTATCAGGAGGGCTACATGTTCGCCTGATATTCGAGGAGGTATCTCGAATCCAATGTCTGACTTATGATTGACTCGTACTACTGAAATTTCGCTTTTCTAAAACGTTCTTAAGTATCAGGAGTGCATCATGTTTTCCTGATACTCGAGGAGGTATCTCAAATCCAAAGTCTGACTTATGATTGACTTGTACTACTGAAATTCAGTTTTGGAATACCTCCTCATACATTCTGCGCTCCTGATACCTTTTTCGAAAAATTTCCAGCAAGTAGTACGACTTAACGACAAGTCAGAAATTTCGAATACCTCCTCGGACATCATGTTCTCCTGATACTTTTTTCGAAAAATTTCCAGCAAGCAGTACGACTCAACGACAAGTCAGAAATTTCGAATTTCAAATACCTCCTCGGACATCATGTTCTCCTGATACTTTTTTCGAAAAATTTCCAGCAAGTAGTACGACTCAACGACAAGTCAGACATTTCGAATACCTCCTCGGACATCATGTTCTCCTGATACTTTCTTCGAAAAATTTCCAGCAAGTAGTACGACTCAACGACAAGTCAGACGCGGGATATTTAAAAGGGAATAGAAGGAGTAATTGGGAATTGAGATGTAAGGTGTATAGGAAAAGGTATAAGTAAAAAAACATAGTCAGTCATATTATAGTAATAAAAGTTTCCTTTATTTATTTCCTTTCTTACAATGGCAACTTAATTAACTAACAATAAATATATTAGGACAAGTATAAACTTTCCATTGGTCGAAGTTCGTGGCGCAAGTAGTGAACCTGTGGACAAAATATATTTGTTAGTTACTCTTAATTATCGAACACTTAATAAAATATAAATAACGAAAACAATATAATAGTGATTAGTAATATTAATTTTAAAAAGTTTTAAGAAAAATGATATGAGAGATCAGGATTTGTCTCTAAACTGCCCACCATGAACAAGAAGAAATAGATAGAGAAGCTAAGCGAAAGAAAACAAATCGACCGCAGCGATACCTGGCGGATAAATAATAAACAAACAAAATTGTTACAAGATTGTTCAAAAATGAGACAACGGTGTAAAAAGATCAAACTCACCTTATCAGTGAAAATAATCTAAAATGAATCTGTAGTGGCCACCTAGCCTTCTTGTCATACACTGCCTCTGTTTTTGTCTTTCACGGTCTGAATATACGGAAGTTAGTTCCCAAATCCGCCACTCTGGATGGCGCCACCGGTCGCTATTTCTATCAATGCCCAATAATCGATGTTCCTTATCTAAACATTATAAAAGTAGAGAAAATTATTATTATTATTATATAAGTATTATAATTGTGATATAAATAATAAAAGATGGGGTAATATTGTATTGAATTTATATTATTAACTACGGTTCTGCATATGCATTTATGTTAAGTATTTAAAGGTGCCGCCGTTTATGCATTGACGTTATCATTTCGCGTTGCACGACTACATATAGTTATTTTGTGATTGTTGAGTTCGTGGCGACAGAGGCTTGGTGAAAATTGAATACGTGGTTGCAAGACGATGGTGGTCGAGCAAAGAAATATCGAGTTATTAAAAGAAAACCAAGCAAATGACGGTACCGGGCCGAAGGAACAGAAGACGTACTCGCTGGAAAGTATCCTTTTTCAACATATTTCATGCACGCGTCGATTACTCTACGATTGCCATATGTCATTTTCTAACCTCTGTTTGTCATGTCGCACCCTTTGTTATTGTATATTGTCTCAATATCGCATTGTAAAAATACGAATAGATTCTTTCATTATTTCGTTCGGAATCGCTATGCGATACGAACTACTTATATATGTAAATGACCATTTTTCTATTTATGTTTCTTGCAGCCATAACACCTCTTATCATTTAATGTAACTGTAATTGCCAATAAATGGTTACTTCATGATTGTACTACTTAACTTGTTATTCTTTTCAATTAGTTATAATTGCTCTGAATGCTGTTGTAGCTTTGTGGTTTTGGTCCAGCACCTTTTTTTAGAGATTCCTTAACAGTTAAACAGTCTTAAAAATCATCAAAGAAGCTCAGCAGCAACATGGGTTGAGACACGGCGATTACCAACGGTATCGGGGATATTGTTCAAGAAGACTAAGACGTCTGAGAAAAGTATTAAAAGTTCCACAAGGAGACAGACGTCATTTTAAAAGGAAAGACATAACTCCTCTGATGGTTAGCGATGATAAATTTCTACAAGTTCCATTGATGATGTCAGAACGTGCCTGGAGTTATGCTATGCAGCTAAGACAAGAATCTAACACAGAGCCAAGGAAAAAGTTTCATTTGATATCTAGACTAAGGAAAGCTGCTACTTATTCCCTGCAATTGCAAGAATTGATAGAGGTAGTATAAGCCGACTTTATGACCTGTGAATATGTGAACATTCCAACTCTAATTAATGTTTTTTAACCGATTTATTTCAGAATATCAATTGCGATGCAAGAACGAAACTAGAAGCTCAAGCCTATGTTGCCTGGATACATGGTTCCTTGCACTTTGAGCTACAATTATGGAAGAATGCTATGGAGAATTTGAAGAAAGCTCAGGTAGTGTATGGAAAGCTGGCCTCCGCACTACCAGAATTAGAGCAAGTGATGTACAACGCGAGGGTGGAGGAACTTGCTCCTAGCCTTAGATACTGCGCTTATAATATTGGAGATACCACTGCCATAGACGACTTAATGCAAATGCGAGGTCAATTGAGCGGCGAGCTGTTAGCTAGCTTAGATTCTTTGATAGCCCAAACCCGTGAGAAACAATCGAACACGGAGGAAGTAACATGGCGCGGTAAATCTTGCGGTACAGTACCGCCGAGAGCAGCAGGCCTGCTAATTGCGGACTCTAGATTGAATCAAACGTTGGATAAAGCAGCCACAAATCAGGCTAAGATTGATCTATTGGAAGCGCACTTGATAGATTGCAAAGACGCGATTTCGGCTGTGAGAGACTTCTTCAAGACCGAGCTTAAGAACAAAGACACTGACAAGCTAACGCCACCACAGCACCTAATCACTTACTTACAATATATTAGATTGTCGCGTACATTGGAGAGGAATCTGGCACTGATCAAGGTTGCCGAAGAGTCCGCTAAAGCGAAGCCACAGGACATTGTAAGACTATACGAAGCAGCTCTACATAATCTCGTCGAGATCTCACAGTTACAGGACGATGAGGAGTTTGGACAGGAACAGGAAGCTAAGACGAAGAGTTATAGGGCCTTTAGGTGTTACTACATGGCCCAGTCTTTGGCAAACCTACATCGATGGAGGGAAGCCATGGCTCTATATCAAAGGTCTGCACAACATGTGAAAGATGCACTAAATTATGGTCAAATGCTTCCCGAGTCATTGAAGGAAGCTCTGCAGAAATTGGACACCTCGATCGAGGGTGCAAAGTACGCTGCTCATGCGCACAGTGTGCTAGAAGAAGGACAAGAAGAAGAACCGGGCGCCAATAAATATACCAAGACAAAGAAACCGCTGTACGAACGTTTACAGGAGTACAGAGAAGACCCGGCACTTCTAACGAAACAACCCAACGTTTATAAATTACCACCATCCATGCAGCCTATCCCTTGCAAACCGTTGTTCTTCGACTTGGCTTTCAACATGGTCGAGTTCCCGGATTTGAGCGAGAAATTAGGAGACCAGGCCAAGAAGGGCGGCCAGGCTGGTCTCACAGGATTCGTTAAAGGTTTATGGGGCTGGGGAAATAAATAAAACAAGTCTATTGTAAGCGAAAGATACTGGATTTTTGATGTTATCGCACGTGGTGCGGTAATGCGTTTTTACCGGTTCTCAAACGTCTCGATGAGCATCGAGTTTTCACTTATACCGACAGCAATATTGATTAAAGGAAATAAAGAAATATTATTAATATACTCGATATATTTACTTAACACACCCTCCGAATCTTTATATCTGTCCAAACTAATTTAAATTGACAAGTTAATGAATCAATTGAAAATTACCTTTGAATTTCCATTTCCATCTTTTACAATGTACGAGTTTTACAATTGAACTAATTTTTTAGGGAGCAATTTTAATTTCTGTGGATGGATTTAGGATGCAATACGTCAGAATTTCAGGGATGGAGATCTTCGCTTGTTTGTCGCAAGCGGAATATTCATTTACTTCGATTTATGCAGATATAAATAAACAAACAAAGTAGAGAATTTGGAATATAAAAAATTATTGCACGATGACGCGGGAAAATATCAAGTTTTTTATCTCACAGAGGCAGTCTACTGCAATTGGTACATGTGAGCCGCCCAGTGCACACATCGATTAACTCCACTTTTTGAAAAATCTTAAATTTAAGTGTCAAAGCACTTGGTATAGTCATAACTTTTTATATTTATAATAACTTTCCTGAATAATAAAGATTAACACCATTAAACGGCAAAATTCTTTTTTTTTTTCTTTTTAGCTATTCTTTCTTGTTAATTTTATACATTAAATAATATTAATTTTATACATTAAATTATACGTTAAATGAAAGCTATATCTGTATTTATTCATTCTACATTATATATGTGAATCTATGTTATAACAGGAATTTTAAAAATCAATGTACATAC
Organism: Augochlora pura; assembly: GCF_028453695.1. Classification (NCBI taxonomy): domain Eukaryota; kingdom Metazoa; phylum Arthropoda; class Insecta; order Hymenoptera; family Halictidae; genus Augochlora; species Augochlora pura. Next base: position 26,075,758 of record NC_135775.1, on the reverse strand, counting down.
ATCATTTCATCGCGTTTCTCGACTTTTTGTTTTATGGAGTTAGTCGATGTGTGCACTGAACGGCTCATGTATAGTTATTCAAGCATTTTATCACAGCACCTGCCATCTTGATTATCGTATCAGTGATTACATACTGTGAGAAGCCACCGTACCGATCACGCAGTGCCAGGAAACCTAATACCCTACCTTTGACGTTAAACGTTATTAATCTGTACGTATTGCATAATTTATTTTCATCCTAAAATAAACTACACTTGAATTTAGTATAATACGAAATAAAAATGACTGTGTGCAACAGGTTAATCTTAATTATTTAAATGACCACGTGCGTTTCTATTTCCATAGTCAGAAATCATGTGCGAAAAGACGAGTGCCATGGACGCAGAATTGAAGGAGATAGCTGTTTCGCTTTTCGAGATCGACGCGATCAAATTTGGAACATTTGTAACCAAAATTGGTTTGAAAAGTCCAGTGTACTTTGACTTGAGAGTAATGATCTCTCAGCCAAAAGTTATGGTATGAGAAATTATTTAACAATTATATCAAGCATACATTGCCATCTGTATAATTTTAAAATTGTTTATATTCTTTGGTATTTCCAAGGCTCAACTGGCTAAGGCACTGTGGAAACTGTCAGAGGACCGTGAAAACATATCTCAGATCTGTGGTGTACCTTACACCGCTTTACCATTAGCCACATTAATATCTGTAGATTTCGATATTCCCATGTTAATCAAAAGAAAAGAAGCTAAGGAATACGGCACGAAGAAAATGGTAGAAGGCCATTTCAAGTCAGGAGACAATTGTGTGATCATCGAAGATGTAGTCACTAGTGGTAGCAGTATTCTGGAGACTGTACAAACATTAAGAAAAGAGGGTTTGAAAGTGACAGATGCTTTTGTAGTAATTGATAGGGAACAGGGTGGCAGAAATAACATTGAATCTCACGGTATAAACATGAGGAGTTTGTACACGGTCACTAGTCTCTTGACTTACCTCGTGGAAGCCAACAAGATTACACCAATGATTAAGAAAGATGTACTAGATTACTTGGTACAATGTCAAGCTCCTGTTATTGCTAACCAAGGTAAATATAATTTTGCACTGCATTTCTGTTTCGTAAAATATTAATCAGATTTTTTTAAAGTTCCAGAATGCAGACTGAGAATACCATTTTCCTCGCGCGCTACTAAGACTACAAACGAGATTGCATCTAAAATATTCAAGCTAATGGAAACGAAAGAATCTACTTTGTGCTTGGCAGCAGACTTGACCAAAGCAGACTCTATTTTACAATTAGCCGATTTGGTAGGACCGCACATTGTGGTACTAAAAACGCACGTAGATATAGTAGAAGACTTCAGCTCTGATTTTATAAAGCGTTTGCAAGGCTTGGCTAAGAAGCACAATTTTCTTTTAATGGAGGATCGGAAGTTCGCGGATATCGGTAACACAGTATCTTTGCAATACCAGAAGGGTATTTACAAAATTGCGGAATGGGCAGATATTGTTACCGTGCACGCGGTAGCAGGAAAAAGCATTGTAGATGGATTAGAGAATGCGTTGAAAAATGTTAACGAGCCGCGTGGTATTTTTATATTGGCGCAGATGTCTTCTAAGGGCACGTTAACAAACGACGAATACGCGCAACATGCAGTGTCGATCGCAGAAAATTCTAACATAGCCGCTGGTATTGTTTGTCAGACGAATATATTCACGAATCCAGGTCTCGTCCAACTGACCCCTGGAGTGAAGCTCGCCCAAAGTTCCGACAGTTTAGGCCAACAGTACAACACTCCGGAATCTGTTGTAAAGTCTGGAGCAGATCTAGCTGTTGTCGGTAGAGGTATCACCGAGGCAAAGGACAAGTTAACTGCCGCATTGGAGTATAAGAAGGAACTTTGGACGGCTTACAAAAAACGATTAGAATAAAAAGTATTTTCAAAGTCACCTATTACCTAGGTTCGTACAAAAATATCAGGAAAATATATATTTAAGGTTTCGATGTATATTCATGATACAACTAACGGCGATTCAGGATAAAATGTACAATCAATGATAGGAAATGAAACATATTTTTGTATGGAAATATGGTTTGACTATTGTATCAAACAGGTTCACCATTTTTATGATAATCAAGGAATTATGTAGTTATCTATTTTTCTATCGCTGACCACGCACACGAATACACTTTTCTATTGTATTTTTCACAAGTGTAAAGAAGAAACTAGTAACATGTACCTCATGTAAATGCGATCGTGTAAAACTACTCGTTGTATTTGTACTTGTATATCCATAATTTAGGACGCCATTCAGAATGACCCTTTGCGATTCCCAATTATTTTTACATATACTTAAAATTTCACTTTATATAATTATATAATATATATATTTATATATATATTCGTTTATTTTCCACGAGGAAGATATATTTTTATCTTCGAATCGATTTGTATCACATAACAACACAATAAAAATGACCCGCAAAAGGCTAAAGATTAGTTTAAGAGATCTTCCTCCTTCAACATTAAAAATGCAACTTTTGGAACTTCTTTTTGACGCAATTTCTTCGAATTACATTGTTGTTTTTTAGGATATATACCTAAGAGAAATTCTTTTTCAATCCTCTCGAGAAGACCCCTTAACATCACAAGCAAGTACTATATTTCAAACGGTATCGTATGGTTGGAATCCATAGGTCTCACTCTTATGCTTCCTTGCTTTTGGTAAGTTGTTCGACTAGTTTCCGGAATACTTGGGCCACCTGGCTATCCGGTAAAGTTACCAAAACACTTTGGCCAGTCTCTGCCAGTTTACCTACTTGTGGATCTATGGGTACTTTGGCGAGAAACGGTACGTTTACCATTTTCGACAGTGCGATACCTCCGCCCGCGGAAAATACGTTCGTGCATTCCTGAAATGACGAATATTTGTCTATTAAAATGAACAACAACGAAAGATGTTAACAAAGGTTTCCACTAACCGAACACGAGGGACACACGAAGCCGCTCATGTTTTCGATAATGCCAAATATGTGAATGCCTGTTTTCCTACAGAATGTTACTTCTCGTAAAACGTCGTCTACGGCGACTGCTTGCGGAGTCGTTACAATGAGGGCTCCGTCACATTTCGCGTTCCTGTATTGATTTCATTAGTTAAAGATATCTCTGAGAAATTTTAATTTCTAGCTGTAAAGAAAAATACAACTCTTCTGAAGCTTAGATTAATCGCTACGAGTTAATTTAATCGCGCGTATTGTCATCCGAGAGGCAAACATAAGAGAGGAATCTGTGCTGTAATATGGCACAGTGGTAGAATCATTATCTAATACAATAACTCTGTTGTTTTCTCGCCTAGTATGCATTCCAGCAAAATATATGAGCTTATCAATCTCATGACCAATAGCTTATCTCAGTAGAGTTACGTTTCGTATGGACATCACATGATTCTTAATCACAGTCACATGTGAACATTCATAAGCACATGACATTTTAGTGCCAAACATTTTGTTTTTCAAGAATCAAATTTGCTGGCTAATTAAACTGGAAGAAATAAATAATGAATGTACTTTGAACATACCTTAGATTTTCCATCACTGTGATATGTTCATCAGAGGTCCCCGGTGGTGTATCAATAATTAAATAATCAATGTCTTGCCAGACAACATCGTTCAAAAATTGCTTGATCATGCCAGTTTTCTTGGGGCCTCTCCAGACGACACTGTCATCCTGATTTTTCAGCAAGAAACCTATCGACATCACTGCCAATTTCTGCTCTTTGTCCGCATATACTGGCACCCACCTGCAACAATCAATCTATTAGTTAAATTATCCAGCAAACATCGCAGATCCTACTAAACAATCAAACTGAACGCTTAAAATAAATTAACAATAAAGGCTGTCCATGTCCAGGAAAGTGCTAACAATACATTTGCACAGACTGTAACAGTGTATCGACGAAAATCAAATTCGAGCGATTGATCGAGCAACTGTTTCTCGCCAAAGTGAAGTGTAATATTCGAAAAATCACTGTGGCGATCTTTGGTAAAAAAAAAGGGGGGAAGTGCACATTTTTATTAAACAACAAATTATTTGTAGAAACTGATGGACAAACCCGTCAGACGATTGGTGGACATCTTTGCCTTCCAAATTCAACAGGTAAGGCACACTTGGTCCGCAAAGATCGACGTCCAACAAACCCACCTGCAATATTTTGACATGTAAGTAACTTAACCTAAAACACCAGCGAAAAACACGGGGGAACTCACTCGAAATCCTAATTCCTTGAGTGCCAGGGCCAACTGAGTGCTGACCGTCGATTTTCCAACACCACCTTTACCGGACAGCACTAAAAAAATATGCTTAACACCTTCCAACATTACGAAAATAAATGCAACAACAGTACCGGCGATGTAACCTCCACGACGATCCGCCGTGTTCTGACGAAGCTCTCTCTTCTCCCTCCGTCTCTCATCACTCGGCGAGAAGTCCTCGCCGAGGACTATGAATTTGTCATAAACACCAATGAACCACCGTGCTCGAATACTCGGATCCTTTCTCTACGGCACCGTGTAAACTTGTTAACACACATTGTATGTATAATAAAGCCATTGCCCAGTTTTACGACATGGCAGACCTATCCTTTAATAAAAGATTCTCTTCATAAATTTTCTTCAAACATGTGACTACCGTATCCAGCTAGTGGTAGATGTTGCATTCGATAATATAAATTTACAAATCTTTCTTAAATAATTGCATCATAATTCTGTCGAGGCACAAAGAATTTACATAAGAAATTTAAGTTCCATATAGTTAAAAATTCCGAGTGCCTGGTACACTTTTGGGCAACAGTGTAGACGAAATTAAAAAGAGCGCGAAGACTACCTCGAAGATTACGGTATCAACGAGATTTTGTTTACATTTATTTATTAAGTAGATAAACTTATCGAAACTACGTTCTTATTAGCTGAAAATGTCTGCGAAACGTTCGACTTTGTTAACGCGATTTTTGTTTTATTTAACTCGAAAATAAAGTGACGAAACTAAAGATTATCTTCGACCAGAGTGATTAAACATAACCAGCACTTCATTGATGTCTACAGACGATACGAAGAATGTCATTCAAGAATTAAATTGGAACATTTTTAAAAACCTCGAGGGAACAAACTGATAATACGATTTATTGTTGTCATTATAAACTAATAAATATTTAATCTCGAGCACAGCTCTGCATATAATATAGTATACCGACACGTGGCAAATCAATAGCTTAGTTACCATCAGCAACCAAGAATGGTAAACACAACATGGTGCGCTGCATTTTATTTCTCTCTTTTAATTTCGGTTTCTCGGCGCGACGCAAGACGCGAAATAATTCAGTTTGCTCATTTTCTAACACTGTTAACATCTGTTCTTTAATTTTCATTCGACACTCTCTGTGAAATGTTGTAACAGATACTGTCAAGATCGAAGCCAGCCTCGTCGGAGGGTGTGAAGAAGTCAGGGTCGGAGAAGAAGATACCAAAGTTGGAGGAGTTCTTGGAGAAACGTGATTACACCGGCGCATTGACGCTTTTGGAGTTCAACAACAGTTCCGGGACTAATTTGGACACCGAACTATGGATGGGCTATTGCGCGTTCCATCTCGGCGACTACAAACGCGCGGCCACCGTGTACGAGGAGTTGATGGACAAGGATCAAACGCCCCCGGAGCTGACGTTGAACTTGGCCTGCTGCTATTTCTACCTTGGCATGTACCCTGAGTCTCAGAGAGTCCTCGACGATGCTCCAGAATGTAAACTGAAAAACAGACTGCTGTTCCACCTGGCCCATAAAATGGACAACGAGTCCAAGTTCGTCGAGTACAACAACAAACTGCAGAACGTCATAGAGGACCAGCTGAGTTTAGCGTCCATCCACTATCTGAGAGCTCATTACCAGGAAGCTATCGACGTTTACAAGAAGATTCTATTGGAGAACAGGTTCTTATCACCGCGTTGTCTTATTTGCGACTGTCGGAAACGCTTAGATTATAATAGAACCTCTTAGGTTATAATAGAATCGCTTAGGTTATAATAGAAACGTTTGCTCGACTCATTGTCGAACAATTTCGGTGAAATCGCTATGAATCGAAATGTTTGCACAGGGACTCCGAGAGCGACGATTCCGCAAGTATCGACGAAGATTGGAACGTCGAGATTTTGGAAGCGTTACGAATGATTAGGGTTTTAGAGGACACCAGGTACCCCACCCTATCCTCGTCATTCCTTCAACTCCAGTCATATCCTAAACACCGTAATTAATTAATTAACTGTCGCAGCTTCGCATTAAACTCCGCAAAGACACCAAGTAATCTCGACTCGCTTCTACGTTTGCAGAGACTATTTCGCGTTGAACGTGTACGTTGCGTTATGCTACTACAAGCTGGACTACCACGAAGTTTCCCAGGAGGTTCTCCAGGTGTATCTGCAAAAGTATCCCGACAGCGCGATCGCTATTAATCTGAAAGCTTGCAATACGTTTCGTTTGTACAATGGAAGTGCCGCTCAGAACGAGATGAAGCAGTTGATGGACAAGATGTCGAACTCGTTGAGCTTCAGCCACGACGTTATTCGTCACAATACAGTCGTGAGTTGCGAATTCATTTTATTGATCGCGAAAGATATTTGATATTTGAAAAATTATATAATAATAGATATCTCTGAAGATAGAACTCTCAATAATAGATATCAAATTATTGATTACCGTGATAATCGATTCAGAGGTTACCGGTCGGGGGAAAAAGCCGATTAATAGGCTATCGGTCGGTAAAGCGTTAATTTCCATAACCGAACGGTAAATTGCTCGCAGGTGTTCAAAGGCGGCGAAGGGGCGCTGCAAATTTTGCCAAACTTGGTGGACGTGATTCCCGAGGCTAGGTTAAATTTAGTGATCTACTATTTGAAGCAGGACGATGTTCGAGAAGCGTACGACTTGATTAAGGACCTCGAGCCGGCGGTTCCGCAGGAGTATATTCTAAAAGGGATAGTGAACGCCGTGATGGGCCAAGAAACTAATTCCGTAAGGATTCTTGACCGATTGAGTCTTTAAAGATAATAAGTCTAATTAAGTACACGATGTTTTCAGAGGGACAATATAAAAACGGCTCACCAGTACTTTCAACAAGTTGGAAAATCGGCGTCGGAATGCGACACCATACCCGGCAGACAATGCATGGTTTCCTCCTTTTTCCTGTCGCGCCAGTTTGAAGACGTTCTGATGTATCTGAACACTATCAAGACATACTTCTCTAACGAGGACTATGACTATTTTAACTTCAATTACGCCCAGGCTCAGGCTGCAGCCGGCTATTTTAAAGAGGCGGAGGAAGCCTTCTTGACTATTCGAAACGAGAAGTATAAAAATGACTACATTTACATCAGCCTTCTAGCTCGCTGCTGTAAGTTTTCCTATTGTTGTTCGTATTAATTTTATATAGCAATTTTGATTAGTAAAACAGAGCCGAAATGAAATGAATATAACTCAATTCCTGTCTTACGGTAAGACCGGCGCGTATCAATGTCTGCCGTAGTCAAGGGGCTAATATAGCTGAATGCGCGAGAATTTGGCTCAAAATTTTTACGGTTTCATGTTTTACTTACTGTTCTTCTTCGCCAGATATAATGAACAAGAAGCCCCAGCTCGCGTGGAATTTGTACCTGAAAATGGAAACGTCCAGGGAGTCGTTCAACCTGTTGCAATTGATTGCGAACGACTGCTACGAGGTCGGCGAATTTTGGTACTCGGCAAAGGCTTTCGATATGTTGGAAAGAATGGACCCGAGTCCTGAAAATTGGGAAGGAAAGCGCGGCGCGTGTTGCGGCACGTTTCAATACATCGTGGCCGAGAAGCAGCCAAAGTATAATTGTTTCAAACGATGTTGCACATTATCTACATGATTTTTTGGAAGTTGTTCAACGAATCTGATTTCAGGGAGCTTCTGGCCGAGGTGATACAGCTTCTGAAAAACACTTCGAACTCTCAAGTGGAGCAAATTATCCGAGTGATGCGTAAATGGGGTAAAGATAACCGGATCAACTGTTAACGATTCGAAGAGGTTCTAAAGTGGGCGTTATCGTTAATTGTATCGAACCACGAGTGGCCTTATCTGCCGAGCAAACAATTTGACATTGTTAATGCGTTTCGCGCGCGCGAGCCCGGACACCCAATGATTTCCATGATCGGAACGACGACTTAGTAGTCGTGCAGTTCGCGGCGGCCGTTTGATGATTTAATATAAAATAGATATATTTAAACTGTGATACACTCATTTTATAATAATAATATAATAATAATAATAATAATCATCGTAATATCAATAATAATTAATTTTAACAAAACACAAACGGTGAATCGTAAAAACACCATAGTCGATGGCGGTGTACACCACGTTCGCGTACTTGCACATTTTCCGATCGAAATACATACACATATCTCTATATTATCCGACGTTCTTCAGAAAACGGAAACGTTATTCTTGGATTGAAACGTCCGTAGAACGACGCGCGCTCGCGATGTTCCAAGAATCCGCGTTTCCGGTGGAATGGCTGCTGAAGATCCAGCGAAAGAAACGACGACGAAGAACGCTCGGCTCGAACGTCATGGGCGCTCCGAGTTATTGAGCAGAGAATTTAAGGAGAACCCTCGAAACGGAAACGTGCGTGCGTCGCTGAACCTATACGAAACTCTCGTGTCCTCAACCATCGGTAGCCGGAGCCATCGAAACGCAATCTTATTAGACCTCTGTGAGAACGCTACGCCGTTCGAAAAACCTCTTGGAAAATATCTCTCGCGCTATTCTTTCAAAACATTCGCGACTATTTGGTAAGCTTTTATAGTTCTGGAAACTGAATGTTCCTCCTTAGAATTAGGGCGAAACTCCGACCACCGCTGGCTGAAACCAGGGTGACCGTACGAGCATTCGGCGTTCGTAGAACCATGTTCGACCATTAGGATTAGGCGAATTGTCGTTGAGTTGCTCTTTTCACCCCGAGTTGTTCTCTAGATTATCGAACAAGATTCCACGAACGCGACACATGCCCTGTCCAATCTCAACGTCCACCCCGCAAAGGACGAATCGTTGACACGTGTCACTCGGTCTCGCACGGAAAGCTGTAAAAAGAGTCCTTCGTCCCAGCACTCCGAGTCCTGTTCGAGCCGGAGACGCCGCATAGTCGGCGCGAAGAAGGAGTGCCAGTCGCCGACCACCATCTTTATAAAAATAGCACCAGAAGAGGGTTTTCGCGGTGACAATAGTGGCACGCGAGATTCGAAATTTTCACAGTCCGCGTATAGCTTCGGACCACCGTCGGTCGGCACTCGTTCTCCGGCTTATGCGTTCTGGGTCCTGCGCAGATGGATCTTGAAGATGGTATTCCTCTTCCGCGGGTCTCTTCTTCCGGGCGCGGAGAAACGATCCTCGAGAACGGAGAAACTGGGGGGGAGATTAGGGGAACGAAGAAACGGGAGAACGGTTCCTCGGGTCCCCGACGACGACGACGACGACGACGGCGACGACGATACTGTTCTTTTGCGTGTCCGTTTTGAACGTCGACGCTTAACGCTAAAAACGTAGCTTACTTTTCACTATGCTAGACATTGTATGTAAATACGATAATGATAGAGCGGAAATCATCATCTCCACGCGCGCACAGGCTCTCTCACTCTCTCTCTCTCTCTCTCTTTTGTTCTCTATCTAGCATTCACTCTACGAGCTATGTTTCCTCTCACGCCGATCTCACATACTCCTTTAATCCTCCTTAGAAAAAACACCGCAACGAACTGTCGTGTGCTCCCACGTGTCGATACAATATACGAGGGAAGTACTCTTTTTCTTTCTCTCTCTCTCTCTCTCTTTCTCTCTTCTCTCACTCTCTTTTCTTTTTTTGCGCTTTTCTCCAAACACATTTTTATCATTTTTTTTTTGTTTTGGCAATCTGCTAAGCGGTCGATCGCAGACCGTGTCAGCATGGGCGGCGTAATCTACCGTACAGTGTAAGTGTGTTGAACGTTAAAACACGCTGCCGTAATGGCAGCGACCGTGTGTCGAACAGATTCTCTACGGCAGTGATCGCTTGATTATCGATCGTGTCCGATCATCGGGTTCACAATTTTCTCGACACTGATTCGATACGATGATTGAATAGAGTATCTCGTCGCGTAGACCGACGATCGAAACGCGTATGTTTCATCGTCGCCGGACGATCGAAATAATTCGATTCTATCAGATCGTGGTCGGATCGATAAAATTGCGTACCCTCGATCGAAGATCGATCGTTGCCCGGCTCTGCTCCGCTGGTAGAAGATCTTGGAAACCATCTTCCGACGCGTCAGGATGCTCAAAAACGGATGTTGCACTTTCGATTCTTGGTTCGCGCGTCGCGTAGACACGTGCACGCTTGGAACCGCTATGCGACGCGGGAACGTCCTCTCTCCAAGGGCTCACGGCGAGTTACACGGTAAAGTTTAATAGTAAGAAAAACGTCTACTTAAAGAACCATATACATAGAGTATTTCGTAGCGGCGACCTTTTCCGAGAGACCAGCCTCCACCATCGATTCATTCGTTCTAACGGAACATCGAAGCCTTCGCGCTCGAACGACGACACTTGGCCGAAGAAACAATTCCCATTTTGTTCCATCGAACTGGAAATTCGTTTCGCAAGAATTCGAAGAGACTCTTGCTAATGATTTAAGTATGCTATTTGGGATTTCTATTCGAACAGCGCGCGAAGGTCGATCGTGGAATCTGGTCACCGCGGGCTCCGAGGGAGCAAAGGTCGATTACGGTGGTCCACGGGACTCTTTCTATTCCCGTGGACCGCGCGGAGAACGTCGTTTGGCATTTAAATATGGCGTTGATCGGTGCTCAAGGGTTCTCGGAAGCCGAAAACGACTCGCAAAACGGCTGCCGGATTTGCCTCGATCGACGTGAAACCGGTAGTCGGCAACGAGGGGTTCTAGTCTCTCAAGAACGGCAGTATCATTCGACGCGAACAGAAGTCTACGGAAAAAATGATCTATCGACGACAGACGCGCGAAAGCTAGGTCTGTCCCGCGATCTCGCAAGACACTGAGAATCAGCGATCGCCGTTCCGGGACCGATAGACAGAATAAGAGAGAGAACGACTCCGGGGTTAGACCTCGTAAAATAGCCGGAGGAGGAGGGATTCGTTGACAGAGCGGAGTCGATTTTTCAACGGGGAATATCGATGGTGGTCCAGCGGAACGGTGAACGCTTTACAAAATAAACGGTATCTAAATGCTAGAGGATCGAACGTTGATCCTTCGATCGCGCGAGCGTCCGGTCTACGGTCTTACTGTCGATCCTAATCGGTCTCTGCCGACCGTGTCGTTATTGCTCCGATAAGGTATAGTTTCACGGATAAAAACCAGTAACACGGGGGGAGGGGTGGTGGTAATCGATAAGACACAAGCGGCTGAATGTACACGCGTTTATCAACGAATCGTTTCAAGGAACCAGTCGAAACTTAATACTGGACAGGAGAAGGGAGAGAGAGTACAGTGTCGAAGGGGGGTTGTTGTGTGGCAGCTTCGTGTGCTGGTGTCGACGAAAAAAGGCTCGTTTAAACTAGAACCAAAGAAGGAGGGCGGGTGCCTTTCGAGACTCTCGGTGGATCCAACGAGAGCTTCGTGTGCGCAGTGAGATAGTCTTTGATTTTTAGTGCTCTGTACTAAACTGTACTCTCTTGGCTGGATAGGAGAACGTGGGGATCTGCGAGAATCGTCGATTCGGGGAAATAATACTCGGGAATTTTCGTCAGTAAAGGAACAAAAAAACGGCGAAGATCAGTCAATCGATAAAAACGAAGAGTAAAATAAACGGAGAACGTCGTGGAAAGATACGGTGGTGTCGAGGCTATTCGACGTGAAAAATCACACTCTTTCTCACTCACTCTTTCTTTCTCTCTCTTTCTTCATTTCTATTTTTCACGCAACTCTCGCACTCGGATTTTCGTTAAATAATACTAATAATAGAAACAGGGTAGAACGTAGAATAAAAATCGCACACGCATAGGCTCACACTACTCGCGCTCGCCGAAGGATCCATCTGATTTTTCATTTTGTTTTTTTTTTTTTCTTTAGCCTACCTCAGTCTGTATCAAAGTTGGTCTTTAAACTGAATTTAAAATTCGCTCCGTTCGCACGGTCCGTGGCACGCTCACCGGGAATGCACGCGACCATTTTTATCATTTCTTTTCTTTCATTTTTTTTTCTCTCTCTCTCTCTCTCTCTCATTTATTTAAACATAGTCTCGCTTGCATCCGGATTTCTCTTTCTTTTTGAGCGTCCTTTTGTAACTGCGGGTGAGACTGTGGGTAGCCACGCTACTCAGCGCTACCTTTGTGCATGCCACGGCACTTGTTTCCTAATTTCTGTCCCTGGAAAAAAATCTTTCGACATTCCACCGCGTTTCACATTTCTCCTGCCTGGTCCACGAGCACTTTAGAAAAGTTCAGGATTATTTAGCGTTTGAGAAAATACAGAACGTTGCTGCGCCCCTGGCAAAAGGTGTTCGATCTCGCGAATCGAAAATTCGGTCCAACCAGCCGCGATTGCTTTTGGTCACTTCTCGATTGTCTTTGTTTGAATAATGCTAGAAATACTGATAGAAAATTAATTGTGACGAGCTCTGTGTGCATGTGTGTGTATTTTACTGTGAGATAGGACCAAGTATTGACCAGGAACGAAATGGAACGAAACAATTAAATTCTGATTTAAAGGTTCAAAGTGCAAAGATTCAATTGTCGCGTTGAATTGACGAAAATCTTTTTGGTAATTCTGTTCTTACGTTTTTATACTGTTTTCGATGTTCGATCAAAATGGTATTTTATCAACAATCGTGTTCACGATCAAACATTTTCTGCCAGGGGTAATAGTACTTCTAAACTCTCACTATCTAATGTAACGAGTCTTCTAAGCCGACTCTGTAACGATGCACTGTCAATGGAACACAATATTTTAGGGCTTAAAACAAACTAAACAGCAGATTCAATTTTGAAAATTACAAACAATTTAAACTTTTGCGTAGGGAGCACTGTCACGAGAGATATTCACAAAATCAGCCAAATTGCAATCAAGATTAATGTTAATGGGGTCTTTGCGACAGGCTATCAGGTTTGTTCCATCGACAGTGGGGGTTGGTAAAAGACAATGATAGACTCACCCAGGCCCAGGATAGTAATAGGGAGGCGGTCGTTCGTATTCCGTGCTCAGGGGCAGAGGAGCAGCAGCGGCGGCGGGTTGGTACCTAGGTGGACCGCCATTAGGGAAGTCCCAGTTTCTGTAATCAAGACACCGAGATCCTTTTAATACGGGCGACGGACGTGTCGCCTTTCAACGTGGCCCGCGCACCACCGTGGGTCGGCTCGAACAAGGAATTAACGAAAGACGAAAAGAAAAAGTGGAAAATATTCTGTCAACATCGAACGTGTCTGCTGCCACAGAGAGAAACATAGAGAGAAAGAGAGAGACAGAGAGAGCGAGAGAGAGAGAGAGAGAGAGAGAGAGAGAGAGAGAGAGAGAGAGAGAGATAGCGTGTAATGCCTTTAGCGAGCAAACGCACGACGAAGCTGGCCGCAAGCGAAACTAAAGTCGATATTTTTCGGCGGTTTCGATCGAGCATTAAATCATTTCGTACGAAAACTCGAGGCATGCTGTGGCCGGACCTTCGAGCGCAAATCGATCGCAGATCGCGGTCAGGATCGAACGCGTCGCCATAGAGAGCTCGTTCGTCCGGTTCGTACGAACCGCGCGTTTTGAGAAGCGCACCAGCACGAGACAAAGCGACGTTGCCCTTTTGCGGCGGCAGAATAACCAGACGTAACAGAAAAACGTAACAGAATTTAAAAAAAAATGAAAGTTTATATAATAACGAAGTACGGAGACATAGTTGATAACAATCGGTCTTGCGACTTACGTGCAGAGGCGTATCGAGAGACGCGGGAAGTTGCCCCCCCGCAAGGTTCCCACTCACCTGGAAATAACCGGGAGAAAAAGCGTGACCAACGGGGTTGCATGAGTATTGCGGACGGGATCAAGTGGCATTTTTTTTCTCGTCTGGCTACCGTCGAGAGCTGTTTTGTTTTTCTCTAATTCGCTTGTTCTGTCTCCGGATCGAGTTCTCGATTCCGTTCGCAGACGTCCTAAACTAAATTGTCCTCCGGACCCTGTTACACACCGCCTACCATTCGCACACGATCTACGAACTTGTAAGAGGATCGAGAGACAGAGTTGCCGCTAAACTTCTCAATTTTTCTGTGATTTCATCGAACGTTATCGCTTTAACCCCTTGCACTACGACTCCTTTCACAGCTACGCTGGTAGCGCCTCTTTGTCGCTAACAAGCTCCTACACGAGAAAGAAAATTCATATTTATTGTATGGCCAGTCTTTACTCGGACGTTTAACCCTTTCGGCACGAGCGCTAGATATATTCGCCGTCTATGCGATGACCAGTATAAAAAAACAGAATTCTATATAAATTTCTCTTAATATTATATACAAATTTTTCTTAATATTTTATACAACCTTCTCTTAATATTCTATATAAATATCTCTTAAGCTACGAGCAACACTTTTGTTAAAAAAACGTTATTTTATTAGGCACAGTCTTTACTCGACGCTTAGCACTTGTCTTCGCATAAAAGAGGATTGAGAGTGTCACGGCGAACAGTGCGCCTCGTACCGAAAGGGTTAAGCATCGACGATAGAAGAAATAGGATTTTACTTCGATCCGAGAGACGTGGTCTCGAGAGTGTTCGTATTTACAGGGCAAGGGGCTAACTTCTCGCCGAGCCAGCAGTCGACGACACCGTATATTTTCTATTCTCCTTTTCCTTGATTCCGGAATTTAGCCAACCACACCCCTGATTGAATCGTGAATTACGTCGCTTGGAGCCCGGCAGCACGAGTTCAAAAGCGACGGAGTGTGTTCGAGTTCGACTTCCGGTTACTTGAGAATGCGGGGGAGAGTGAAGCGACCAGGCTCCAAGAACCCGACAGATTGAACTTGATCCCGTCTTCGATTATGTTTGAGCGTGTTGGAGAGCCGCAGGAGCAAGAATAGAATGAGAAAAGAGAGAGAAAGAGGTAAAGAAGTAGAGAGTGAGAGAGAGAGAGATAGGTGGAGAGGTAGAGAGAGGGTGGTAGAAACAGAGAAAGAAGGAATAGAAAGAGAAAGAAAGAGTGTCGCGCGATGAGTGGGAACCCTGCTCACCGACTATGTGAAAGAAGTATAGTGAGAGATACTCGAAACTCGGGGGATAAAAGGTGTGTGTATTAATCATCAGGTATAGACTCGGGGCGTCTCGAGGCAGCGTACATGAAAGGTGAACTCGGTAGGAAGAGAGGACCACTCTGCCGGTGCATCCGAATGCAAGTATTGCATTAACTTACTGCGCTTCTATCGTTACGCTAAAGAGTCTATTGTGAGGTTCTGTTTCGGAGGGGGCGGTGGGTGCGTGGCTGCGACACGCGGGGGTGGAACTGTAAAGAAACCAGAGATCAACTATCGTGAACCGGCGTGGAGAGAACAACGGGGGGTAGAAGATATCCCGGGATCGTTCGACAACGCGTTCGAACGATCGTGTTGAATCTTCGATCGAATCCCCCAAACCCCCCGAGGTACACTTTGCAACACCTCCAACAACGCGTTCTGTGCTTCGCTGGGTCGGAATATTATTATTATTACTATTATCCGTTGAAATTCGGATAGCGATAGACGACGATCGATAGGATGATAATAATGGCGAGAGCAAACTTCTACGAAGGAACAGGATCGCGAGATGCTCGACGGGGAAGCATCGAACGCGGAACGAATATCGCTACGAGTTCATGATCCTGTTCCTTTGGAGGGTGGTCGATATCGAACTGATCATATCCCGATCGATTGCGGAAAGGGAACTTACTTCGGCGCCAAATCGGAATATCTAGAGTCATGATGGGACGTGCTCTGATGGGCATCGGCGATCCTCTCTCTCTCGTAGCCGACCGCTGGGCCATCGTAGCTCTCCACGTACGCAGACGGATGGTGTCTGCTGTGAGACGCGTACTTCTTGTCGTGAACGCTGCAACGAAAAATCCACTTGGTTAGTTCTATAGGGGAATCGCGGCCCGCCTGGCCACTCGTCATGCGAGTTAGAGAAATCAGTGTACTGGTTTTTGCTAGAAGCTTGTATCTGCGTGTTACGGTGTGGTCGTTAGTTAGTGTCCTAGCTAGCTCAAAGAACACACGTCGACGACGTCGATGCTGTTTTTTTTTTGCGGGCATTAGGAAACAAAAGACTCGGAAGCTGTATTTTTTAGTCACTTGTGGAAGCTTTGAGAAGATGCTGCGCGGACATACTCTCCACGCTCGTGACACCTTCTCCTTTTTTACGCCAAATCATCGAATACAATATAGATTATTTAACAAGGATTTGCGAAGACGGTGTCAGAAGCGAAGATCGAAAGCCAGAGAAGTAGCTAAGAATTTTAATACGTCTAGATATGTTAGAACCGACATTGTGGGGATCTGCGATCGTCGGATATTATTATGAACAAAGAAACAAATTCAAAATTCATTTTTCTGTGATAATTTTCCATCAAGATCACTCGCAGTCCCACAGCGTCGAGGATGTACGTGCGAGGAGCGCGATTGTCCACGGTTCAGTCGACGCGGTTTCCGACACGGTACACTCAACCGAGAAAGGCATGTTTGTATGAAAGTTAGGGGTGCATGCAGCTTCGGGACAGTGTAGCAAAGAGGTTCTAGATGTTCGCAGCGCTTTCGGGTTAGCATGCGACACAGACGACAAACACAGAATACGGCATGCGAGCAATTTGGCTGTTGTCGTTGTATACTTACTGAGCGAGGGGTATGTTATCCCTGTCTGCGTACGCGTCATACAAATATTCACTGGAACGGAGCGTGTTAGCGGTTAGATTCCAACAACCATTCCACACATTAGACAGCTACTTTAAACTTAATGTAAACTACAGCGGTTCGGTCTGCGACTCGATCGTCTCAAAAAAAATCATTAAAACTCTAATCGTTGCTCGACTATTTAAGAACTAAAATGGTTCTCGTCGCTAAACGGCGCTGAATTTTAAAAACAGAAAGAAAGATCTCTAATATATTTACACAAGGATTTCTATCGATATTAAGCTCTACGTGAAATAAAAATAATCTAGGTCAGTAGTTGCATCAAATAAAAATCTCTGTTTTTGATCGTTCGAATAAGACTGCACAAGGTCTACAGTCTAAACTCTACGCACAATAAACTCCGTGGATCACTATCGAAAGATACACTGTCTCGAAGATCCTTGAAGAGATCCAGAACCGCGAGAGACAACCGAATCGCAGACGAGTATGTTGCTACACGCTATTTTCTTCAGACACGTTCAGTAAAACAAAAAGACGCGCACAACGGAGATGACGGAAACGATATTAGTTTAGCAGCACACGGACACACCGAATAGACGAAAACTGAAAGTGAATAGGTCGTGGATCGATCGTCGGCCGATCGAAAGATATATATATTTGTCGCCGCAACCTCGAGACTCGCTAACGTGACAGAGTAGAGAATTAATCATGCTTTGACTAGAAAAAATGAATAAAAAGATCATTACGAAGCTCGAGTAAGTGCATGCTACGGGTATATGGAAGCTCGATTAACTACCAAGATAGGTCGAGATAGAAGACTTGGAACAGTTTGTCTACAGAGAAGGGTGCTCAGAGTTTTTTTCGGCTGGCAAGAAAATTAGCGGAGAAATCATAGAAGCGAATATGTCTGAATGTATAATGAGTTTTCTTGTTCCTTGGTTCTCCTCGGACGGTTTATAATACGTGCCAAATTTCGATACCGATTATCCTGTTCGGTTCTCTCTATAGTTTCTGTCTTTACATAGGTACACAGTTGTGAGTTTTCTTTCTTTTCTGAATAATCGACATGCACCAGATACACGTAATTACACTTTCTTTTGTCGGGAACACATCTAACAAGACACTTCGTACAACGTCTTGGAGGGTTTTACGGCTACGAGAACAGGGAAAATACTTACGCTTCGACTAGGGGTCCTGGATACGGGTCCGACTTCTGGTACAACGCGCTCAATTTCACGCAGAGTACTATGGTCGGGATGAAGAGGATCAAACACCAGCCGACGCTCGCCCAGAAACCGTTCTACGAAGAATTCAGAAAGATAGGTATCGTTGTCGTATTCTTGCTCACGATTCAGATCAAGAGATTCACTTACAAATGGATCCAAGATCTTGTTGCAGCCAGCGACCAGCGCAGCGTCGTAAGCGTTCGCAACCGGAGCGCATCTTCCGATCTCGAAGTTCGCGCTCGCGATGACGTGTTCGAGGAACTGATCGACTTGGGAGAGGAAGGAGTGTCCGAATTTGGTTGCTAGCTGCAAAGTGAAACGGCAAAGAGACGCGTTAACCGACGAGGACGATGGACAAACCTCCAATTATCAATTAAATGTCTAGCGAACGAATGATTTACAATTTTAACGTATTCCGGCCCGTCTTTGTTCAGGAACCTCTGCGCCTCCGTGACCTCTTTGACGAGGTCGTCGATAGCGTCCGCCATCGAGCTATGATTGAACTTGATCTTCTCCTGAAGCATCAGCGCTTTCTGGCTGAGCATCGCGCTCATCATCGACATAGGCACCACGTATTCTTTGTGAGTGTCTTCCAAATTCTTCGCGGTCGTTTCCAAGCTACTTTTAATATGTTCTTGGCCTTCCGGTAGCTTCGCGGACACGTCTTTCAGCTGGTTGGCCAGGTGTGTCAGATTGATGTTGGTAATGTTGTTCGCCAGTATCTCGGCATACTGATAGAACTTGATGTCGCTGAGCCCGCTCTGGGCCAGATCGTTCAGCTTTGATTTGGCGCTCTCGGTCAGGATCACCACCCCCGGCGACAGACTGATCTTCTGGCGTAGTTGTTGTATGGTGTTGTTTATATCGTTGCGACCCACGTAGTTTCGAAGCGAATTCACATCGAACAGGTACTGCAGTTTCAGCACTTTGTACAGAGTTTCGTTCATATGGCATTTTCTGTAAGGAAAAATCACACGATCAGTGGCGAATGATAGCAACGGATGCTTCTCAAGTGGCGATACACTTACGTGACGATGTAGCTCATGTTCAACTCAGCATTGGGCACCTTCGGGTACAGCACCTTCTTGATTTGCACGATTTCGTCGACCAGAGTGAACATTCTGTTGTCTTTGGGATGTTTCAAAGGCTCGCAGATCGCTCGTTCCACCAGTACACCGATGACCATGTGGAGAACGGTGATCACCATTAACACGCTCGTTAACAGGAAAATGGTCCATACAGCCCTGGATAAACAACGAATTAAATCGGGATCTTTATCAGTCTCGATAGGTCTTATCATATCAATAGGTCTATTTATATAGATCCTATCAGAACTATATCTTACATCATCAGGAATCTTGCTCCGGAACCTTTGTTGCAGAAGTCGTCGCCGTAACCGTCGGGTCGTTTCCCGCAGATCCCGCAGAATAGGCCAAAGGTCAGACACATCAAGACCGTCAGCAGTATGCCGGATATACCGAATCCCAAGTAGTATCTGAAACACGAGGGACCGTGACACGTCGACATCCATTTGCTTTTAACTTTGATTCAGCCTACCTGTACGGTGAATACTGATCGATGGCGTTCCAAGCGACATCCAGATGACGAAAGTAGATTTTGTCGATGTCGGTGTTGAGTTTGTCGATGAGGGCGGTGATGTTGTCGGCTAGGGCCGACTGATGGAGCTTCGCTCTTCTGATGCTGGCACTTACGATGGGAATGGTCTGGTTCACCGCCTGCTGTATGTCTTTCTGTATCTTGAGGAAGGACTCTTTGCCCTGGCTGACCTCCGACACGATATTCCCTTTCATCAGCTGGGTGATGTTGTACAAAGCCGACGAGACGTCCGGCAGCTGTAAAAGACACCGTGTCAACGAAATTTTACAATAGAATCGTCCCGGAACAACGATGTTCGCCGGATAGGGCGTGAAGAATGTCTCGAATCGAAAGAGAATGCAATAAGAGAAATCCAAGTTTCGTTGTTCGAAAACAAAAAAAGAGTGTATATCAGAGTCATGCTCGATAGGCCTTCTAAGACATCGTTCCTACGAAGAAGTGACAGAGTTTCGTATCAGAAAGAGAGAACTGGGTTCATGGCAAAAACGGGTGTGTCGCGGCGGAAAAACTACCCGGAACGATCCCGAACGGTGAACTGTGGCGAACTATAGTTGTTTCTGTTTCTGTTGTTGTTCAGACTAGCAAAATGCAGAGTGAGTTCGAAGAGACACGGTGCAAAAAACAGAACAAAGAACTGAATTAATTGTGCGTATCACGAACGAAACTGTGCAGGGAGTTGGTAGTAATTGCATTCGATCCCTTCCTCTCTCTCTACGATGTTATGCTTTCGTTCGTTTCCCCTCCCCATCCCCGTGGAAAATTAAAGGAAAATTCTCCGTGTTCTTGGAGGAACAATCCCGAACGAGATATACAAGATCATCGTCGTTGTGCGACCCCGGTCCCGTGTTCATTCTAAACATCACACACTTAAAACAGAGAGACGGTTTTGGCAACGACACACATATATATAGAAACACGGTAACACAGAATCGAAAATCTACATGCGTGTTCTGGCTTACGACTTACAGACTGAAGCTATTTGGTGGCGAGCATGGAATCAGACAAATTGATACAGTAATTCTGTTCGTAAACCAATGGCTGCGCAATCATAATGTCTAGTGAAAAAAAAACACGTCTATTAATACGGTACGCACGCCGGAGAAAACGTAAAGTCAAAAATAAAGTGATCGCGAGACAAGAATCGACTTCCATTGGCCTACGACGTCGACCACGGTCGAACGAAAAATCAAACACAAGCGATTTAAGCGGTCGAAATTAAGAAGTGGAGCTGCCGGCTGCGAGGATCGGTCGTTTAGTTGGCTACATAAATCGTGAACAACTTCGGCGAATTAACTCTTTTTAATTTACGAATTTCTGTTGGCAATTCATTTTGATAAAAGCCGACGATTTCGCGGCGCGCGATCGACTTCCCCGCGCAGCCAGCACGTAGATTCTTAACAGTCGATGATGAAAGTCATACCTTCGGGAAGTATCGGTCCATGTACTGCATGCGTGTAAAGCAGAAAAGAAACGAATCGATTAGACGATTACTGTGAAGCACAGAAACGCTTTACACGAAAAGGAAGCACAGAGCGGAATCAGTTTACCTTGTCGAAGTCGACCTCAACCGACATTTGGCCGACGTTGTATTCGTTCATGACTTGCTTACACTGCTGCGTCTTGCA
This sequence comes from Augochlora pura, assembly GCF_028453695.1. Classification (NCBI taxonomy): domain Eukaryota; kingdom Metazoa; phylum Arthropoda; class Insecta; order Hymenoptera; family Halictidae; genus Augochlora; species Augochlora pura. The sequence goes on along the minus strand of NC_135775.1, from coordinate 26,054,369 downwards.
ATCCGAGAGAGTGTGCAGCAGCTTTATCCTCACGGACCGTACCGCTGCAACGGGGAAACAATTCGTTCAGTGGTATCATTTGTCAGCAGAATTCGGTATTGTCGGTCTACTCTACGGAATCCTCTGCAACGACAAACATTTGCATAGCGCGTACGCGGTCGACGAGCAACAAATTACTGAACACCGAAGATATATCGTTTATCCACCTCGATCAACGCGTTTCTTACCGGCGCTTCTTAATTAATCGCGTAGATGATACAGCAAACGAAAGTAACGAACCTCTCTCGATTGTTTAAAAAAATTAATTCGGCCATTTTCATGTAAAGCAGAGCTGATCGTTGCTCTGCGCGTGTGACGCCGGCAGCGAACGCGTTCGTGTCGGAACAATGAGAATTAATCGTCCGCATAATGGGGAACAGGTAGAACGTGTGTGAGAGAGAGATATGGTGGAGTACCGCTGGCCAACTTGCTGGCGTTTGTCCGTAGATCCCAGGTGATATTCTGCATGATGTGCAGGTCGTCCTTGACGGACTCCAGGCCGGCCACGATGTCGCTAAGGTTCGTCAACGAGACGGCGTGGGAGTACTCGGCCAGCTGCTCGGTGACGATCCTCCCGCTGTCCTGCAGGATGTTGTTCAGGTTGACCTCGAGCTCGTCGAAGTTCGTCTTGAGCAAGTGGTTCACTTGCTCCTTCGTCGCGTTGAAGTACAGCTTCACGTCGCTCAAGCTGGTCCTCACGTTGCTAGGCAGCTCCTTGGTGCCCTCCTGCATGTACTCGTTCGTCACGAACGCGCACACCACGCCGAACCTGCAATGTTTCACGATCGTAAATATTGCGTTCATTATGTTAAAAGTGTTTGTTGTAATTCGACGCGTTCGAAACTCTGTCCTTTCAGAGGATAGACTCGTACGGGTCGACGAGACGGCGATAGGAATTTTAATATCGACAGCCCGTCAGGGCCGGGATTAGCGTAATGAGATTTAGACAGATAAACGGAGTTGATCCGAGGCTTTGTTCCTCCTGGCGTGGGAGTCGGCGCACAGATTGTCGATGCGCTCTTTCAAACACCGACTTCTTCGAGACGGTGATTTAAACCACTCGCACGATAATAAATAACGAGTTAGCCACGTGACGAGCCTTTACATAATTTAATAAATACGACTGCCGATTTTATCATCTAAATCGTAACAAAATTTCTACCAAAATCTAAGAGTGAAAATAAATTAAAATAATCGGGAAACTGAAGGATGCCATAGTGCAAGGGGTTAATTTATTTTTTAAAGGATCTCAAGACGTTGTATTTGGTCGATCGAGAGGTTCGACTTCAAAGAGAACTCACAGTATGATCGTCGCTACGCCGATCAGCACCATGCTGAGCATCACCTTCTTGCAATGGTCGTGTTTCTTGTCGAAGGGTTGACTCCTGGCGCCGCAATGGCCGGCGCACCTGCAGCAACAAAAGAACAGGCCCACGCACGGTAGGATCGCAGCCAGGAGGAGTCCGATCAGTGCTAGGCCAGCTAGACCGCCGTAATGCGACACGATGACCTGCCATTCGGAGAACGAGTACCGGACCTCACCGTTCACCGCCGTGAGCATCCCTGCAACAGAACAATGATCCTTTCGTCAGAATGAACCGAGTTCCTCGTTCGCGACAACTCGTCGATTCGCTCCTCGTTCTCGTTAATATATCTCGACGAGAAAACCCAGCTGGCGTCCCTAACGACAACGGTTTTTGCCCGGCCAGCCACGGAACGCGAGCCAAGATTCGAAAATTCGTGTCAGCCCGGCTGAAAGTTCGACGAGGGGGGGGATTGGAGACGAAGAGGAACAACAAGGGGGTTGGAGACGCGAAGTGGCAGAAAGGGGAATAACGGACGTTAAAGTGCATATTTCCTATCCGCGTAGCCCGGACACGATGCCGGTTTTTGGGGCGAGAACAAAACGGTGGAGGGAAACCAGGACACGAACGGATGTGGAGCGTAGGTCAGGAGGAGGAAGGGTTCGCGCGCCCGGGGTCGAAGGGTGAACACGTAATGGGGACGGACACGGGCGAAATTTATTTCCTAGTTGGTCCTGGGAAAAATGGATCAAACGTCGATGACCGGTCGCGTCGGATTAAGACCCCTGGACCGCGCGCGCGCTGCATTGATTTTCCGATGCAGCACACGCTGCGCTCTTCTTACGAGCGGGGCTCTCTTGCTCCGAATCCTCTACCCCTTCTATCGCCGCAAATTCGATGATCGAACCACGCGATCGCAAGTATCATCGATATACACTGCGAGGCATGGATCGTGGTAAATAAAAGACTGTATAAGATTTTCTATCGGGCCCTGCTATGAAAGGAATAAGGATAAGTTTTTTTTTTTTATTATATCTGTGTATTGAGGTTAGGAGAACCGTTCCTGAGAGCGATGGCCCTCTTACCGATTTCGGTGAGGAGTGGATGATTGTGGGATTACCTTCATGGGGTGTTAGCTTATGTGAATGTCGATTATGTTGGAGTGGGGAAAAAATGTTCAAAGAAAACCCCTATAGTATGAAAGGAATAAGGATAAGGGACGGTTTCAACGTATAAAAACAAGGACGATCTCAGCTAGCTTCCAGGAAAGGAATCCATCTGTTGGCGAGCGTTGGAAATACTCCCCACGCCGTCTTATATTCGTAGAAATTCAAATCACCGTTCGCAGTAAAATTCGAGGAATACGTGCCATTTTATCGATCGCCGAGGACAATAGCGGATTTTTCTCGGTCAAGAGAAGCGGGATAAAGAGATCCGATCGACGATCGAGAGATTCGACGGAGCCGCGAAAATGCCGCGAGACGTTTCACTGTGCAATCGGGGAAGTTCTCGAGAGGGGGGCGGGCGGGGGGGCTCTCTGGTTTCCGACGCGGTGCATCGGAAACTTTCGTTTCTGGCGCATGCTGCACCGACGACCCGGCAGCGCGCGCGTCACCTCGGTGCATCGAGCGATGCATCGGTGTGGGATATCGGGGCTCTCTGCGGCTCCACGTGCATCGACGGATTTATTGCGGTCGTACAGGTCCCCGCAAAAGCTGCGCGGGACAAGAAGAGGTTCAATGGTCGTGACGGGAGGAGCGCCGCGCGGGCTCTAACTGTATCTGTCGTTTCGAGTTTCCGTGTTGCAATAAGGCTGCAGTCGCGTGTAATGCGGACGGACAGGGGACGCATGAATCACTTCTTTAATCCATTTTCTATCCACGTCCTGCCAGACCCAGATACGAAAACCGCGCGCTTCCCGATAAACCGCCCCGTAATCCTTCACCGGAAAACCCCGGGACGCATCTCGCCGTTACGAAATCGCGGCGGCCGATAAATCCGCGTCGCTTAATAAAACTCGGCGGTATTAATTCGAGGATTAAAGTGCCGAGGAATTTGAGTGTTTGAACCCTTTGCACTCGAGGCCATTTTAACTCTAAAATAATTTTTCTGGCTCACAGTGTTTCCATTTTATGTGACCGATAGTTTTACTGTTAAGAATTTTTTAATCTAAACTTTGTTGGTATAAAAATTATTTCGGGACGTGACAGAATAATCTTAGTGGTTTAGAGTCACGACTGGAGTTCAAAGGGTTAAAATTTAGAGGTAAAAGGATTAGAATATTTATAAACCAGAGAACCTAGAAATTTGAATATTTTAACATTGAAGAATATAGTAAAATCGATCATTTAAAAATTAGGGCGCCGAGAACTTTTTTAATTTAAAAACTGTGAAATAGAGGAAACTGAATATTTAAACGAGGCATCCTAGAGCCAGGAATATTTTAAAATGAAAGAGGCCGGCGACTTGATTGTTTGAAAATTGAGAAGATATTTGAACGCGAAAAATTCGCGGCGGAGGCGGATTACCCAGGTTTCGCTGTGAATTATCGGGCGTCTCTCGGTGTTTCTGAATTTTTCGCGGCGACCTCGCGCAATTCCACTCGAGAAATATCTTCCATCCAGAAAACGGGGCGCGCGCGCGCGCAGCAGCAGCAGCAACGAAACACACACGCTCGGCCGCTTTTTCCCTTTTTGCGAGAAGGTTCGGTCGCACACACGAAGATTACGCTTTGCCCGGGCGACACATTTCCGACCACTTTTCCTTCAGGAAATATTTCAGATGCGAAACACGCCGGTTCGCGTGCTCCGCGCTCTCGCGTTATCACCGTCGCCCGTAACTCCCGAGATAATGGATATTTGTGCCGGCACTGGTTTTACAACGATCCCCCTGTTCCTTTCCGCGTCCGCTCACCCCTATCTTAGCTTCACCCCTCGGAGAAACGTTGCACGACAGTTTTGACAGATTGCGACGCGCCGATGTGTTATTTTTAATTAAAATACCCTCTAAAAATTCTCTCGAGTTTAATCCGTTCGACACGATCAGCCACCAAAATCCCGATATAGTTAAAGCAATTTAATTAATTAAAGCGAAACTAGAAAGTTGATATTTATCATAGAGGCTGGCATCGCAAAACTCTTCCGTATGCGAAATATTCTAGCCAAATGCAATTTATTTAAATATATCGGAATAAAAATTAATTTTCAAAATTGGTCAGAAATTAGTGTCGCATATGACTGTATCGTATCGCTGAACGTGTTGTAAGCGAAAAGGTAGGTTGCCCGATTCAGCCGACGAATTCCCGTGGCTCTAGATCCGCGAGGTCGCTCGGAAACGACGAGCAGCAAAGCAGGGCGATTCTCGCTCGGGTTTTAGCGGTGATTTTCGCCGTGTTCTCCGTTGTTAAAATGAAAAAAAAAAAATCAGCGCGCGGTCGATCGTTCCACGGGGAGCCGTTGTCGCAAGAACGAGGCACTTGGCCGGGCTCCCCCCTGCGCCGAACAGGCGGATAAAAGCTCTAACGACGATCTTTCTGCTCGCTATTATCGTCGACTATCGCTAACTAGCTCTGCCCCTCCGGTTCGTGGAACTTGATTGACAGTGGCCTCCGATTCTGATTGGCCTGTGTGTGTGTGTGTGCGATGAGCGCCGGGCTCCTCGTTTTCGGTCCGATTCTGCGCCGGACCGTGGCTCTCGCTTTTCCCTCGGACCCTTTACCCGCTCAATTGGCCGCGAGAGACGGTTCTCAAAACATTCCGTGCGCGCGTTCGCGGCCCCCCCCCCCCCCCCCCCGTGAATCGCGGATCGTTTAACCCTTTCGATACGAGTGCCGGATATATTCGGCGCGCATGGGACGACTGGTATGAACGTGCGCCGGATATATCTGGTGTCCATATAAATAACAGAAAATTATATCTGTTAATACAAAAGCTGGAAGCAACGTTTTTTGTTTAAAAAAACACTATTTTTTCAAGCATAGTTTTTATTCAACGCTCAGCGCAATTTTCCTATAAAGGACTGGCCATGTGCGAATTTTCAGCGATTCGTCCAGCGAAAATGTCACGGCGGAGAGGGTGCTCGTATCGAAAGGGTTAAGCAGTCGAAAACCTCGTGTTCGTCGAGCGTATTTTTCAGGTCAGAGGCGAACAGACGCAGAGACGTTTCCCGTGCCAGCGATTAAATATTTCAGGCGTATGCTCGGCGACGCGAATCGAAATTATCTGGTCGACGGCTGAAAAGGCAGATTATGTTCTTCGCGGGGCCGCCTCGATTTTTCGGTCGCGAGAAAACAACGACGCGCACGGAAAAACGGCCGGTTTTCGCGAATTTGCATATTTCGCGGCGGGAACAGAGCCGTTATCCTCGCTCGGACAATAAGCCGTGCATCGTCGACTCGACAATGCGGCGCGGCTTCTCGAACAATGAACCACCGTTTAATCGCGGTTACGAAATTTCTGGACCCGCCGCGCCGAAACGTTCGATCAACTTTCGTCCGCGGCTTGGATGTAGACTTTAAATAATTATATCTATAGATATAGACTTTAAATTATTATATCTGTAGATATGGACTTTAAATAATTATATCTATAGATATAGACTTTAAATAACTATATCTATAGATATGGACTTTATTTAACTATATCTATAGATATAGACTTTAAATAATTATATCTATAAATATAGACTTTATTTAACTCGTCTATAGGTATAGACTTTATTTTCAGCCACTTCGATCAGCAAAACGACTCGTTCTCGCAGAAGTTGCTCTCACTCGACCCGCCACACTCGACTTCGTTCTTTAGTCATTTCAACTAGACGCTTACTTAACCCTTTTTTCCACACCGTGGCAGTAGCCGTGAAAATAATAACGCAGTAAAGGGTTAACAAATTCTAAACGTCCGCGCTATCTTATCGCGCTCGAAAATTCGCAGTCTCCGCGCGGACGGAAGTCGGAGACGTTCCGCCCGCGTCTCGTCGCGCGGAAAACGAGTGTCGCGCGCGTGTCCGTCGTGCCGTTAAACGGCCAGAAACGAATCACACGGCGCGGTGTATTAGCATAATCGTGCTAGAGGTCAATGACTCCGGGAAATCGATCGAATCCGTGGACGACAGTGACTCTGTTGCACCGTTGCAACGGTGCGACGGCGGCGACGGTGGCGGCCGCTCACCTGACTGTAATGCCCTTTTTTAATTATTCAACGGGCTCTTTTCTCCGTCAAGTTCGTTCACCCGCGTCGCCCGTTAAACTTTCAACGTTTGAATTACGATACGTTCTTTATCGATGCTCGGACGGTGCCGCGACATTTTAATCTCGTCGACGAGGCGAAGCATTGTCCTCTTGTTTTCTCGCGCTATCTGCGATCGTTCGATGCGGCAGAATTCCAGACACCGTATTGGATCGAGACACGACCGTCGCCGCTCCGTGGATCCACGAGGAGGAACGGCGCGCGCGATCGACCGAGCTGCTCCGCTCGACGTCGCGGGCGCGATTAAACGGACGGCCGTTTCACGCGTCGTGTGGCTCGCTAAAAACACCGGCCTAATGAACAAATTATACAGAGCACCGTAGAGGCAGAGAGCGAAAAACCGTGCCCCGCGTGCAGCGGCAGTTCAACAGTGCACACCTGACTGCGCGGCGCGCGCGTTACGTGTTTTACCTGCGGCCGTCGGTGTAACCGTGGCTTTGTAACACGAGAAAACCTCGACCTCCGTGCTCGGCCGATTTCCGGCTCGCAACCGCGACGCACGTGGGATCGACCCCGCCTGCGCAGGCGAAAGACGATCTTCCTCTCTCTAAACATTCGCTTCGTTCATTCGTTTATTCGCTGCTCGATTTTTTTTTACAGAATAAGACAGTAATCGCGCGATCGTTTCGAAAATAGACCGAACGCGGCGATGCTTCTATTTTCCGTGACGAGCCTTTCACCGCACGCTTTCGAGATCCCGCTTCCGATAGGGTTTTAAAGTAATTAGAACTACTTCGACGTGTAATACCTTTTTTCTCTTTTCTTTTTTTTGTCGAACGCGACCATCGCGTGACTGAATTCACTCTTGGAACCCGGCTCGGAATCGCGCGAGATTTACGGCCCCCGCCGGACCGCCTCGATAACGAAACGCGCATCGTAATCGCAAATTACACAGGTAACTAATGCTTTTCTCGGTTCCGCGGAAAATTATTCCCGAGACTATTTAAATCGCGCGAGGCTTCCGAACACTGTATACCCCCGTCGGACGCAACGAAATTTCCGGCGGAATAACGCGCGCGAGAGATATGTACCACCACCACCACCACCCTTCCCAAGCCCGTATCGGTTGCCGATCGGCGCGGGATTGTTTCGCGTTTGTTTTCCGCGCGGCGCCAAAGCTTCGCGAGAGAGCGGGGGGTATGCAGTAAACGAACGAACGAGCAAACAAAAAAAAGTAGAGCGCCGGCGGTGGAATTTCGTGGACGGACGTCGTCGATTTAGCGTGGGATCCGAGAGCTCGTGCGGTCGATAACAAAAGGAGAAGGGTAGCGCGGCCGCGCCAGTGGACGGGGGGTGAAGCCTTTTTCAAATCCGCGGACGAGTCGGTTTTTCATTTTGTTATCGGAAACCCTTCGGTTACTTCCGCTAATCCCCCTCGGATACGCGACCCGCTATTATCGTAATGAAGAAATCCATTAGCCCTACCGCGCGCGCGGTAAATATTGATGCATCGTGTATTCCGATTGGATGCGACCCTCCGCTTTTTTCCCAAACCCCTTCGTCTCCCCCGCGCACAGACTCTTCTTTCGATCGATTTATATGGAACCGACTCCATGTGTCGCCGCGACTCGCGCGAGCCACAGAATAATACCGTGGGCAAATAAGGAAATCGCTCGGGGCACTGATTTCCTTGTTATTAATCCGGCGAGATTGCCGTTCGAGCTCCGATAACAATTTCTGGATCCACAAAGCGAAGCAGACAGTATCGGCGAACCGATGCGCTGCGAACTGTACTCAAACACTTGGGCATGGAACCGCAGACTGTGCGTGCTAGAGCTAATCTCTAACCCCGGGTTTCATCGGGATCCATTTCTCCGCGAGACTAAACGTGTCTGCGTGGCCTCTAATTCGTAGAAATGTCTGTCCTTCTCGGATTCGTGCAGGCAGCTTCTTCAATCCTTCGACACACGATCGCGTTGCGTCACGATGACGTCAAATCTCGCTCGATAACGGTTTTGTGATAATCGCGGTGGTTTCCTGCGACGCGAGATAAAGATCGCTCGCGTCATTTCCAAGGAATCAAATGCATAATTTTTTGAAATGAACAGGGTATTCGTATCGAATTTTAATCAATTCCTGCGCCAGGTTTAAAAATTAATAGAAAATCGAAACTCTTTGTCTTTATACGAATTATTAGTTAAATATTGATATAGTAACTGGTAATTCCAGCACCGACGCGATTCGATGGAAGCTAAAGGTCTATGAAAAATTGCGAACGCGATAAAGCATGATCGATATTTCAGGGAGCACGTTCCGCAGAGCGACGGGATATTAAAGAGGACGGGGTTCTAAGCCCCGGGTATCTGGTCCTCCCTTTTGAAAGATTTCAGCTCAAAGGGCTCGGGCTAAAGAAATCCACGGCCGGAGTCCGTCGTCTGGGGTCCCTTCTCGCCCTTCGGCCCATTTTCCATAAGTTCGCCGAGCCTCCTCGCATCTCATTATTTTCAAGGACAAAGTGCTTGCTCCGACGCTTCCCACCCCTTCCCCTCCCCTTCGAAGAAGAACACCTTCGAGCTTCTCCACCGAGAGTCTTGTCACGCAGCTTTTCACCCTCCCCCCCTGCTGCACAGAGCTTTCTCTCTCGAGGCGGACGTGCACACACGCGCGCGCAAGCTACCTTTCAATCCCCGGCAACGAAATAATTAACTGCGCCCCGGCAGTTCCGTCGTGTTAAACGAAGGAATTCAGAGGAGCTGCGGAATTGTTCTGGCTCGGCGGAAAACCGAGTTTTCCCCGGGAGTATTACGCGCGGGATACGGATCCTGCGACTGCCAGACCTCAGATTTCCGTGTCCTACTGACTAATGGAGGCTCCCCGAGAGCTGCGGCGAAAATATGCGGCGGCGGGGAACGATCCTCTAAAAGACCGTGACGTATTACGGCTGTTCTTATCTTTCCTTTTCTGTACGCGTTTTCTTTAACATTTTCTCTGAAAATTCTCTCTTAAATTCTTGGATATTTAAATCATTAAAACTATGTATATACTAAGACTCGAATATTGAAACTTTTAAATGGTCAAATATTTAAATATTCGTAGTTTCGATCCTTCGAATATTTTCCAGCATTTCAATATTATTATTTTCTATTAACAGATATATTAAAACATAAAGAAATTACATAGCGTGTGTTTTAATATCTAGCAATTGCTGTATTTGGAAATCGGTTCGAACCTTCAGTTTTATTATTTCTAGAATAATTAATTAAATAATTAAACTCCGAAATATACTAATACAAAAATGTTGGAATAATCGAGCACTTAAAGTTTAAAACGAGAGACGAGATTTTTGTTAAATAGAGTTCACGTAATGGAAGAATAAACTGCTTGGAGGAATAGCCAGCGATACGAACGGCGTTGCTATCGTTCCAGTTGGCCAGAGACGGTCAATGCGGTCGTAGATTGGCCGGCGCAGCGAGCGGACAGATGTCCGGCGTGTGAACGAACGAAAGAGGAATGAATTAAAAGAGGGATTTAATTGACGAAGCGTCGGGACGATAAGACGCGTTCCGGTCGGCGAAGTAGCGACATGGTTTCGAAGGCGAGAAGAACACGGTTCCCCTCGAGGACAGTGTCCTGTCGACGGTTTCCGGTGCATTGTCCAGAAACGAAACGTGATCTACGAGCGTGCTGGCGAACCGCGCGTCCGTTCCCAAAAGAAAAGAGATATTCTCCCCTAACCAGATTTTTGGAACAGCGCCCCTTTAACTACAGAAATATTAAATCTCGCGGTTTCCGTTTCGTATAAATCGCCGAAAAAACGTATACGTTCCCTGCGAATGCTTTCGGAAAACTCGACGAAGAAAATCGCGAAACCTTGTCCTCTTTTCGCGGAGTCCGGAGATGTCCCATTTACCCAGTTCGGCGTTGCCAGCAAGGAGAGACATTTTCAGAGGCGGGACATCGAGACACGATGGTCCGTCTACTGTTACAAGCTCGGAGACGCGAAAAAAAGGGTTGCAGGTGGATCAAAGAAGCCAGCAGCGAAGCCCGCGAAGGGCGTCCGAAGCATCGACGGTTTCAAGAAGCCGACGGGCGAGGAAGGAGACCGGACGACGTCGAAACATAGGAGAGACAATAGCCTCGGTGTGGCGGACCGCCTCTACACACGCGGGGGCCTCGACAAATGAAATTCCGCTGTACTTCGAGCGGTGCTAAAAATACATGGACAAAGTAGGCTAGCCGGTTTCAATCCACCATTAGAAACGGGAATAGAGTATTTATCGACAGGCGGGTAACGTCGCGCCGGTCGGGATCGATACCCGCGAATGAAATTTCACCGAGACCCCGGCTATTTCGTGGAAACTCCGTCGGGAGAGCGATTAAACGGTTCGACGGGCTCGGGAGGCATTAATTTTCCGAGGGGGGTCGATCGGAAGAAACTGGACGACTGAGAAATGCAAATGGCCATTAGGAAAGGGACCCGGGCCGGGGCAACGAGGAGCAGTATTACGGTACTTAGAACGTAACACGGTTATAAGTCAGAGGTTCGCAACGGGGCCCCATGGGACGAGCGCCGCGGCTTTCTCCGGGCAAAATCACTGGCGTTCCATCTGTAAATCGCGGCTGGACCCCGAGGCTCGCCCTCCCCCGTCCTTCGACCGGCGATATTTAAACGCTTCGAAAGTCATTAACGCTTCCTACGCGAACTGTTTGCTCGACGAGAAACTTCGAGCGACGCGCGTTTCTATCGATTCCGTTGCCAGCACAAATAGCTTCGCCGATTCCACAATGTCTGGCGCTTTTAAACGAGGCCCCGGCGTTCGCCAAGAAATCCCATTATCCTCGTTAAAAAAATTTTCCTAACGACCGGGTCTTCCAATTTCGAAATTGAACGGCCCGCGCCTTTTGCTGTTCGCACGCGACAGGCTCTGCGACGTTTCGCGAATAAACCGAGGAAGTCGGAAGCGAGTCAAAGGTTCGCGCTGCCAATAACGACGGCCCACTGACTCTCCGGTACGTGGCAAAGGGGTACCTCGGCTAACGGCGAATCAAAGCGGCCCGGAATTTCCAGGGACGAAAATAATTCCCGTCACGAAGCACGTTACGTCACCAAACAAGAGACCAGAGAGAGATGACACACACACATACAGGGAGAGGACAAAAGGAAGACGAGGAGGCTATTGTCGGGAAAGGGTGAGACAGAGACAGAGACAGAGAGAGCCGGTAAGCCGGACGAAAGTGCTACACCACACAATGTTCTCTGCGCTGAACGAAACCGCAGAGACAGAGAGAGAGAGAGAGAGAGAGAGAGACGAAGGCTATACCGTGAATATCGCTGCACCGGAAACATAGTTCCCCTAAAGGGGCCTTCTCCACGCGTTACGATTTACCGGTCAGCTGCGTTACTCCGATAACGCTGTTTACCGCTACCGATCTCCCATCGACTCCTCTCAACGCGAATCTGTTTCACAACAGGTGTTGGCGTCCCGTGTACAACGATTTCTTCTTGCGACTCTCAAAGACGCGACATTCTGTAGGTTTCCTTAAAATAACACGTCTCCTTGATCGCCGATGCAAGACGAAGACAAGACGACGCACGAAGCGCGCTCTAATGAACTGCTTTGGAGACAATAGGTTCGCGCCGAAGCTCCAGTCACCCAGAACAAACGCAAATAAATTGCCCGCAGGCTATTAGAGTGTCTGAAATACAACGAGTCGCTCGCGCAGAAGCAAAAAAGAGAATTCAGTTAGGTAAACACGACGCGGGTTCAGGCTCCCACGGCGAAGCGCGTTCTCTGAATAACTGTAACGAAGACAATGCCATCAAACATGGACAAACTTCAAATAATTATTCTTCCATATAATTATCCTCTTGCGTCACAGGTAAGAGCAAAATATCCGAACAAATAGGACGTATCCTAACCGAGGTGTATTCCCTAATAAAACGCTGCGAAGACTTTAGACAATATGTTATCCCTGAGCTGAGTCTCTGATGAACGGCGCTTACAATGGTTTCGTCTAAAAGAAAAGTGAACAGACTGTTTCGGATTGCTCGTAGTCTACAATTATTCTCTCACGCTATAGGTAAAAGCATGGTATCGGAATAGATAGACGGAACGTGTCCCGGCGACTGAGATACAATGTCTAATGAACAGCTGCGAGGACAATTGGCTCAACCATGCGAAGCAAACTCGGATGAATAACCCGAGCCGCTGGCAGCTCCTAGAATCGTCGCGCTGGGAGAGATAGAGGATCGCTGGCGATAGAGGACCGCTGGAGAGTCATCGTTTCCGCGAACGGCAACGGTCGTGGCACTTCGGCACCGGGATAAAAGGTAACGTTGGACAGCCTAGCACCTGAGTAGACCGCGGTGTCGAGAGGTGGGGGCAAACGAGACCAGACTGGGCTGGAAGCAGCGATGAGATCACCTGCGACGGGAGAGAAAGAGCGAGAAAGGAGAGAGGGCACGAATGAATCGGAAAGAGTCCGTGTAGCGGGCTTCTGCAGGATTCTAACGGCACTCTCGAGAGGAATTAACGACCTCGACGCGAGCGACGGCACCGGGCACGCGCGGTCGCGCATTAAAAAACCGTAAGAGAGCCCCGGGAAATAAAAATACCTGGGCGAATCACGCAGGAGAGAGCGGGGGAGAGAGAGAGAGAGAGAGCAGCAGAGAGAGGGAGAGTCGCACACGAGCGCACTCGAGGAGATCCTGGGGCTGGAAGCGAGGGAGGAACTCGACGACCCCGAGACCCGAGGATCGATCGCGCAACTCTCCCGGCTCTCCGAGAACGTTGCAACTGCGGCCAGACACTTCAAGGTCCCCTCTCTTTGCACCGTTAATTCCGCAGACGACCACGGCAATTGTTCTCTCTCGCTCTACACGCCATAAACACGAACACACACACACACACACACACACACACACACACACACACACACACACGCGCGCGCGCGGCATCGAGCTCTGTTTTCCTGGGCTGGAATTGATCGCATATGGGCGGACCCTCCTCCTCCTCCTCACTTCGCATCTCGCTCTCCCACCCTACGATGCAGTTTCTACGGACACGCTTCCTCGGCCTGTAATTCTCTGCCTGCTAAAGGGAGAGTTCGTTGAGTCATACGTCGTGTTTTAAATACGATCGAGGTGGTCGGCGAAAGGTACAGTGACACTCGGCGCTGATCGAGGAACTTCAAGCACAGATTGTTCGAAACGCTGTCGTTGCTACATCAGCTGGCTGCTACATTGGCTCGTTTCGAATAACTATGCATTTTTTGCTTCCACTTTACTGCACTCGGTTCTACTTGTTTATGCAGTTTACAGAGGCAGGGTCTAAAACGGTGGAACTGCGCGTATTTATTGCATCGATATTCTGACGAGTCGCGCGACAACTTTGTTGCACGTTTCGGAGCTCGCAACAGAGCCAGATCGGGTTAGTTGCGAAGATAAGATAAGGGAGGTTCGCGTGGAGGAGCGTATCAATACACGTCGCAGATACAATGAGCGACGACGAGCTGGTACAATAACCACTCGTTGGAGCGACGACTTCTCCGACTGGGTAATAATTTTTCGCGAAATTGTCAGCTGGAAATTATTGTGAATTATTTATCGTTCCCAGGCCCGGTCGTCGGATTTGAAAGCTAGAAACCAATTAACTCGGCGCATTGTCCCCGGCAGAGTACCGAGGGAGGAGCTTCATTTTCTCATTAAATTTTTCAGAGCCGGGCCCCCCGCCGAATGAAAGCCAAGCTTTTTTCGTGCTGGCTGAAACTTGAGACAATGCGTGGCACACTGACAGTTGCATTTCTGGGGCAGCGTCGAAGCTGCAGCGCGCTGCAGGTGCACACACAAACTGTATCCTCTCTTTCTTCCCTTTTCTGTAGCCTCTCCCTTTCTTTCTCTTTCCTTCTTTCTCGCTCTCTCTCGTTCTATCACTCTCTCTCTCTCTCTCTCTCTCTCTTCGTTCCACCGTTCTTTTTCGTTGCTTCCGTCCGCCACTCGTACACGTAGCTCAACCCCGCGTTTTTCACCCTTTCTCTTCTTTGATCCCTCTCATTACGGCTCCTTTTGTGCCCCGGACAGAATGCAGCCGCTGCACCGTCGCTTCCACGACAATGGAACCGGCCACTCAGGACGTCATAAATATTGAAATCGAAAGGAGTCGAACGGCTCCCGATTAATCCCTGTTTCGTCCTCGTTTCACCTCGTCGACACTGCCAGCAACACAGCCCCGGCGAATCTCGAGAACCCGCTCTCGACGGCCGCGCGTCCGTCCCGTCGGCCCACAATCCTAATAAAAACCACGCAGTTCCACATCCCGTGCCCGATTGTCCCCATTCAGAGAGCCGATCGCTTTAATTCAACAATTTATTAAACAACGGAGGATCCCAGCCAGGTCAATTAATTGGCCTTTTGTGACACGGAGAAGACTAACGATGGCCGGGACAGTTCATTTCTTTGATTTCCTATTGGCCTCCCCGGTGTTTCTTGCAATTCTTGCAGAGTGTCTCCGATGCGTCGGAACTCTGTTTTATTTGAGAGATTGATTACAATTTTTTTTTATATTTATCTATACATTTTTACAGTCGTAAATACGTCTATCTCGTATGATTTTTTAAGATAAAGGATATACAGCCGCTATCTCGCTGATTATAATCGCGTTATCTTTTTGAAATTCAACCTTGTTTTGATAACGCTAATTTCAATTTCTCTTTTCTGCCAAACAGTTTTTAAACGCTACTCAAACAAGCGCGAATAAACCTTGTAAATGTGGCCTATGAAAAGGTGTTACAGCTTCTATTAAAAGAGCTCGAAGGAAGTGAAACGAAAAGGGACTTTGCATTAAAATACCTTCTTTTTTTAACCTTAACGTTAATTACGCGGTCAAAGCGTTCTTTAACAATGCGGATTTCTGAAGAGCGAGGCAATCTCGCGCCGAGAACGACGGGATAAAAATTTCTAGGATAAGGGACGGAGAGATCTTGCTTGAAGATCAGAGATCGCGGAGAACCCGAGATACCACTGAACGAGGAAAAACGGAAAATCCGAGATATTCGGAACGTGGAAAGCGGAAAATCATCGAGGGAATTTTCGTCGCAGGAAGCTGGAAAGTCGACGGGAAAATAATTACTTCGAGGCTCGGAAAGAAGGCGAACTGGACAGCGACGTATACACCGATGCATCGGCGGCCAGCATCCGCGGATGCAATTTCGTATCGCGATTCGCGGAGATAACGCGGGACGCGTCGAACCGCGCCGGAAAGTTATTCGAGGATGATAAAACCGCGCTGAAATCTAATCGTCGGGGCAGGAAAAATTCTTGTCGGCGAAAACTTCGCCGTTCAAATAAGCATCGAATCGGTGATAAAACGCAGGCCTTCGTTTTTACGACTCGTCGCGGAACAATTCGGGCGGCGCGCGCGATCGATAAACTGCAGACTTTATGCAATTCCGCGGACCCGGGGCGAAAACACGAAAAACCAACGAAATTTTTCTTCTATTTTCAGCTGTACAAACGGTGCAACGACTGAAATATTTCTTCGATTATTGGCCGGATAATTTTCTATATTTACCGCGACAATGGCCGTGATTCTCGTTCGTTTCAGAATGTTTGACAAAGGTGCAAGGCATCGATATAAAAAGTGCACAGTTTATGCAATTGCACGGGTGCAGGCGAAAACACGAAAACCTGAAATATTTCTTCGACTATTGGCTATATAATTTTCTATTTTCTCCATGAAAATCGCTGTAATTTTCGTTCGATCGGAATTGTTCGACGAGGGTGCAAGTGCATCGATCGAAAAAAAAGTGCACGCCGCATATCCCTGCTCCTCCCCTCCGGCCGATGGATCACTATATTTACGCATTGCGCGCAAACTGTTACAATGTCTCTCCCGCGTCCCTAATTACTTTAACGACCAATGTCCCGAGTGGAAAGTTAATTTCGCGCTGTAATCGCGGGGAATAGAACTGCAACGGCGACGCGCGTCTCGTTCGCGTAGAGGCGTCATTACCGTCGGGCTTTTGCCTATGCACGGGAATGCGACGAGACCGCGAATAATCTTCAGTCTCCGGAAAACACACGGGAAATTATTATTTATCCCGCGTTCGCTTTAATCAAAACAGGGAAAACCGCGCGCCCCGCCGGTGTTTCATCTCCTATTCACCGGGCCCGATCTACGCATTGTGCGCGTAAAACTCATCGGCCGGCTCTCTGTTCCCCGACGAATTCGATCCGAACGCGATTCAATTCGGCCGATGCCGGGGTTGGATTAAAAAATTTAATCGACAAATTTATCGAACGCCATTGATCCCGCCTAACGTCGACGACAGACGAAATTTCCGCGAGAGAAATTCTTTGGTGAAATATCTGGACTGGGAATTCGGCCAAATGTTTGCCCTATTTTCACAACAATGCAAAATATATATATATATAAATATATAAATATTCTTTGAAATAAATCGGAGAAATTATGATAATTTGCTATAGGTTAAATAAGTTTTTTTTTCATTTTCCGCGAGTGCCCTGATGCGTTTGTAGGCGAGGGTATATTCGTTGATTTCCGCGACGCAGCCGACGCGGGATTCGTGGACGAGCGAGTTAGCGTGGCTTTGCAGAAATCCGGTTTATTCGCGGAACACGCGAATACTTCCGCGAAATTTTGGATGAATCGCGCGCACAGTGGCGTTTATTATCGACGGTCTCGGAACCTCGTGCCCTCCTCCTCCTCTTGAATCGGGGAATGTCGGTCGGTTTAATTGCTGGCGCAGCGTTAATCGAGCCTCGCGCGCGAGCGCGCGGCTTATTCGGGAGTTGGCCCGCGCTCAAGAAAAAATATCGCGTTTTAGAAGCCGTCGCCGTGACGGACAGAGGTTGATGGACTCTCGTCGACGAACGGGAACGACGACCCTTCTCTTCTCGTTTCCTCGTCTAGAACCGAGGAGTCGTCCACCGTCGTAATTCTCGGCGACTTTCGGAACAACCTCGGCGAGCTTTCCGATAAAAAAGGCCTTCTTCTTGCTCCCCGGACGGGAACAAAGTGGCAAGGATCTCCGTAGCGATCCTTTAATTACGTTTCACGAGTCACTGCCGAGGCACTCCTTCGCTCGAGACGATAGAGTCTACTGCTAGTTTCACTGCGACGACTTATTTTCCTTCGGCTTTTGAAGAGCTTTATTGACTCGACTTCAACGGTTCTTCTTGGCTCCACAGCCACGGGAATGGAGAACCTTGTTTGTCCACTGTAGAAAGTTTCTCGCGAGTGCCGCTGCCGTTCGCAAAATAATTTTGTAGATTTTAGTTGGCGCAGACTGCGAGAAAAATTTCGCGGCACTGTCGACACTTTTGTTTGCTCGTCGATTAGTCCTCGGATACCTGCGAGTCGCGCGAAGAAAGCAGTCTTTTAAGAAAGTCAAATCAATATTTGCGATCTAATAAAATTAGCTCCTCGGAGCAGACGAATTTCATGGACGCGCGACGCAAGTACACGCGTTTCATTGGATCGAGAATAATTCCGGTTATAACTGATTAGTTAAAGTTTGCTTTCGTCGCGGAGTTCGAGGCATCGAGGACCCCGTCGGAAGCGGAATCGTGTCGCGAGCGCGCACACCGGGGAACGGATAAAAGCCGAGGAATTAAATCGCGGAAAATTTCAGCTGGAATTCCTGCCGGCTGCGAGAGCGCCGAGGGATTCGTTCGAGCCTCTTCTCAACGAGTTTTCCAATGCGTCTCGCGCGAGATAAGGGGAATTGGAAAAAAATCCGCGTGCTTCGACGACCGTGAATCCGAGGGGAAGAGGATCGATCTCTCCTTTACAGACCGCTGGAACATTCACCGCGAATAATCTGGGAAAAATACCCGAGAAATATACCGAAATTAAATTGGTCACATTAAATCAAGTTTCTACGTTTGGAAAATTTTCGATTGTATAATAATATTTTCTACAGTCGCTTCAATGTTTAAAGACTGATGACAAGAGATTAGAATTTCATTGTAATTAAAGCAATGGAATAGCATTCGAATTATGCAGATTATTCCTAGAAATTTTCGTCGCGACTCGTCAAAGTATGGCAAAGAGTTAAGAATCGCCCCCGGGATGAAAATCAGTCAACTGCAAAGTTACGTGTCCGATCTCGAGACTCGCCGATTGACGCAACACCGATCGCTATTATATTATATCGATGTCCCAAGAACCCGTCTAGCCTAATAGTTTCTTCGAGCAGGACGGGAGGATCGGTGTCTCGAGCGAGGAGAATCGAACAAAGGGAGAAAAACGAGGAGAGACAAGAAGCTCTCTCTCTCTCTCTGTCATACTCTATTGGTCCCTGTCTCTCCTGGTGGTGTCTCGATGCTCGATTATAATTGCGAGTGAACCATATACGGGGTGCGTCGCCGTGAATCCGGTTTCTCTGTGGAGAGCGCGCAGGTTCTAGTTTTTACGGGATCGTGTGCGTGGCATTTTTATGCGAGGGATCGGGTTCCGTCGACGGACACCGGACGAGCTCGTGAAACCATGGACAACGACGGGAGCCACGGGGTGGACACTTTGCCCAGCTATCCACCCCTTTCACGCCTCTCGTAAAACCGCCGACACTCTAGCCGCCGTTTTCGGGACAACTGCGATTTATGATCCTCGAACGCTTCGATAACTCGAAGAACGATGATCAGACAGCCGGTCGCCCTTCGGAGTCGACCGACGTCGACGCGATCGACAACAGCCGATTCTTCGCCGAAAGTTTGATATTGCGTGACGCCAGACCTTTCAGACGCTATTTTTCGAGCGAGATATCGATCCGTATTCGGCGATGGAACCGCTAGACCGTGACTTATGGTCCCGTTAAAGCGCAAAAGGGTCAAAGGTCGATATCAGGCTGTAATTATTCTATTCAGCGGCAATTCTATGTCGGTTTGTAGGTTCATTTCGGGGAGCGATCTTTCAATCAACGATTAATCGAAGATCAATCGAGGAGCAATGGGAGTGCGATCGAAGAAAAGTAAAACGAAGTGTTTTAGCAATTTTATTCAGCTGTGAATTCGTCCGCGTTTATAAGTGAATTTCGGTGGAGCATTCTTTTGATAATCCCGATTATGGTGAGCGCGGAACAGCGGGCTCTAATTTATCTTGCAAACGAGGCCATCGATTTTTCTAATAGCCCAGACGCAACGTGCCAGACAGCGGATAAAACGGGAAAAAAAAATCGCGAGCTCTCTCGAGTTCTTCTCTTTTTCGCCGCTTCTCCTACGTTCGCCAATTTCAATTAGAGCAAAGTTAATTCAGCGCAGTTATCGACCGCCGTGCACCCCGTGACTCGTCGATTTAATGCACGATTTATCGGTGCTCGATAACGTTTCATAAACCCCCCCGCGATAGGGAGAACAATCTCGTTTGACGTTCCAACGGCAATTCGATCGAACAATGTAAACAATAGAGCCGCGATTGCCGACCGGCAAAACGCGATCAATGAATGCACGGTGTAATGCGTCGTGGAATGCGACGCGGGCTGCACTCGATCGCCGCTCTCCTTAGTCGTCGAACGCGCCACGCAATTCCTACGAGACTATCTGAATTTGGCAACCGGTCTTGCCGGACCTTCGAACCCCTTTGACTAACAACGCGTGACGATTCGCAGGTGTTCGAACAATCATATTGTTGACTATTCGAATTTTTCGAGATTTAAATTTTTTGAAAGGTAAATTTTTAAGGATTACAATTTTTAAAGATTAAAAATTCTAAAGATTAGAATTTCATAAGATTAGAATTACAAAAGACTAAAATTCTCAGGGATTAGAATTTTATAAGATTAAGATTGTCAAAGATTTGAATTCTCAGAGATTAGAACATAATAAAATTAATAATCCCAAAGATCATACTGTTGCAAGATAAAAATTCTCAAAGTTCAGACTTCCATAAAATTAAATCTCACAAAGATTAAAAATTACGACCACCGAATCCTCGAACTTCGATTTTTCAAATCTCTAAAGCTCCGAACTTCGGAGCCTCGATTTTTAAAAGTTAACGCAACGATTCCAAGTTTTCACTCGCGAGTTTGTTCTCAAATTTTCCCACCCTCCGAAGCTTGATATCCACGGATCCGCCAACCATCGAAATTCTCCAGCAGCGAGAAGTCGCAAAGCTTGAAAAATCCAGCGAGAGCTTTAGAGATTGGAAAGCGCATCAGACATTCAGATATTCTGTAATCGCGCTCCACGAGATCACTCTCGTTCTGGCAGGCGAGAATCACACACGGCCGGTGGATTCGTGTCAAAGAAAAGTGAAAAGAAGAATGGTTGGATGTCCGCGAAGCGGATCGCAGGCCGAAAAATGACTGATTAATCCGCAGCGAAGATTGGCGGAGCGCGCGCGGCACGGAAAACCGGAGCAATCTCGGTCGAGAGAGGTGTGAAAAGTTGCGCCGGGTCAGTTCTTAGCAATTAAATCGAACGCGTTATAAATATGTATGTCAGCCGCGTTAGCGCGTCTGTTTCGCTGACGTTGGCATAACGCTGCACCTGCGCCGGTTACCTGCACGTGGCTGACATTCTTTCGCGCTCGGATACATTTTGCAACATTGCGCCGCGCTCTAAACATTTCGCATCGAAACGAATATTCTCTAAAAAAAATTGTCACCGTCCACCATGATTCATACAATATCAAACCAATTATTACGAAACCTCTACAGTTCCAGCGATTTATCTATACGCTCCGTAAATAGGCTTTCGTTCCTGCAAAATTTATTTGCTAACTCTCGCAAATGTTTGATTTCGATAACGAGAGAGGAACAGAGAGATAACCGTTCCCTCTCCCCCATAACTCTGCCCGTATCTCTGGAACACGGAAGCTCGGTATGTTGTCTCTGCAGTATCTCGCGAAAAAGTCGGCCCCCATTGTCCGTCAAGAAAATTGCAGTTTCGCGGCGGTTATGCGTCGCTGGGCTTTCTCGCGTGCAATCGCGGTGCAATGGCAACGATAACACCGTTTTAACAACTGCAGGTGCAGTAACCGGGGAATAAGAAGAAGCGAGGTGTGCTTGGTTGGCACGATGCCCTTGACGAACAACTGCAACACACACCGCCACCTCGGTCTCCTAATTGCTGTCTGAGATCGCTGCTTCTCGCCTTGATGCGTTTCCCCCCGCGCGCGCGCGCCCGCTACGAAACGTCGTGCGCTACTACGACTGCGAGTCACGGATTCCGCGAATTCCTCGAACCGTTTCCCATAACCGACGCTATAACCAACAGGCTATTTCCTGCAGTCGTTAATATTAGTTTCGTATTTCTCCTGCGATCGCTATCGTCGCATTAGAAACGTCGGACTGTAATTTGAGACGGGAGGACTTAGGATTCCCATCCGCAGCTATTAACCTTTTGCGTACGTCTATTCTCAGCCAATAAGGCCATTTATGTATTTCTTATGGTTTTAGATAATATTAACCCCTCCCCGTACTTTAGCGAGTCAGACTCGCGAACAGTTACTTGGGCCAAACATAAACATCGCGAGTTGAGTCGCGAACACATACTTGGACATCTACGTTTCGGATCGTATTGCGACTGTTTACAAACATCAGTCCGGTCTGTTTAGCGCGCGTTGATGCGGACCGCTCGGGCCCGAGTTTCGTCGGGCTAATGGCACGGGAAGGGGTTAAGGCGTGTTACTGTGTTACGTATATCTTACGATTAGCATGACAGCTATATATAATATTAATATGATCTCAAAGGGTTAATATTGTATTAATTTTACTAACATGATTGTAAACGTAGCAGAGAATCATCAGATTCCAAGTCTCGATACGTGGACATAGAATTTCTTTGAACGGGTGGACAAATTGCGTCGACGATTGTCGTCGAGCGATTCAGCCCGATAAAGGATGTATCTTGTTCCGTTCTCGGTCGCAAGTTCCTTTCATCGACGAAACCGGCGACCAGGGAAGGGCAGAGGGACGGGAACGGAATAGCTAGCGACACTTATTTATTTCCAGGATTCCTTTGACGACGACGACGACGACGGGATGCTACTCACGGCTCTCCGTCTCTCCTTTCACTTATTCACGACGATTCGCATTCACGTCCCGTCCTATCCTTCTGCATAAGCTTCATGGGCACAATAGCAGGAAATTAATACGTACCCCGTCGTAGACGAGGGGAACACGGTGTGTCCTCGCATCAAGATAAGCGTAGGAGGTCGTTATTTGAACAACGAAATTCCGTGGAAGCCGGCGAGACGGCGAACAACGCCGGACTATGGACGAGGAAAATTCGCCCAACCGGGGAGCCACGAGTATGACAATGGACCGCGCGGCCGGAAGACTTCCGATCGAATTTCCGTGACGAACTGTACCGTTCATTCGCGTAACCGGTTGCGAATTTTCGCAAGCGTGCTATTAAAAAATTCGATGCGAAATCGCCTCAATTTCTATAACATTTTACTTTGGAAATTGTTATAGTTTGCAAGGAGGAAAAAGGTGTAAAAAATTCGCGTTTCGTAACTGTTTAATGTAAATTTATAGCGAGAGTTTTAATAAATATATTTCTATTCAATTACGTTAAACAGTGCATGAAAAGAGAAGGAAGAATCGTAGCAGCCCAGTGACTTGCCCCAAATTCCTAATCTAATTTCTTTATTCTTGCTTCGCGGATAAATTTCACTTAATTAAAAGCCGGATAAACTCGCGCGGCGTTCTCTCCGCTGTCCGGTGGCAGGAACGCGCGAGATAATTCGCAGTTTATCATCGGCGCGATAGAGATCTGCCCGATCGTTTAGTCGGTCGCGCGACAGCTCCGTGCGGGTAATTACGGAAAACGCGATCGGCGAGCCCGTTGTTCGTCAGACTGATAATAAAACAGGGAGAGTCTCGCGTTGAGTCAACAAGTGAAAGGACCAGAGATAGAGAGAGAGAGAGGACGCGCGTCCGCGTGCACCCGCACGAATAACATCTTTCTCTGTCCCTAGCCGAAGTAACCCCGGCAGGCACGCTCCGCCTCCGCTTGCTACGTATACAGAAACAATCCGGTGGCTTCTCCGGGCTTTGAAAAGGGAATGTCCTCGAGCCTTCCGCTCCATAGAGTTCCGCTTTGCGCCGCGGAAGAAAGGCCAAAGAGGATGAGCCAAGGGGGTGCCTCTGCTGCTCGCTAAACAGCTCGCAGATTAAAGCGAGTCAACGAGGAGGAGAGACGTTCTCTCCTCTCTTTCTCTCTCTCCTTTCAAAACATTTTTTTCACGCCGGCGAATCGCTTCTCCGCGATTTACCGCGCGCGCGCAATTATTAATCCGCGTAATGCGCGCCGAAAGCCTTGAGAGCCGCTTAAAACACGCTGCCGCGTGCCACGGACGACGGAAAAGCGTGGGATCCGTCGACCGCCAAGCTGAGCGCGAAAACCTCGTCGCGATCTTTTAATCGGGATATCTTTTGGCGACTCTCGTTTCCGCGAGGAGTTTTTAAAGTCGGTCGAAGCACGAAACCCGAGAAACGTCAAACGTTTCGCGAATATTTTTCCCCTGAGAAAAGAAGCACGCTGTCCGCTCGACAGCCTGCTATTTTATTTAATTATTTATTCTGACGCGAAACTGATTCCCACGGGACCGCGTATAATTTCGGTAAATAAGGGTCACGCGAAGAATAGGGGTGGCCTCGAGGGCGACAACCCCCTCTGATGGATGACGGCAATTTTCTCATCACGAGATACGTTCTATGAAGCGACGTCTCGTACAGGTAAAGGTAAAGGTAAAGCGGAAAGAACAGACCGATGAAATTTCGTCGAGCGGTCGATCGAAGCCGCATCTCGAATCCGCTGACTGGCAAAAAGGGATCGACCTTCGCGGCGGTGTTTCCAGCCGAGCGGAAAAAAAAGGAAGGAAATCGTGTGCGCGCCGGAGGCGAGCAGAGGCTAGCTTGAAAAGCGGAGAGGAGAGAGGCTGTCCGAGGAGGCGTACCAAGGTTCTTCAAACAAACTTGAACCCCCCCCGAGTGAAAAGAAAAGCTCGCGCGCACGGCTGTCCTCCGTACACGGAGAGCTCGTCGTCCAACCTTTTCTCCGTTTGTCGGCTCCGCTTCTCGCGTGGTACGTGCGTGCTGAAATAATCGACAGACGCGCCCGTCGCCTTTCTTCTACCCGTCGGGGGGGAAGAGAAGATCTCGTCGTCCGCGAGACGCTTCCTTCGTGCTTGGATCACGAGGATAGGAAAACACAGGCGTGAGGTGAGAAAAGGAGAGAGAGAGAGACGATTCTCTTCCTTTGTGCTCGAATCTCTATGGTAATTTAACCGGGTACAGTCCGTGTCGGGAATCGACGCTCCAGACCGAAGATCGAATTTTACAAGCGCGAAGAGCCCCTCCGGCAGCTTTTGACACCGAAGCCTTATTTGTTCGTCCCGCATCGCAACAACTTCATCGTTGAAAAATGTTAAAACATCGTCGAGTAATTAATTCGTATATTATGCATTTTTTGCAAAATACAGCAACTGCATAGGACTTCTTTCTTTTGAGAAAAATTTCTTCGTCGATC